>NC_045612.1:83546415-83864624 GCF_009762305.2 Zalophus californianus
CTCCACTACAAGGGTGGTTATCAACCTTGGCTGTGCACCAGAATCACTTGTGAAGATTTTTCTTTTTTCCTTTTTAAAAATCAAAGCAATATATACACTGGTTAGGAAGTAAAATAGTACAGAAGGGCTTATAATGCAAAGCAGCTGTTCCCTGCTGCACCCCCACATCCAAAGGGTGTGGAGCTCCTTGCTCTGGTCCCGCCCCTGGAAATATAATTCAGTAGGTGTGGATAATAATCTGGATAACTAATTCTTACCTCACAGGGTGGAAAGGATTAGATGAGATGCCTTGGACTAAAGCCCTGGCCCACAGGGACGCAAGTGCTGCAGAGGACTTAGGTCCTGGGGCTCAGAGAGGTGAGAGGCTTTGTCCTAGATCCCAGTGGTTCATTGGCAGAACCTAGACTTCAACCGGGAGGGATCTCTGTGCTTGCCCAGTGCTTTCCCACTGTGCCACACTGCCTTCTATCATCACAAAGGAACCACGTGTTCAGTGAAGGCTGTGCTCAGGTGAGAGCTGACGCCACAGTGTGTTTCCAGGAGTAAGCTGGATCCAAATAGAATCCCTAGGGCTTGTTGGAGGACACTAGGTTGACTCCCTTATACTCTGGACCCAGAAGCCTTGGTCTAGGGAGTTGAAGAGTGCTCCGTGACCATGTTTACCTTTAACTGGGCACTTCACTCTGGGAATCACTGTGTTGCCCACCAGGGACACAAACATGAGTCAAATCTTTACCCTGCCTTTGAGGAGCTCACTAGGGGAGGCGATTCATAGAACAGCTGTTAACCATGTAGTCTGATAGCCCTCTGACAGGAGCATGGAAGAGGAAGGGCCTGTAGCTTATGTAGAGGTTCAGGGAAGGCATCCTCTAGTCTAGGAGGTGACACCTGAGCTGAGTCTTGAGAGACTTGTAGGAATTACCCAGTTGAAATGGAAGGAATTTCCAGGTAGTGGGGACAGTATGCACAAAGACCTGAAGGCAAGAAACAGCAAAATAGTTCAGAAGTACCAAAACAAGGTTTGACAGTTCAGATTTATCTCATGAGACATTGTGGTTCCCAAACTGGCTGTGCACCAGAACCACGTGTAGCATCCCAGGCCCCAGCCTCTCAAAATTTGGTTTTTGTAACTGGGGTGAGGCCTCAGGATCTTGAGTGCTTAGAAAAATGAGCACATGACTGTAGGGTGCAGCCAGGTTTGGGAACTGTGGGAACCATGGGATGGTTTTAAGCAGGGGAGACGCTGGGTCAGATGCAAATTTAATAAACCTCTTTATGGTCAGCCACTGGAAATGGATTAGGTTAAATGTGCATACTGTATGCTCCCATGCCTGTAGTTTCCCTGTTGGCTCAATTTCTCACACTGTGTGTTTGAATAAGCTGAACGCACCACAGGGATGGGCCTGGGGTTATCTTGCTACTGGCATATCCCCAGCAAAAAGCACAGTGCCTGACCCAAAACAGGCACCCAATAAATAGTTTTTGAGTGAATGAATGCGTGAGTGAATGCATTTGTGACGGAGAATGGAGACAGGGAGATCAGCTAGGAAGCTTTTGAAAAGCCCGGGAGGCCTACCCAGGGGCAAGGGCAGTGGGAATGGATTGGAGGCAATAAAAGTGTGAGCCAGACTTGGTGATTGAGGATTACTGGATGTGGAGGGTGACTGAGAGGATAGAATGCGTGCCCATTAGTAGCCCAGGTTCCTACCCTATCCCAGTCATTCTCTTTCTTCATCCAAGTCAGAATCTCCTTCCAGCCTCAGCCACTGGAATTCCTCCCTCAAGTTAGTTTTTTAAACGTTCTGTGTGCTGTGTGGTCCCCACCCTCCCCTCCCTTCCTCCCAGCCATTGATCCATTCATCCAGTTCAATAAATCTTGGCTAAGCACCTCCTGTATGCAGTGAGGCTCTTCCAAGCCAGGACTCTGACTCCCTCTTTCCTACCTCAAGAGATGTTTTTGAGGGCTTCCCCAGGTAAGACTCCCATTCCTTAGACAGTAACCTAAAGTGAGATGCCCAGATGTCAGACCCTGTAAGGGAACTTACAGACTTTGTCCAACCCCCTCCTGAGGCCCTGGGAGGGGAAGGAACTTGCCCAAGGTCCCATTACTAGAAAGTGTCGGAGCCAGAACTGGAACCTGAGTTCCCTTTCCCCATCACCACTAGAGCCTTGATCTCTCCCATCACAGATCAGGACAGGCAGAAGTGGCCAGGGAGAAGGTGGGACTAAGGTTGGCCTTGAAGGTCAGTGTACTGGACAGGCCAAGCAAGAAGCTTGCCAATTACACTGCCCCCTTCTGGAAACCCTCAGCAAACCTGCCATGCCCACAGTCCCTTCTAAGGGGTTTCTTAAGCACGAGTTGCCATGCTCTGTACCATGTGACCTCACAATCCTGGCCACAAATGGTTTGGGATAGTATGTGACTCAAGGACAGCCAATCTCTAGGCTATAGCCTATTAGGTGGACGGATATAAGAACTCCACCTCATAGGGATGGCCTGTATCAAATGGCCTCCAGGGAGGCTAAACGTGAGGCATTCGGAAGTGAACAATTAATTAGCATTTAGCAAGACAGAAGTGGTGGTGGATGAGGGGTGCCAGAAGCTGAACAGCAAAAGCAAGGAGAAAGCTGCAGGGACCATGAAACATTTATATCATGAGAACACGGGGCCACAAGGTAGCAGAAGCCATGAAGCAGCAAGACAACAATGGGCCAAAAGGACACAGAAGCCATGAAGCAATAGGAGCCACAATGTAGCAGGAGCCACGAGGAACAGAAACCATGAGACAAAATCCTGAATGTGAGATCCACAAAGCAGCAGAAGGCTTGAACAGACAAGATCCACGAGGCAGCAGAAGCAATGAGACTCTCAGAGCCACAAGGTAGCAAGGCAACAGGAATCGAAGAGGCTGCAGGAATGACAGCAAACAGAAGCTGCAACACAAGAGAAGCCCTGGATGAACTAGAACCGAAGCCCCAGAAGCCAGGAAGCTGCAGGAGCCAGGAGGCCAAGAAGCTGTGAGGCCCCCGAAGGCCAAGTGCTAGCGAGGAGGGTAGCAGGAAAAAAAAGAAAGAAAGGTAGTCTAAGTAGCAGTAGGAGGAGTATAAATACAGCCAGAAAGAAGTTGAGTCACCATTTTGGGAAGCACTAGAGAAGGGAGCAACAGATGCCTGCAGCTGAGGGGGTGACAAGATAAGCCAGGCTCTAGAGCTGCTTTGGATCATGAACCATTTTTGAGTTTCTGTTCCTCCATGAGGCTGCCTGTGTAGCTGTTTTTGTCTTCCTTATTTCCCTATGAATGCTTCAATAAATCTCCATCACTAACCTGAGTGTGTCTGTTCTTGTAATCTAAAAGAAGTTAACACTGTGGTGTGCACTATAGATGGGTGGAAAGCAGGGCAGAAGGTCTTCCAGGTGGGTTTTAAACAAGACACAGGTGGGAATTCACTCATTCTTTCTCTCACATCCTCACTGGCACAGCACTTCTCATTCATTTACGTACTGGCTTCTTTTTCTCATTCATCCACTCATCGTCCATTTGTTCACCTATTCCATGGAGAACTCACTCATTTTCACATATTAACTCCTGCACTCAGGCAGTGATATAAGCATTCACTCATTTGTTAGCTCATTTGTTCTTCTCGATCCACTCAGTCATCATTTTTGCACCCGTTTGGTCCACAAGCATACATTGAGTTCCTGCATCATGCTAGGTTCTGGGGATGAGATATACTCCCCGAATTCTAGGAACTCATAGTTTAATTGGGGACGCAGATAAGTAAGCAGGTGAGTGCACCAAAGGCGAGAGATTATACAGCAGAAATCTAGATGAGGCAGGGTGAGACTATAGGACCATTCCTCTGTGGGGTGGGGAAGGATGGAGGGAGTACTCAGGCAAGCCTTTATAGAGAAGGGGCGTTTGAACTGAATCTTGAAGGAAGAGTTGGTGTTTACCATGTAGAAAGGGGCTATAGAACGTTCCAAGCAGAAGAGCTGCCTAAGCAAAGTTCTTTGAAGAGTGTGGAAGTGCATGGATTTTGGGGGGAATGGGCATTGTCTCATGTGGTGGAAGAAGTGGCGGAAGCCAGGCAGTTGAGCTTAGCTTTGACCCTATGGGCAATGGGAAGCTGTAGAAGGGTTTGAAGCAGGGAAGTGACGGAGTCAGATTGGTATTTTAGGAAGATCACTCCGGTGATTTTCACACCGGTGAAAGATGGTTGCAGGCATGAGATACTGACCCAAGTAATATACTTGGAGAGAGAACATGTGTCATAATTTGAGCCACGAATGAAGACTTCAGAGTCCCTGAGGAGAGGAAAAAGTTCTACCAGGGGACCAAGGAAGACTTTTTGGAGGAGGAATTTGAGCTGAGCCTTGAAAAATAAATAGGATCCCAACTGATAGAGATGAGGAGTAAGGGCTTTCCAGGCCTGGGAGATGAAAACAAGCCAGGAGGTGGGGGTAAATAAGGCGACTGCAGACTAACAAAGCTTGCAGTTTGACTGCGGAAGAGCTGCATGTAAGGGAGAGCCAGGAAGGGAGACTGCAAGTTTCCCGAAGTTTATTCTATTCTGCTGCCATTAGGTCTGCAGGAACAAGGGAATTTGGAGGGAGGAAGTGGTGGGCAGGAGTGTCCTTTTTCTGTGTTTTTAAAAATTAAATACATGTTCATTTTAAAATAGAAGTAATGTAGGCACATTATTTAGAAGACAAATCAATAAACTTAAATCAGTTACAAAAGGTCATGAAAAGTGAGTTCTACAGCCCCACTCCCACCCTACCACTTTTCATTATTAGCAACCACTTTCAGTTATTTCTTCTGATTGTGACCTCCATATCTAAATATTGTATTATGTGAGCATTTGTCTTTTAGCAATTTCAGACATTAATCCATTGGTGTCCTGCTATGACGAATGATTTAGATCACACCAAGTTCGACTCTTGTCTTCCCCACTTCTCATATAATTTAGTTTCTGTACTACTTTTCTGAATTTAAATAACACCTTTATTTCATTTTCCATGACTTAGAGGCAATATTTCTTGACCAGAACTTTTGTTAGATGAGAATGTCTTTTCTTTTTTGCCCCCTTCTCCACTGTCAACCTCCCCAACTTCTGTCATCTGGTCTTATATATTGTCAAAGTTGATAACATTGAATTCTGTAATCATGAGTAAGGTTTTTTTGGTATGCGTGTTGTCTGTAGTTTGATAGTTTGATTTGAAAAGTTGAAAAGTGGTAAGCAATTAATATGACTAAATATTGTTCACTGAAGAAGCCATTTAATGTACTTTTTATAATTTTTCCTTGTAGTTTTTCATTTTTTCCCTCAAGTTTCTAATTCTCTTTTTATCTTTCGCTGTTTTACTTTATAATATGTTCCAATTTTTTTCTTCTCAAAAATCTCTATTACATTAAATATTCCATCAAGCCTACTTTTTTTTTCCCCCTCCAGGATACCTTCTTCCTGGAGCCCCCTTATACTCTTTCTCAAATCTGAACTAGTTGCTCTCTAGCCCTGATGCATGGGCTGTCATTTCAGGACCTTCCTTCACTGCTTTCCTTGCTTAGATCCACTATTTGCTGGCTCCCAGGGTTTTTGTTTTGTTTGTTTATTTTTTTGTCATTGTTTTGATGGAGCACATCCTCAAGTAACTTTCTCAGAAAAGTTTGTAGGAGTTAGACTTCCCGAGTCTTTGCATGTCTGAAAATAAATTTATTCCATCTTTATATTTGGCTATAAAGTTTGAGGTTCAACATCATTTCCCCACAGAACTTTGAAGGCATTGCTCCACTTTCTTCTAGTGTCAAATTTTGATGAGAAACAGTCTGATAACAAACAGTCTGAGTCTCATGGCTTTATAGGTAACTTTCCGTACATCTTTGTTTTTTCCCCCTCCTTCCAGGATCTCAATGACACAAATATTAGATCTTTTGTTACAGTTTCACAGATCCCTAAGGTTCTGTTCACTATTTTTTCCGGTCTGTTTTCTCTTTGTTTTTCAGATTGGGTAATTTCTATTGTTCTGTCTGCAAGTTGATGTTAGCCCAATCCATTGAGGTTTTTGTTTTGGTTATTGTATTTTTCACTTCTAAAATTTCCATTTGATTCTTCTTTTTATCTTCTGTTTCTTTGCTGACAGTTTCTATTTTTTAATTTGCTTTAAGCATGTTGTTAATTGTACGTTGAGGCATTTTTGTGATGGCTCCTTAAAAACCTTTGTCAGATAATTTTTAACATATCAGTGTTGGAGTCTAATGAGTGTCTTTTCTCATTTCACGTTGAGATGTTCTTGGTATGATGAGTAATTTTCTGTTGAAACCTGGGCATTCTGTTCAGCTTGCTTCCTCAGACACTGTTCCAGCAGTGAAAGAGGGGACACTGCCTCATTACTGCCAGGCGGGCATGGAAGTCTAGGATTCCCCACTCAGTCTCTGTCGACAATCCAGAAGGAGGGTTTCCTCATTATTCTTCGGTGGGGAGATGGGAGTTGCTGCTCCCTACTCAACCTTCTCTGATACCACCCCAGCAGGAGGGGAGAGGAGTGACTTTTGAGAGCCAGCGAGGGTAGAAGTCTAAGCTCCCCACCTGGCATTTGCTGGTGGGACCACTGTTTTCTGTAGTGTTGGGCAGGAGTGGAGTTATCTAATTGACACTTTCTCTAGCACCAAGTCTGGGGTGTGCAAGTCAAAAAGCAAACCGAGGGAACTCACCCCTGTGTCACTTCTCTGCACCAAGGTCTCTAGCATGTTTGCCTTCTCTTCACTTCTCAGAGTCTTCTTAGGTTTATATACAATGCCCCAGGATTTTAGCTGTAGTTGGGGAGAGAAATAGGGAAAAGTACTCTCCACCCACCTACCTGCCCCCACTTTAAATAGTTATTTTTTAAAAAATTATATTCTTGGTGTTCTGAAATTTTATAATTATGTGTTTAGGTTTGGGGATTTGTCATTCATTATGTTGGTCACTGGTAGGTTCCTTCATTCTGAAGTTCTTTAACTCTAGGGAATTCTCTTATTTGTTTAATACATTCCTCCCTTCCGATTTCTTTGTTCTCTCTGGGAACTCCTTCTGAATTGATCTTTTGTAGTTTTTATTTGTTCTCTCCCTCAATCTCGTTTTCCCTCCCTCGCTTCCTAGTTCTCTCCTGCTCTTCCTTTTGGGAGAAGATTGAACTTTTATTTTTCAACTCTTCTATCTCCACTTCTTTTCATTTTGACAATAAATTTAAAAAATTTCCAAATATCCATTCATGTTCCTTTTCCTTTCTTACAGCATCCTGTTCTTGTTTAATGGATGCACTAGTAGCTTGACTCTCTGGGTACAATAGAGGTATTTTTTATATATTTTTTCTTTTTTTAAAAAATATCTGTTTCCTTTGAGGTTCGTTTTACCCTGTTTGCTTATTTTGGTCTCTCTTAATTTGCGGTCATTTCTCAAATGCCTGGTAATCCATGGTCATATACTCATATTTAGGAATGTAGCAACAAATACTTGATTGGAAGCTCTGTGTATGGGGGACAGTGCTAGTTGACTGGTGGCTTCCCTTTAAGATGATTGGAGGAGAACATGACTGCTATGCTGCAGAGTCCCCAAATGCCAGAATACAAAGATCTTTTCTCTGAGGTTGTTCGGTTTCCTTAGTTAAGAACCCTCCGGGTTTTGCCTAATGGGTAGACACTTGGCTGCTGTGAACTGTACACAAGGGGTGGGTTAATGGTTAGATATACAGCCTTCCAATTAATCTCCCTGTTTTCAGCCCAACATCTCACTCCCACTTTATATCATACCTGGCATTGTTAAGACCCAAGACACTCCAGGCTTCTGCAAAGAAAGATCAACTCCTTCCTCGATGGCATCATCTCCATGCATACTCCAGGCTATGGCTTCCTCCACCATGCTCCATCAGTTACCATTCCTCCATTACTTTCTATCTTCCAAAAATGTGTTGAAATCTCTCTTTTGCTGATGGACCTGCTCTCATTCTCTTCATCATTGTGTTTTTATACCTTTTTTTAAATTCCTTTACTATCATTTTAACAAGGTCTCAGGTGGGAGTGGAGATAAACACATGGTAAGTCTGCCATCTTGACCTGGAAATCTGGTCGATAACGGTTTGTTTTTAATTTTTCTGGTAATTTTCTTAATATCTCTAAATAATATGCAGATTTTTCTGTTTATCAACTTATTTATCACTTTTAGACATTGTCTGTTGACTTCCTGCTATTTAAATCACCCAATGACCCTCCTCCTGTGCACCCAATATAGCTCTATTATTAATTATATATTCTCTATTCCTTACCTTTGTACCTTTAAATAATAGACTTATACTCCTTTCAGCCTCTCAACTTCTGTCATTTATACTTTTATATTAATAAGATTAATAACATTTACATTCTGGTCTGTAACCATAATTAAGTCATCCATACTTAGCCGACAGATCATTCTAAAAGTTTAAAGTCAATAAAGTGTTTATGTTATTATAATTATGTAAATGTTGTTCCCTGAAGCTCCAATTAGTGTACTAGGATTACATTTCTTTTCTTATGCATTTTTTTCCCTGGAGTTTCTAATTGCCTTTCTTTTTTCCTTGCATTGTCTGACTTTATCTCCTTCTTAAGTTGTTCCAAATTCTCAAGGAAAGTATAAAATCATTTGAATCCCCTTTTTTCCCAGATACCTTCCTCCTGGAGCCCTCCGTCTTCCTGCTCCAATTTGGACTGATTGCTCTGTAGGCCTGCAGCACAACTGTCATCCTGGGACGTCCCTTCATTACTCTTCTGGGCTGGACCCAATCTTTCCTGGACCCCATATCTTCCTCTTTCTTAGTTTACTCCTTTGTAGTGGACTTTGTGGTTGTTTTCCAGCATCCATTCCTCTCCTCCCCCATTGTATGACAACTATACAATTTGAGTGGGGTTGACCCCACTGCCAGCTCTAGGTATAGTCCTTTATTGGTATAAACCAATCTGAGTGTCACGCCCCCTTGCCACAGTGATGATTGGTTCAGGGATGATCCAGTCACACTGAAGTTTAGGACTTTTGTTCAGTTTTTGAGGGAAGAGGTGGCCTATCTTCCCTTGGATATGACCAAAGAAGCATGTAGCAAAGAAGCATGCAGAAGGCCTACCTGAGGATGGAGCTGACAAATGGAGAAAGCAAAAGAACCACAGAGAAATGGAACCATATTCCTGATCATACCATGCCTGAAGTCTTCCCTGCCTACGAACTTCTCCCAGTTAAGTGAGCCAATAAATTACGTTTGTTATTTAAGCCGGCTTGAGTCGAGTTTTATATTGCTTGCACCTGAAAGCATTCTTACACTTTTTTGCTGTCTCCTTTTAGAGAGGGAATGAGTGTGTTTTGGGTTATATGAGGCACTAAGGGTAAGTGGAAGCATTTTTGTAGAGTAACTTTGGGAAGAAGGGTGTATGTGGATGTTCGGCAACCAAAAAAGTGAACTCTACCAGCTGCCTGGCATCTAAATCCTCATCCTGTTTGGGAGATTCCCCACTCCCGTGAGTCCTGGTGGGAGGCAGGGCTCCACTTCCTACTGTGGAAACTGAAGGAGGTCAGAAACTTCCTTTCCCTACCCACCAGGCAACAAGGGTTGAATACTCTGTTCATGGCCTTGAATCTAGAGTCAGCAGTACAAGGGAGACAGGAATATACAAAATTAACATATGGATGATAGATTAGGAGAATATATTTGCAATGTGCAAAAGTGGCAAAAGATTAATAACTAGAAAAAGAAGATAGTAAACCTAATAGGAAAATGGGCAAATGATACAAAGAGTAACTGACAGGAGAATCTTGAATTTACACAAGGGGAAACTTGAATATATTAAGACATTTTCAAATGCACTAATAATTAGAAAGATGAAAATTAAAATAACAAATTGCTACAAGAATGACAACATGCAGAAAGTCAGGTATTATCAAATACTGATGAAGATGTGAGGAAAATTGTGGGTGGGAGCATGAACTGATACAGGTATTCCAGAGATTAATTTGGCAGTACTTCCTGAGGTTCAGTCTGTGTAGATCCTACAACATAGAAACTGCACTCCTGAATATATATCCCTAGGAAATTCTCACACAGGTCCTTAAGGAAATATAGTTGAGGTTGTTTGTTCTAGCGTTGTTTGTGTTTAGTGAGGAATTGGGAGCAATTTAGGTGTCCATCACCAAGGGACCAGTTAAGCAAACTGGTATATTTATAGGATGAGAAATATAAAACAATAAAAAGAAATGAGCTAAATTTACTATAGCCATACAGATAGGTCTCCAAAGTCTAGCATTGAGTGAAAAGGTAAAAACAACATGAGATTTACAGCAGAACACCATTTACGTAGTCACACAACCCTGTCTGTTTTCATGGGTATGCATATATCTAAGTAAACATATGGAAGATGGCTTGGAAGTGTATAAACATGAAATACACTCGAGTAGCTCACTGAGGTGGGCTGTAGAATGGGAGTGGGGATGGGAACTGAAAGGGAAAAATAATAATACAATGAAATAAAGCAAAAGAGGGGCCTTGAATGAACAGAGGAAAATAACATGCCATGGATTGAAGAGCATGAGTAAGACAATGCCGAAGTTGACCACAAATAACTGGGACTAGACAGGAGGGCTAGAGTTCATCCATAGTGGTGTGTGGTGGTAGGATGACATCCAGGGGTTGCAGCAGTGGGGGTAGCAGGACCAGTGGCAGCATTGTAACATGGCTGTTCACTGAGGGTGGCCTTAGCTGTGGCTTCCGTGTCTCCAGGCTTCTGTGAACTACATGATAACCTAGTAATAAGTCCCTTTTCTCCTTAAGTTAACTAGAGTCAGTATCTGTTACTGGCATCCAAGAATCCTGACTGAGACGTCATGCATTTGGTTGGAGAACATCCTCAAGTAACTTCTTGAGAAAGGTAAAATTTGGGGTCTTTGCATGTCTGAAAATGTAGCATTATTTTATCTTCATATGTGGATGATAGTTGGGCTTTAGAAGTCTATGTTCAAAATATTTTTTCTTCTGCATTTTGAAGGTACTGCATTTAGCGTGTAGTGCTGCTGATTAGAAGTTGTGTGCTAATATTCTCATTCCTTTCTTGGTGACGTTTTCCTCACCTCTGGAAGCATACTGTTTTCTTCCATTGTGTTTTTGAAATATCACAATGATGAGCATAGGAGTGTGTTTTTTTTTCCCCCATCTGTTTTGCTGGGCACCTGGTGGTTGGGCTCTACCAATCTGAAGACTCATTCCTCTCCTCTGAGAAATCACACTGTTTTCTTTCTTCGTTAATTTTCTGTCCTTTATTTTCTCTGTTCTCTCATTCTGGACCTCTTAGTAGTTGGGTGTTGGATCTCCTGGATGATTGTCTTTGTCTTTTTATTTTCTCTCATATTTTTCATGTCTTTGTTTTTTTATTCTGCGGTCTGGGACATTTTCTTGAATGTATCTTCTGTTGTACTTTTTTTTTTTATTTTGGCAGTCATTTTAAATTTCTAAGCTCTCTTATTCTCCAAAGATGCCTTTTTCATAGCATCCTTTTCTTTAATGGATGCAGTATCTTCTGTGTGTGTGTGCTTAATAGAGCTTTACTGGAGTCTTTGGGATTACATGATAATTACCAAGTCAGGGAGGAAAATTGTAAATGAATATCAAATGTTACCTCTCCAAGAGAATGGCGCCCATGCCCCTCTGAACGGGGCTGCATCCTGGCTGTCCATCTTCTTAACCCCCAGCACTGATACCATGTGTGGGCAAGATGATCATCCAACAACTGGATGGTTTTTGGCCATGTGCTCAGATCTCCAGCTCTCACCTTGTCATCAGAGAGAGGAGGTCATTGTTCTGTTCCCCACTCCCAGGCCTACAAGAGGCAATCAGAATAGTCAGCAGCACATCTCACAGAGTGGATTGTTTTTAACATCAAATAATATATATGGTGAAAATGACAATCCTGTCTAGTTCCTTTTTTGCAACCTTTTCTTCAACAGAAGCCAATAGCAATCCAAGCCGGCATCTCTCTTGATGTGGTCCAAACTGAGTTGTCTCCTGTGAGCAAAGATCTGGGCAAAGATATGCACACGTATCTCTCAGGAACAAATAATTTTCAGGGACGGTCCAGTCCAAACCCATGTTTGGGATAAAAAACAAACTGAGTGGAAGCAGAATGCTGTTAAAGGACACCCAAATTATGTCACTGCTCAGAACATTTAACATTTGAATCAGAGTGGATGACATTTGCTGAATGCTTACTCTGTACCTGGCACTCAAATTACCTTCATTTCGTGAAGAAGGAAAGTGAGGCTTCCAGGTGTCACTCAGTCAGGGTCACAGAGCTAATAAATGGCAGACAGGAAATTGCGCCAGGACTGTGTAACCACAGCCACCCCATGCAAGTGCTACACGGTGTTGTACTGGTTTCCACCAGTCACGTTACGGTTAATGGTGATAGCACAATTCTCTCTAAGATCAGGGGGTGGATACCTGAGATACCTTAGTCTAAGTAACAAACTTATTCTGCTAAATTTGCTTCCAAGGTGAATTGATGTCCTTTCCTCTGGAGACAGAATACTGCTACCAGCTTTTGTTTGTTTTTAATATGTTTCTTTCAGAGAAACCATAACACTTTATTTCTAAATTTTATTTTTTCATCAAAGTAACACTTGCATATGCTTAAAACAATACAGAATTGCTGAAGAGCTCACAAGAAAACCCAGCAATACGCTGTCTCCTCCCACTGCAAGCCCCTGCTTCCCAGAGGCAACTACATGAAAGGATTTTACCAGTCTTTGGCTGTTTCTTCTGGCATTTACCACTCCCAGCCCCCTTCCCCTTTGTCATCTCCCAGTCAGAGGATGAAGAGCCAGATACTTTCTTAAGCTTCCTTGCAGCTAGAGAAGGTTATATGTCCCAGTTACAGCCCTGAGAGGTTTGCTGCGGCGGGGCGGGGGGGAGGCGCTTCTGGAAAGGCTTTTGCTTTCCGAGACACGCAGAGCTGACACTGTCCCTTTCCTTCTTCTCTCTGCCTTGATTAGAGTTGTGCTGCCTGGAGCTGTGACAGCAATCTTGTGACAGTGAGGGGATGAACATGAGGGTGAAGACGCAACACATGAAGGAAGAAAAAGTTAGAGCCTGGTTCCCTGATGGCATCATTGAGCAGTTGAACCCATGCCACGCTGTTGTTAATAATAAATTAACTTCCTTAAAAATAAATAAATGAAGGAATAAATAAAGCCATATGTGTTCAAGGCACTGTCATGTTGGTTTTGTGTTGCTTGTAGCTGAAAGGATTTTTAACTGAAGGACCACCATGTTTCTATATAATATGTTTATACTATTTCTTTTTTTTATTGAAGTATAGTTGACATACAATATTATATGTCTACTATTTCTTAACTTAGCAATTTGAGACATTATCTCTTGACATCTCCTTATAGAAGAGCATTTTATCCCCCTCCACACACACATCCCTATATCCCCTCCCTTTACTCGTCCAGTATGTTTATATCCCAATTTCTAGTAAATCAGTTGTTGCCACAGAGCCAAGAAATGTAACTATAATGACCTGGATTTATTTTGCCTTTTTTTGTGTGTTCCTAACCTTAATAATTGCTTGGTATTTTTTTTTTTCACTTGAGATGGGCACACTTCATCAGTTTGTTCATAACGCTATTAGCATAGTTTTTCACAGATGTTCAAACTTGCCAGCCAATTGATTTAAGAAGAAACCAATAGAAAGTTGATTGGTTGGGAGCCTGTGTAAGACGCAGAGGTTGGTCAAGTCCACTACTAGACTTTCCTTTAAGGTGAGTGGGTGGGGACCCGCATATTCTGCTGGAGGACTCCTAAGTCTGGAAAGTGGAGGCTTTGCTCTGGAACTGTTTGATTTCTTTAAGAAACCCTCTGTATATTGCTTAAGTGCAGATGCTTGGCTCTTCTGATTTCTGCCGACACACATGGGGAAGGGCAGAGGGAGGGTGGGGGAGTCAACTGTTCCAACATACTCTGAATTCTCCCCCTGTCGGGGGCTCTACGTGTCATGCCTACCATCAGGATAGCTCTTCTGTGCCAGAGCCTCGCCAGGATTTTGCAGGGTAGACCAGGGCTCTCCTTCGCGGGTCCCCCTCCCCCATGGGGACTGTGCCTCTACCCTTCCCTGTCCTGCTTTCTCAGTTACCATCGCTCCAGCCTCTTTCTGCTTGCCAGAAAGTTGGTGAAATCTCACCCCCATCAACGGGACCTCGTCCAGCTTTTTTTGGAGATGGGCGTTTGTACACGATTCCTTTACTCTTATTTTATAGGGTCTCAGGAATTAGAGGAGACAGATGTGTTCCACCTTCTTGAAGGGAAGTTAGAATCTGAATTTTTAGCTGCCCTAGATTATCTGGATATGCCCCAAGTGTGTAGACCAACATTTGTGAACCACTGGCAATGGAAAAAGCCTGGGTTTGGGAATCTGATGCATTTGAGTTTGAATTCTGACTTCTCTGACCTCCTTACTCAAGTCACATCCATGGGCCTCGATTTGCTCCTCTACAAAATGGGAATAATAATGCCTATCTGATAGAGTTCTGGGAAGATTTCTTAGCTACTGTGTGTAAAGCATCCAACACAGGCCTTGGCAGACAGTAGGTGTTCAAAATAGGAGTGATCACTCTTGAATGGGAGCAAGTGGGAAATGTGATTGGGAAGATTTGAATCAGGTTTTAGGAGAGCCTCAGACACTGGGACTTAGTCTTGTGACACTGAGCCCTAGCAGGCTTGTAATCAGGAAAGTCACTTGAGCCCAAAGAATATGTCAGATTGTTCCCTCAGTCTGGTGTGGGGAGGGAACTAGAAGCCCTTGGACCAGCAGCTCTTGGGTTAAAATCTTTGTCTGCATCTGAGTTATTTGTAACCCGTTGTCATGGCAACAAGTTTGGCAAGAGAGCCAGTGCTGCAAGCTCCTGACAGTAGGGAGGGGAGGGCAGTGGGAGAAGACGGAAGACTTGGAAGGGGGGGTCGTCTGTGACCAGCGCCTCACTTTCCTCTGATTTGTCTGAAGCATTCTGCTGAAGATGAGGGTGAGCGTCCTCCAGGGACAATCATTGGACATTGGAGAGTCTCCTGCTCAATCTCCTGATATTCCAGATGTGAAAATAGGCCCAGAGAGGTCCAGCAGCTGGCTCAATGCCACACAGTAAGTCAGGGATGGAAACAGGATTCGACTTTTTTTAAAAAGGACTCAGGGTCATAGAACTAAAGCATAACACACCTGGAGAAGACCTTTGGAAACATTTCATCCACCTTCCCACCAACACACACATGCTTTCACTGTTGTTCATACGGGAAACCTGGGACCCAGAGTGGGTTAGAACTGACTCAGGGTCACACAGCAACTCGGGCGCTGACTTGAGATCAGAACCCAGAGGCCTCAGGCCTCCCAGGCCTGGGTACTTCCTGAGGAAGTGGCTGTCTCGGGTTCATGATTCAGAGAGACTCTTCACGGCTGACTGCCAAGATACAGCCTCCCAGGGTAAGATTCACTTAACTGACTCGGCCTTTGACCCTCTCCAATCCAACACACATGTACTCAGATCACATCCCCCTTCCTGCACACTTTCTTGTTCTGCAGGTATGTGTTTCCCTCTGCTGATGGTAATGCTGTTGCACAAATGGCAGCCCAGCCTCACCCCTCCCTGGACCAAACCCACCTGCCACACACCTCCCCGTCCAAATCACCCACAGGGCTAGGCACTTCCTAAACATTCTTTTATGTGATTCATTCCTCACAGTTATCATTCTCTGCCTCCTAAGTTAGCAGGTGGACATCTAGCCATATTTCTTTCTTTCGTTCTTTTTTTAAGTAGGCTCCAGGCCCAACATGGGGCTCAAACTCACCACCCTGAAATTAAGAGTCACATACTCTACTGACTGAGCCAGCCAGCAGGTAGAAATCTAAAGAACCAGAGGAAGAAAAAATGACTGGCCCAAGGTCACAAGGTGAGTCTTAGCCAGAATCCCTCCTTGTCCAAAAAGGTGTTTCTGCCCCTTCTAGCCCACACTGATCTCTCAGCCCTCAGAGTTTCTCCCGCCTTTATCTTTGCCTTAATCATCCCCTTGGCACTTGCACAATACATTTCCCCTGTGTCCTCTGCCTATGTGCATCCCAACCCCCCCTTCTCTCATCAGAGCCAATCCCTCATCAAGTCCAGCTCACCAAGTCCAGTTATCCTTTCTGTCTCTCAAATCCCACCTTTTCTCATCCTCTGCCACTGCCTTGCTTCAGCCTCAACATCCCTCATATGAGCGACCCCAAATCGCTGTCTCCCTGCTTCCAGACTGGCCATCTTCAACCTACTATTTTGCATACCAGCAGTGAGAGAGCAGTGATGCAGAAACTAGCACATCGCTTTCTTCCTTCACATCCCCCCGCCCAAGTAGCATTAAAGTTCTAGCTCCTTGTTTGGCAATTAAGGCCATCCAGAGTTCCGACCTCTGCCAAACCTCTCCAGCCTCATCTCTTGCCACACTTAGCCTCACACGCTGTGCTCTGACCACTGAACTAACGACAAGTGGTTGCTACAACGTACCGGGCTCTCTCTTGTCTAGGTGTCTTTCCGTGGAAGGCCTTTACACTGAATTCCCAAACCTGATGAACTCCAAGTGTCACTTCTTCCAAGCAGCCTACCTTGATTCCCGAGTGATATTGGATCACCTCCTTTGGGCTCCCACGGCCCCCAGAACTTCCCCACCTCCACCCCGTCTGCCCCCATGTGTTCTCTCTCCTAGCAGCTCAAAAGTTCCTTGAAGGCAGGAACTCTGTCTCCAGCAAAGCCCGGCACCTGAACCCCCCAGGAAGGGTCAGTGAATATTTATTGCATGCATTCAGGTGCATGAATGGTTGGATGAGGAATGGAATTTGGGTTCAGCCCTGTGGTCGCACACTCTTGCCTCAAAGGGCCTGTGAGATGTCACTAGTTCCTAGCAGGTTCCTCTGGGCTCCAGGGCATGGTTTCTCTGGGAGGGGGCATGGAGTGGGTCAGAAGTTGCAGGGTGAGGCCAAACCAGCCAAATTCTGAGCCTGAAGGTGAGCATGTTGGAAGAGAAGGGGTGCCAAGCGAGATAGAAAGTGAAGGTGGCCACTGAGGTAGGTGCTATTATTTTCCTTCTTCCTTATAGGTAAAGGAACTGAGGCACAGGTTGTCTTAGGTGACTTGTCAAAGCCACACAGGTAAATATGGTCGTGCTGGGACTCCAGCTCTGTTCAACTCCAAGTCACTTTTCCCCTTGTCCCCGTCTCTCCCATGATTCACCGTCTCTCCCACGATTCACTTTGGAAAACAGGTTTGTAGTAGATGATGGTGGAGTTGTGCCTCCAACCAGGGTCTTAGAGAAACAATTGTCAAGGCAGAAAAGAAAGAAGAAATCATATCCTGAACATCTACTGTGGGGACATCAAGAGCAGTGGGGGCCTGGGGTGGAAAATGGAGCTTGAACGTTTCTTGAGCTTGTTACCTGCTCGGGTCTCTCTGTACATAACCTCTTAACCCTTGAAGTAGCTCCTTTATGTGGAAATTATTAATATCATGATTCACCTCTGAAAACCTGAGACTTCTAGAGAGGAAGTGACTTACATAAGTTTAGCCACCTAATAAGCAGCAAGGGCAGGACTTGCGTGGGTGTATCAGGCTCCACAATGAAAGGGGACGAGCAAGGCTCCAAAGCAAATTAGATCACGGCTTTGCAAGGGGCTGGGACAAGAGTGGCAGGGTTGAGAGTGGCCTGGAGGACAGGAGGGACTGGTGGGGACTATACTTCGAGAAGGAAGGGTGGAGTTTGGCTCTGGAAGGCCCAGAACTAGAATTCAAGGCCCAGACTGGGCACTTTCTGTTAAAAAGTAATAACAAATATATAAATATAGCACATAAATATTATATTCTCTCTATATTATATTATGTTACATAATTAATGTAATATATAATTACATATAAAGAATACATATTAGATATAAATAAGCATGTTCTCTTTATAGAGAGAGAACATCGATAATATATATCTATATATTATTTATATATTGAAACATGTTTATATTTCATATATATTAAAGAGAAAATTTTCTGATGCTAAAAGTAGAACTCACTGAATACACTTAAATGTTGCTTTAAGGGGGGATGAGAGTGAGTGTGGGGTGTGGGAATTCTGGAGAATAAATAAAGTGAACAAAGAAAGGAATCAAGAGGAGACAGGAAGGAGCCAATGATGATAATGTGCCTGATCCAAGGCCATGAGTAACCTCACCCACTACCCAGAAGTCCCCAAACAACAAAATAAATGCCCCTCCCTCCAAAAGTAATACATGTTCATTGACAAAAAATTTGGAGGAAAAAAACATCCTACCGCCCAAACACAATCAATGTTAGCATTTCAGTGTACTTAGGCTTTCTTCTAGTCCTCAAAAACCTATTTGAGATCATGCTGTACATTCAGTTATATACTGCCATTTTCACATAAACATTTTCCCATTAAAATTGTTCATAAACATTATTTAAATGGAGCGAAATATCCTATTGAGTGGAGATACTTATGGAATTCCTTTCTGGGTGGGTTTTGGCATTCCTTTTGTTACTTTTATTTCTTTCTTTAGAATTGTTTGGCCAGGTTTTAGATTTGATTTCTTCTGTGTCTTATTTTGGGAGATAGCAGAAAGAGAGATCATTGTTTGAGAGAAGTTGGGAAAAGCAGGGTAGGCTTGTTGGAAGCAGTAGTGTTTGAGGGAAACTTTGGAGTATGTTAGGCATGCACAGGATAAAACCTTGAAATGATACAAGATATTCAGTGAAAAATAGGTCTCTTTCTCACCTCTCACTTTCATTCTGCTGTCTTCTACTGGGGATCCACTGGTAGCACTTTTTTGTATGTCCTTTTTGTGTGGATATTCTAAGCCTATACAAATGTGTGTGTGTGTGTGGCCATGTTTTTATTTTTTTAACGGCTTTATTGAGATATAATTCACCCATTTAGACTGTGCAATTCAACGGTTTTTAGTGTATTCACAGAGTTGTGCAATCATCACTGCAGTAAATTTTAGAATATTGTTATTACCCCAAAAGAAACCCGGTGCTACTTTGCTGTCACCCCAAAGTCCCCATCTCCCTATCCCTAGACAGCCACCAATCTACTTTCTGTCTCTATAAATCTGCCTATTCTGAATGTTTCATGTAAAAGGAATCATGATATACAGCCTTCCCCAAATGACTTCTTTCACTTAGCATGTTTTTAAGGTTCATCCGTGTTGTAGTATGGATCAACACTTCATTCTGTTTTATATATATAAACTTTATTTAAAAATTTTTTTATCTTTTTCAATTTTTTTAAGTAAACTCTACCCCCAACGTGGGGATCAAACTCACAACCCCGAGATCAAGAGTCGCATGTTGTACTGAATGAGACAGCCAGAGGCCCCTAAACCTTATTTTTTTGAGCAGCTTTAGGTTTAAACAAAAATTGGGTGGTAAGTACAAGAGTTTTCCTATATACCCCCTTACCAAACCCAGTTTCCCCTGTTATTAACACTGTGCGTTAGTGTGGTGCATTTATCACAATTGATAAACCAATAATGATAAATTTTTTTCTTCTTTTCAGCTTTATTGAGATATAATTGATGGATACATTAACTAAAGTCCATAGTTTACATCAGGGTTCACTCTGTGTTGTATATTCTTTGGGTTTTGACAAGTGTATAATGACATTGTATCTACCATAGCAATATCATACAGAGCAGCTTCACTACCCTAAATCCTCTGTGCTCTGCCTATTCAGCCCTCCCTCCCCTGACCCCTGGTAACCACTGATTTTTTACCATCTCCATAGCTTTGCCTTTTCCAGAATGTCGTATGGTTGGAATCATGCAATGTACATAGTCTTTTCCCATTAGCTTCCTTCACTTAAATAATATGCATTTAAGGTTCTTCTGTGTCTTTTCATGGCTTGACAGCTCACTTCTTTTTATCACGGAATAATATTTCATTGTCTGGATGTACCACAGTTTATTCACTCACATACCAAAAGACATTTTGGTTGCTTACAAGTTTTGGCAAATGTGAATAAAGCTGCTATAAACATTCATGTGCAGGTTTTTGTGTGGACATAAGTTTTCAACTCATTTGGGTAAATACCAAGAGCATGATTTTTGGACTGTATAGTAAGAGTATACAAGTAAGAAACTGCCAAACTGTCTTCCAAAATGGCTGTACCATTTTGCTTTCCCACCAGCAATGAATGAGAATTCCTGTTGCTCCACCTCTTTGTTAGCATTTGGTGTTGTCAGTGTTTTGGATTTTAGCCATCCTCATAAGCATGTGGTGGTGTATCACTGTTGTTTTAACTTGCATTTTTCTAATGACATAGACGTGGAACATCTTTTCATATGTTTATTTGCCATCTGTATCTCTTCTTTGGTGAGGTATCTTTTGGAGTCTTTTGCCCATTTTTAAATTGGACTGCTTGTTTCCTTATTTTTGAGTTTTAAGAGTTCTTTAAAAATTCTGGATACCAATCTTTTATCAGATATGTGTTTTGCAAATATTTTTACCCATTCTGTGGTTTTTCTTTTCATCTTCTTAATAATGTCTCCCACCAATAATGAAGCCCAATTTATTGATTTTTTTCTTTCATGGATTGTGCTTTTGGTGTTATATTTAGTCATTGCCAAACTCAAGGTCACCTAGATTTTCCCCAAGTTGTCTTCTGGGAATTTTATTTTTTGTGTTTTATTGTGTTTATTTTGTGTTTGTATTTATTTTGTGTTTATTTTATAGTTTTGTGTTTTACACTTAGGTCTGTGATCCATTTTGAGTAAATTTTGGTGAACGGTGTAAGATCTGTGTCTAGATGAGTGTCTTTTACATGTGGATATCCAGTTATTTCAGCACCATTTGTTGAAAAGACTATCCTTTCTCCTTTGGCTTGCCTTTGTTCCTTTGTGAAAAGATCCGTTAACTATTTGTATGGATAAATTTCTAGACCCTCTGTTCTGTTCCATTGATCTATTTGTCTATTCTTTTGCCAATACTACACCACCTTGATTACTGTAACTAATAGTAAGTCTTTTTTTTTTAAAGATTTTATTTATTTGACAGAGAGAGACACAGTGAGAGAGGGAACACAAGCAGGGGGAGTGGGAGAGGGAGAAGCAGGCTTCCCGCTGAGCAGGGAGCCCAATGCGGGGCTCAATCCCAGGACCCTGGGATCATGACCCGAGATGAAGGCAGACACTTAACGACTGAGCCACCCAGGTGCCCCAATAGTAAGTCTTGAAGTTAGGTAGTGTCAGTCCTCAGACTTTAGTTTTCTACTCCAATAATATGTTGGCTATTCTGGGTCTCTTGCATTTACAGATAAACTTTACAATAAGTTTGTTGATATCTACAAAATAACTTGGTGGGATTTTTATTGGGATTGTGTTGAATCTATAGATCAAGTTGGGAAGCACTGACATCTTGACAATATTGAGTCTTCCATCCATGTATATGCTCCATTTATCTTCTTTGATTTATCAGAGTTTTATAGTTTATATAGATCATATACATATTTTGTTAGATTTATACCTAGGTATTTCATTTTTTCAGTGCAAATGCAAGTAGTATTGTGTTTTTTGTTTAAAATCCCAACTGCTTATTGCAGTATGTAGGCAAGCAATTGACTTTTATATGTTAACCTTATATCCTACAACCTTGTGATAATTGTTTATTATTTCCAGCAGGTTTTTTGTTGATTATTTGGGATTTTCTACATAAACAATTATGTCATCTGTGAATAAAGACAGTTATAATACTTCCTTTGCAATCTGTATACCTTTTATTTCCTTTTCTTGTGTTATTTCATTAGTTAGTTGATTAAGAGTGATAAGAGCAGACATCCTTGCCCTGTTCCCGATCTTAGTGGGAAAGCATCTAGTTTCTTACCATTAGGTATGATGCATGCTAGCTCTAGGTTTTTTGTACATGTTCTTTAACCATGTTTTCTTAATTAGGAATTTTTCTCTTAAATTTTTATTTAGACAATTTCAGATTTACAGAAAACTTCCAAGAATAGCCCAAAGAACTGCTATATATTTTTCACCCAGATTCCCCAAATGTTAACATTTTACCACATTTGTTTATCCTACTCTATTTCTCTCTCTGTCTGATATATATATTTCTATATTTCATATATATATTTCTGTGTTTCATATATATGTATATTTCTTTTTTCTTCTGAACTAGTCAATTGCCGACATGATGCCCCTTTACCTGTAAATACTTCAATGTGTATTCCGTTTTTTAAGATTTTATTTATTTATTTGAAAGAGAGGGAGAGGGAGAGAGAGCACAAGCAGGGGGAGGGGCAGAAGGAGAGGGAGAAGCAGACTCCCACTGAGCAGGGAGCCCAACGCGGGGCTCAATCCCAGGACCCTGGGATCATGACTTGAGCCGAAGGCAGATGCTTAACCAACTGAGCCACCCAGTCGCCCCTCAATGTGTATTTCTTTTTTTTTTTTTTAAAGATTTTATTTATTTATTAATGAGAGACAGAGAGAGAGGCAGAGGGAGAAGCAGGCTCCCAAGGAGCAGGGAGCCCGATGCGGGACTCGATCCCAGGACCCTGGGATCATGACCTGAGCTGAAGGCAGACGCTTAACCATCTGAGCCACTCAGGCACCCAATGTGTATTTCTTAAAACAAAGAATTATGTTACATAATCACAGAGCAATTATCAGTCAGGAAATTCACATTGATACAATATTATTATAAATATAACTTACAGAACCTATTTAGAACTGACCAGTTTCCTCAACAATGTCCTTTATAGCAGAAGAAAACTCTTAATCATGTGCACTCAGTCATCATACCTCTTTAGTCCCCTTTGATAGGCAAGAGTTCTTTGTTTTTTCTTTGTGTCTTCTGACACTGACATTTTTGAAGAGTGCAGGCTATTTTTAGACTGTCCCTTAATTTGGGTTTGTCTGATGTTTCCTCATGATGAAATTCATGCTATAAATTTTGGTAGGAATATCACAGAAGTAATGCTGTGCATCATATCAGAAGGCATGTAATGACTGTTTGTGTTTCTCCACTATAAAGTTACTATTTTTCCCTTTGTAATTAATGAGTATTTTGTGGAGAGCTACACTGAGATTATGTAAATATCCTGTTTTCCTCAAACTTTTATCCACAAGTTTTATTATTCACTGATGATTCTCAAGGTTGTTGAATGGTGATTTTCAAATGCCTTCATTCTTTTGACATGGATTAGTTGACTTTCCACTATAAGGAAGAGCTCTCCCTTCTTCTAAATGTATTTGTTTATAACCCCATGAACTCATTGTTGTCTATTGTATTCAATGGGTTAAAACATATCAGTATCATTCTTTATTATGACGTTCAAAATGCCTCAGATTTGGCCAGCAGGAGGCCCTCCAAGCCGGCTTCTGTGTCCTTTTGGCAGGTCTCCATCTTTGAGAACTTCCTTGTTTTCTGACACCACAAGATGCCCAAGGGCCATCTTGTACTTTCCCTTCCCCAGCCCTGGAATCAGCAATTTTTCAAGAGTCCCAGTTCCTTTTAGTTGAGAATGGCATTTAGGAACCAAATTTGGGCACTAGATGTTATATATAGCTATACTTTTGGAATTTTGGTTTTCTATTTTGGGGAAAAAGAAAGCAGAAGCCACACCACTGGCAACCAAACGCTCTTTGTTAGAAGTGTTGGGAGGTGGGCAATGTCTGCCTGTAGAAGTTGTTGGGTGTTGGTGTTTTTTGAAAGCATGTTGAACCTTGGGTTGAGGTACCACAGAGATTCATGGGAAGGAGCAAAACCAAAGATGAGTAGCAATGAGACTGGCCTGGAAGAGTTGAAAGAATAACAGCCAATAGATTCTATTTAGTGAGATCTTGCTGTGTGCCAGACAGTGGGTTAGGAGCTTTACAAACATTATCTCTGCTTCCCCACAGTAATTCTGGAAGGTGTGGTGAGGTTGACTGACTGGCTAGTAATAACTGAGCCATGATAAGAACACCGAGAGGGAGGAAGAAGGTGGGAGAGGCTATCGAAGAGAAAAAATAACATATCTCTGTGCTTGGAGAAAGCAGTCTGGTGTAATAGGTTAAGAATTTGAAGACTGAGACTCTAGTCTCAGCTCTGCCACTCATTGTGAGATCTGAGGTGGCCCTGTACTCTCTTTGAACCCTAGTTTCATTGCTTGGCCACCTCACAGGATTGTTATGAGAATCAAATTAAATGATGGCTCCAAAGCAGACTTGTAAACCCTGAAGCATTACACACATGGAAATGGTTGTTATTTACCTGGCCTAATGAGCCTGGAGTCCCTTCTTCCACCAGAGACCACAATTCTCTTGGAAATGCAATTGATCTAAGTTACAGGAGAACCCTGAAGACCCATATTCCTTCTTATCCCCATGCTCCAGGGCACTTCTAGGACATTCCCTTGGCAAATTGTGACTCTTGGTATTCACATCCTTGTGTAATCCCCTCCTTGAGTGTGGGCTGACATAGGGACTTAATTCTAACTGATAGAAAGTGGCCAAGGTGATGGAATGTCACTTAGGGATTTAGCTACATAAGACTGTGACTTCCATCTTGCTAATGGACTCTCTTTCTTGCTGGCTTTGATGAAGCAAGTTGCTGTGTTAGGGAGGTCCATGTGCCAAGGAAGTGAAGGCCAACATCCAGCCAGGAACTGAGTCTCTTAGTCCAGCAGTCCTTGAGGAACTGAAAATCTGCCAACAATAAGGTGATCTTGGAGGTGCATCCTTCCACTGTCAGGTTTTCAGATGAGACCCCATCCATGGCAGACATCTTGATTGCAGCATTGTGAAAGACCCTGAAACAGAGAACTCAGCAGAGGACCTGGACCCAGCTAAGCCCACAGAAACTATGAGATGAATAAATGTTGTTGTTTTTTTTTAAGCAACCAAGTTTATAGTTATCTGTTACTCAGCAATAGGTAACTAATTATAGTAACCATCACTTATATAAATAAGCTCCTCTAATCATCTATTCTCTCCTGTATTTCATACAACTCTGTGCTTTCCCTCCCTTTAGCCAAACTTGAAATGCCTCTCTTCCTCCAAAACCTTTCTACTGTACCCTCTGGAAACTTCATTCTATAGCTAACAAGGTCTCCTGTAGGTTAAGAAATATGTGAATAAACAGAGAGACATATCTAGTTCCTGCATGGTCATACTCAGTATTATAAAGATGTGAATTCCCCTCAAATTAATTTATAAATCTAAATGCAACCAAAATCATTTTTCATTCACATTACAGTCCTAAATTATATACAGTTCTAAATTATATAGTAAACATCCAGAAATAACCAGGGAAATTCTGAAAAAGAAGAGTAATGAATACCAATCAGTGTTACCACTTATTGAAACACATTGTAAGGCTACAGCAATTAAAACACAGTGGTACTGATTCAAAACCAACAATTCAATCAATGGGACACAACAGAAAGCTCAGGAAAAGGTCATTTGGTCTATGGGGAATTTAGTATATTAAAAGATAATATTTTAATTCATTGGTGAAAAGATAGATTATGCAATAAGTGGTTTGGGGATAATTGGCTTGTGATTTGGCAAAAAAAGTTGGATCTCTGTCTCATTGCTTACACCAAAATAAGTTTCAGATGTATTAAAAATATCAATGTTCAGCCTTCTCCCCCCAATACTTTATTCATAATCACACAAAAAGACTGAAAACAAGGGCACCTGGGTGGCTCAGTTGGTTAAGCGTCTGCCTTCAGCTCAGGTCATGATCCCAGCATCCTGGGATTGAGCCCCGCATCGGGCTCTGTGCTCAGCAAGGAGCCTGCTTCTCCCCCTCCCTCTGCCTGCCTGCCTGCCGACTTGTGATCTCTCTCTCTCTCTCTCTGTCAAATAAAGAAATAAAATTTAAAAAAAAAGACTGAAAACAACCCAAATGCCCATTAACAGGTAAATGGATAAACAAAATGTGGTACAGCCATACAATGGACTATTAGCCGACACTAAAAAGTAATGAACTAAAATGGACTTTGACTTGGAGAGATTATGCTGGATTATTTGTGGGGGAGATCAATGTAATCACAAGGGAGGGAGGAGAGTCAGAGTCAGAGAAGATGTGACATCAGATGCAGAGATCAGAAAGAGAGAGATCTGAAGATGCCTCAGTGCTGGCTTTGAAGATGAGGAAGGGTCCATGAGCCAAAGAATCCAAGAGTAAAAGTGTAAAAGCTGGAAAAAGCAAGGAAATAATTCTTTCTCAGTCTCCAGAAAAAAAAAAAAAGTCTTTGATTTTAGTACCAAAAGGATCATTTCAGACTTCTGATCTCCAGAGCTGCAAGATAATAAATTTGCACTCTTTTAAGCCAGTAAGTTTGTGGTAATTTGTTACAGCAGCAATAGGAAGTCTGATGTATATAGTTAAAAAAACCAAAACTATATAAATAGGTGTACACTGATATGCAGTGCTCGTACCCTGTCCTGATTCACTTGTTTCCCCTTGAACACTATAGATAACTGATTTTATTAATTTCTTGTTCATTCATCCAATGTTTCCTTATGCCAATATGAGCAAATGTGAATATTTATCCCTATTTTCTCCTTTCTTACACAAAAGGTAACATACTATACATACTTTTCTGTCTTTCATTTTTTTCCCCAAGTAACAATGTAAGGCTAGGTAAATTTAACTGTGTACAACTGTACACTTCAATTTAGTGAGTGACACTGTACATAAAGTCAAAGGATACACTTGGAAAGACATTTGCATGTAAAAATAAAAAGCTGATTGTCCACTGATAAGGAATTACTCAAGTAAATTATGTTGCATTCATAGAATGGAATACTATGTAGTCATTCGAACACATGTGAAGTCAAGGAAGAAATTAGAATCGGATGATGGTCAAAAAGAACTTTAGCCTTACATTAATGCTTCAGAATTTTTTAAAGGATCATCTACTCCTATATTACTTGTATAATTAAAAATTATTAAAACTAAAAACAGGGGGGAATTAACAAGAAAGTATATATCTATATAACTCAGAATAATGTCAAATATATAGTGTTCAGTGAAGAAGGCACTTGCAAAATAGTAACCAAAGTATGATCCTGTTTTTGATAAAACATACTATTAGCATAGAAAAATATGTAAAGACTATATAACAAACTTAATAGTTATCTCCCAAGGGTGTGAGATTATGAGGGACTTTTGGTTTTCTACATTAAATGTTTATGTAATGTTCAAATTTTTAAACATGTATCACTTTCATAACCAGAAAAAAATGAAGATATATATATTTAAATATTCTAACCACCTATATCTTTTACTAGTCATGGTTCTTGATTATAAATAATGCATTGCATCACTTATGACTTTGGTTAACTGTAGCAGAAAATGAAATTACTGGCAGGTGTGGCCAAGTCATTTACCGTTTGCTGGATATCCTTGTGCCTCCCCACATTTCCCAGTCCTCTCAGAGTTAGATGGGGTCATGTGAAGAGTTCTGGCCAATAGTGCATTGAAGAACTGATGCTCAATCCTTCTGCTCTCTGTTCTGCTATGGCAACTGTGGAGGCCTCAAGTGCTAGATGAGACAACCACAAGATGTCAGCCTGTATCCCTGAGTTCCCATTTGGAAAAGAGCAGTCTTGAAAAGTCACAGAACTTGCTATAGATTTTGCATGAGCAAAAAATAAACTTGTATGTGTTGTTATTGAGATTTGGGGTTCATTTATTATCAAATCGTAAACCATCCCATCCTGACTAACAGAAAATGGTGTCACATATTTCATGGGGTCCATAAGAGCCTGGAGAACAAGATAGGGTCAGGAACCAAAGGTGGCATGACATGACACAGCAAAGATTTTGTTGCCAGAATGGTCTTATAGCATGATGCTGTTGCCTCCATTGCCAACTAATATTTACCACTACAGCTGGACCCTGTTGTCCCTTGATGCCATTGCTGTACTATCAGATTTTTTACTTTGCTGGTTGAAAAATCACTGACTGCACACCTTTGTATCACTCTCTCAACATTCAAGGTTCCAGGCAGGATCATGTGATTTGCCATCCTGAGGTCACATGGCCATGCACTAGCCATGAGGGGATGGAGAGAAGAAATATGTGCCCCCCTCCCTGGTTTTAGTAGTGCATGGTAGGGCCCTGCTTCCACACCTATCTTGTGATTCCTCCCAATTAGGAAGAGTGTTTGAATGCTGAACAGCCAAAATACCCATGTTCACTCCATTCTTCAGATCCTTCACTAACCAATCTGTTACCTCCTGACTTAAGTGAAACATGCCTCTCTCCCCTGAAAAGTGGAAATCTGCCCAATCTGCCATTCTCTAGCCAGTAATATCCTCAATCATATGCCTTATTGTCCTTCCATCACAGCCCCAACCCCAGATGAATACAACTCTCTGCCTTCTCTATATTAATCCTATGCTCATACAATTGCTTAGATGGAAACCAATAAAAAGTCAAGGTCCCCAACCTCTACTGCACCCTGGGAATCCTGTTTCCCTGCTCTCTTCTCCAAGTCTCCATAGCAGCTTTGCCAAATCTCCATTTCCTTAGCCCTCTTACACTTTCCTCTTCCCCCTCGCTTCACTTCCTACTGAACTTAAAATAGAAGATCCCAAGCAGCAGTGCTCTCAACAAACTACCTGCAAACTCATGAGCATCTACACCTGACGAATCCTTGCTCTTTCCCTTCTGTCATAGTGAAGAGATGCCCTTTTTCATTCTGACTAATCCTTCTGCTGATGTTCTGTGCCCCATGCCCCACTACTTCCTCAGGAACCTTGACTTTTTAGTTTTCTCTCTCCCTCCTCTATCTTCAGTCCCTCCCTCTCTACTGACTCAGCCTTTAAACATGTTCAAGTCTCTTGCATCTTAAAAAAATTGCAATAACATAAAAAATAATATAGTTCTTAGGAATAAATTTAACAAAGATATACAAGAGTTGTACACTAAAAACTACAAAACATTACAGAATTAAATAAGAACTAAATAAATGGAAAGACATCCCATATTCATGGATTGGAAGATTTAACTTTGTTAAGATGGTGATACAACCCAAGCCATCTATCAAAAAAATGCAATCCCTATCAACATCCTAATGATCCTAATATAGCATTGCATGCCAACTATGCTTCAAAACTAGTCCCAATGATCTTTTTTGCAAAAAAGGAAAAGTTAAGCCTATCATTTATATGGAACTGCAAGGGACCCCACATAGCCAAAACAATTTTGAAAGAAGAAAACAAAGTTGGAAGACTCACACTTCCCAGCTTCAAAACTTACTACAAAGCTACAGTAATCAAACAGGGTAATACTGGCATAAGGATAGACATATAGATCAATGGAATAGAACTTTGTGTCCAAAATAAGCTGAAACATCTATGGTCAATGGATCTTCAACAAAGATGCCAAGATCATTCGATGGGGGAAAGAACAGCCTTTTCAATGATGGTGCTGGAATAAGTGGATAGCTACATGCAAAAGAATGAAGTTGAACCCTTTCCTTTACATCATATACAAAAATTGACTCAAAATGGATCAAAGACTTAAATGTAAGAACTAAAATAATACAATAAAACTTTTAGAAGAAAACTAGGGGTAAATCTTCATGACCTTGGATTTGGCAATGGATTCTTATATATGACACCAAAAGTACAGGCAACAAAAGAAAACATATACATTGGACTTCATCAAAATTAAAAAGAAAAACTTTTTGTATATAAAGGGACACCATCAAGAAAATGAAAAGATAGCCTATAGAATAAGGGAAAAACATTTGCCAGTCATTTCTCTGATAAGGGACTTGCATCTAGAATATACCAAGAATTCTTACAACTCAGTAACAAAAAGGCAAGTAACCTAATTGAAAATGGGCAAAGGGGGGCACCAGGTGGCACAGTTGGTTAAGCATCCAACTCTTGGTTTCAGCTCAGGTCGTGATCTCAGGGTCCTGAGATTGAGTTCTGCATCAGGCTCTGCACTCAGTGTGGAGTCTGCTTGAGGTTCTCTCTCCCTCTCCCTCTGCCCCTCCCGCTCGTGCTCTCGCTCTCTCAAATAAATAAATAAATCTTAAAAGAAAAGAAAAGAAAAGAAAATGGGCAAAGGACTTGAATAGAAATTTCTCCAAAGAAAATATAAAAATAACCATGAAGCATATGAAAAAAGTGCTCAATATTATTAACCATCAGGGAAATGTAAACAAGTGAGATACTACTTCACATTCACTAGGATGGGTATAACTTAAAAAAAGGAAAATAAGTGTTGGTAAGGATATGAAAAAGTTGGAACCTTTGCATATTGCTGATGGGAATGTAATGTGGTGTAACCACCATGAAAATAAGTTTGGCATCTTCCCGAAAGATAAACATAGATATATGACCCAGTTATTCCACTCTTAGGTATATACTCAAGAGAATTGAAAATGAGTATTCAAACAAATGCTTGTACATGAATGTTTATAATAGCACTATTCACAATAGGCAAAAGGTAGAAACAACCCAAATGTTCATCAACTGATGAATGGATAAGCAAAATGGTGGTATGTCCATATTATGGAGTATTATTCAGCCATAAAAGGAGTGAAGTACTGATACATGCTACAACATGGATGAATCTTGAAGAATGATGCTAGGTGAAAGAAGCCATACATAATAGGCCACATATTGTACAATTCCACCTACATGAAATGTCCAGAAAAGGTAAATTCATATAGGCAGAAAGCAGATTGTTTCCGGGGGCTGGGCACAGAGGAAGAATGGGAAATGACTGGTTAATGGGTACAGGGTTTCATTTGAGGGTGATGAAAATGTTTTGTAACTAGGTAAAAGTGATGATTGCACAACACTATGTATTTACTAAATGTCACAGAATTGTACACTTTAAAATAGCTACTTGTATGTATTGTGAACTTTACCTCAAAAAAGTCATTGTCTCCATTTCTTCAAATGTTAAACATAAATTTACCATGTGACCCAGCAATTCCACTGTTAGGCATCTACCTAAGAGAAATGAAAATGTGTCTGCATAGAAAATTGTACTTGGACGTTCATAGCAGCATTATTCATAATAGCTAAAAGGTAGAAACAGTCCAAATTGTTCACCAACTGGTAAATGCATAAACAAAATGTGATATATTCGTACATATTTGTCAATAAAAAGCAACAGAGTATTGATACGTGCTATACCGTATATGAACCTCAAAAACATTTTGCTCAATGAAAGAAGCCAGACACACACACACACAAACACATATTATGAGTCTGTTTATATGAAATTTCCAAAAATTTCAAGTCTATAGAAACAGAAAGTAGATTATTGGTTGCCTGGGGCAAGGGGTGAGGATGGGGAGTGACTACAAATGGGCATGAGGGATCTTTCTAGGGAGGTGGAAATGTTCTAAAAGTGGATTGTTGTGATACTTATACAACACTGTAAATATATTACAACCAATTAAACTGTATACTTAAAGCAGGTGAATTTTATGCTGTTTAATTATACCTCAATAAAACTGCTTTTTTATTTTTTAAAATTTTAAAAGATTTTATTTATTTATTTGACAGAGAGAGACACAGCGAGAGAGGGAACACAAGCAGGGGGAGTGGGAGAGGGAGAAACAGGCTTCCCGCAGAGCAGGGAGCCCAATGTGGGGCTCGATCCCAGCACCCTGGGATCACGACCTGAGCCGAAGGCAGATGCTTAATGACTGAGCCACCCAGGTGCCCCTATTTTTTAATTTTTTAAAAGATTTTTTGTCTTTATTCATTTGAGAGAAAGAGAGAGAGAGGGAGGATGAGCAGCAGGAGGGGCAGAGGGAGAGGGAGAGGGAGAAGCAGGCTTCCTGCTGAGCAGGAAGCCCGATGTGGGGCTCAAGCCCAGGACCCTGGGATCATGACCTGAGCCGAAAGCAGTTGCTTAACCAACTGAGTCACCCAGGTGCCGTATATCCCCCTATTGATCAGTCATTAAATGTAGGCCTTATGCTTAACGACTGAGCCACCCAGGTGCCCCAAAACTGTTTTTTTTTTTTTTCCTGAAGAACAACAACACAGAACATACCATCCAACAGCAGCAGACTACACATTCTTCTCAAGTGCACATGGAATATTTTCCTGGATACACCATGTGTTAGGTCATGAAACAAGTCTTAATAAATTTCAGAAGATTGAAATTATATCAAGCATCTTTTCCAAACACTACGGTGTGAAACTAAAATTTAATTACAAGAAGGAAACTGGAAAATTCACAAATATGTGGACATTAAACAACATGCTACTGAATAACCAAGAGGTCAAAGAAGAAATCAAAAGAGAAATAAATATTTTGAGACAAATGAAAATGGAAATACAACGTACCAAAATTTATGGGATACAGCAAAAGCAGTTTTAAAGAAAGAAGTTCATAGCAATAAATACCTACATTAAGAAAAAAGAAAGATTTCAAATAAACAACCTAACTTTACACACAAAGGAACCAGAAAAAGAAAAAGCAAAGCCCAAAGTTAGTAGAAGGAAGGAAATAACAAAGATCAGAGTGAAATAAATAAAAGAGACAAAAAGACATTAGAAACTATCAAAATCCCTTTGAAAGTGTAGACAAACCTTTAGCTAGACTTAACAGAGAGTGAGAGGGAGAGAGAGAACCCAAACAAATTAAATTAGAAATGAAGGAGGAGTCATTACAACTGAAACCACATGAATACGAAGAATCAGAAGAGACTGTGAATAATTGTATGCCAACAAATTGGACAACCTAAAAAGAATGGATAAATTCCTACAAACATACAACCTATCAAGACTGAATCATGAAGAAATAGAAAATCTAAACAGACCAATCACTGGTAAAGTGATTAGATTGGCAATCAAGAACCTCCAGAAAAGAAAAGCCCAGGACAGGATGGCTTACCAGGTGGATTCTGCCAAACATTTATAGAAGAATAAATACCAGTCCTTTTCAAACTTTTCCAAAAATAGAAGAGGAGGAAACACTTCCAATCTCATTTTATGCGGCCAGCATTATCCCAATACCAAAACCAGATAAGAACACAAGAAAAGAAAATTACAGGCCAGTGTCCTGTCTTGAATTCAACAATACATTAAAAGAATCATGTACATGATCAAGTGGGATATATTCCAGAGATGCAAGGATGGTTCAACATCCACAAACCAATCAATGTGATACACCACATTAACGAAATGAAGTATAAAAATCATATGATCAGGGCACCTGGGTGGCTCAGTTGGTTAAGCGTCTGCCTTTGGCTCAGGTCATGATCTCAGGGTCTTGGGATGGAGCCCCACATAGGGCCCCCTGCTCAGCGGGGAGTCTGCTTCTCCCTCTCCCTCTGTCACTCCCCCTGGTTGTGCTCCCCCACTCATTCTCTCTCTCTGTCAAATAAATAAATAAAATCTTTTAAAAAATAAAAAATAGGGGCGCCAGGGTGGCTCAGTCATTAAGCGTCTGCCTTCGGCTCAGGTCATGATCCCACAGTCCTGGGATCAAGTCCCGCATTGGGGTCCCTGCTCTGCGGGGAACCTGCTTTTCCCTCTGCCTCTGCCTATCTCTCCCTCTGTCTCTCATGAATAAATAAATAAAGTCTTTAAAAAAATAAAATAAAAAATAAAAATCATATGATCTTCCTAATGGATGCAGAAAAAAACATTTGACAAAATTAAACTGGGTATACGGGGTGCCTGGATGGGTCAGTTGGTTAAGCGGCTGCCTTCGGCTCGGGTCATGATCCTGGAGTCACAGGATTGAGTCCTGTGTCAGGCTCCCTGCTTAGCGGGGAGTCTGCTTCTCCCTCTGACCCTATCCCCTGCTCATGCTCTCTCTCTCATTCCCTCTGTCTCAAATAAATAAATAAACTCTTTAAAAAAAATTAAACTGGATATAAAGGGAACATACTTCAACATAATAAGGGCCCTATATGACAAGCTTACAGCCAATACCACACTCAATAGTGAGAGCTGAAAGTTTTTCCTCTAAGATTAGGAACAAGACAAGGATGCCTACTCTTTTTATTTTTATTTTTTAAAGATTTTATCTATTTATTTGACAGAACGAGAGAGCACAAGCAGGGGGAGCAGCAGAGGGAGAAGGAGAAGTAGGCTCCCCACTGAGCAAGGAGCCCGACATGGGGGCCCGATCCCAGGACCCTGGGATCACAACCCCAGCAGAAGGCAGACACTTAACCAACTGAGCCAGATCCTAAAAGTTCTCATCACAAGGAAATAATAATTTTGTAACTATATGAGGTGATGGATGTTAGCTAAACTTACATTAACTAAACTTTATTATTTTGCAATATATGTATGTCAAGTCATTATTCTATACACCTTAAACTTATGCAGTGTTGAATATCAATTATACTTCAATAAAACTGGAAAAAAAAAACAGTATGGTATTGGCATGAAAAGAGACACGCTGATCAGTGGAAAGAATAGAGAACCCAGAAATAAACCCATGCATATATGGTCAATTAATTTATAACAAAGGAGCTAGATATACGCATAGGGAAAGGATAATCCCTTCAATAAGTGGTATTGGGAAAACTGGACAGACACATGCAAAATAATGAACTGGACCTCCATCTTACAACATACCCAAAAATCAGCCCAAAATGGATTAAAACCTTGGATATAAGACCTGAAATCGTAAAAGATAACATACAGGGTAAGCTCCTTGACAATGGTCTTGGCAATGATTTTTTGGATTTGACACCAAAAACAAAGGCAACAAAAGCAAAAATGAATAAGTGTAACTACATCAAACTAAAAAGTTTCTGCACAGCAAAGGAAAGTCATTATGCTGCACATCTTTTTGAAATGGAAAGGCAACATATGGAATGGGTGAAGATATTTGCAAATCATATATCTGATAATGGTTAATATTCACAATATATAAAGAATTCATACAAATCAATAACAAAAAAACCCAAACAAGATTAAAAATGGGCAGAGGAACTGAATAGACATACAAACAGCCAACAGGTACATGAAAGGTGCTCAACATCACTAATCATCAGGGAAATTCACATCAAAATCACAATATCGCTTCACACCTGTTAGAATGGCTATCATAAAAAAGACAAGAGATAAGTGTTGGCAAAGACGTGGAGAAAAGGGAACTCTTGTGCACTATTGGTGGGAAAACAAATTGGTGCAGCCACTATGGAAAACAGCATGGAGGTTCCTCAAAAAATTAAATCTTGAACTACCATATGATCCATCAATCCTACTTCTGGGTATATATCCAAAGGAAATAAACACAGAGCCTCAAAGAGATATCTGCATTCACATGTTCATTACAGCATTATTCACAATAGCCAAGATATGGAAAGAACCTAAGAGTCCAACAAAGCATGAATGGATAAAGAATATGTGATATACATCCACATATTATATATTCAGGCTATTATTCAGCTATGTGAAAGAAGGAAATCCTGCCATTTGCAACAACATGGATGGACCTTGAGGTCATTATGCTAAGTGAAATAAGCCAGAGAAAAACAAATATTACCTGGTTATCAGGCAATGTGTGGAATCTAAAAGAAAAAAAATCAAACCCAGAGAAACAGTAGAAAAGTGGGTGCCAAGGGCGGGGGAGTGGGGAAGATGGGGGAGAGGTTGGTAAAAGGGTAAAAACTTTCAGCTATAAGAAGAGTAAGTCTGACGGGGCGCCTGGGTGGCTCAGTCGGTTAAGCGTCTGCCTTCGGCTCAGGTCATGATCCCAGGGTCCTGGGGTCAAGTCCCGTATTGGGCTTCCTGCTCAGCAGGAAACCGGCTTCTCCCTCTCCTTTCCCCCTGCTCGTGCTCTCTCTTGCTATCTGTCTCTCTCTAATAAATAAATAAAATCTTAAAAAAAATAAAAGTAAACTCCTTTAAAAAAAGAAGTTTGAGGATCTAATATATAACATGGTGACTAGAGTTTACAACACTGTATTGTATAATTGAAATTAGCTAAGAAAAGTAGAACTTAAGTGTTCTCACCAAAAATAATAATTAAATTAAATTAACAACAACAACAATGCCTGAGTGCCTCATTATTCTCTAGCTCCTGCCCTATTTCTCTGCTCTCTGTCATGGGCAAGCAGCTTGAAAATGTTGTTTGCACTCGTGTCCACACTTCCTCACCTCCTGTTCACTTTTTTCTTCTTTTAATCTTTTTTTCCTCCAGTCTCCTCTTAAGCCATTGCATTTTGCCTTCCCCTCCTTCCTTCTTAACCCATTGTAATTTGCCATCCAGCCCCATCACTCCCTGTTCTCTGCAAGACAACCAGTGACCTTGGGATGCCTGGGTGGCTCAGTCGGTTAAGTGGCTGCCTTCGGCCCGGGTCATGATCCCAGGGTTCTGGGATCGAGTCCCACATCGGGCTCCTTGCTCAGCAGGGAGCCTGCTTCTCCCTCTCTCTCCCTCTGCTTGTGCTCTCTCTGTCAAATAAGTAAAAAATCTTAAAAAAAAAAAAGATAACCAGTGACCTTGTTGCTAAATCTAGTGGATGGTTTTCAGACTTTGTTTCATGTAGTATTTGGCATGTTGACCCCTTCCCTCCATTTGGAAGATTATTTGCCCTTGGTTTCTGTGACACCACACTCTCCTGGTTCTATTTTTTGCTCTTTGGCCACTACTTCTTGGTCCCTTTTGTGGGCCCCTCTCCCTCTTCCTTTTCTCAAATGTTGGTATCTGACAGGGTTATATCCAAGGCCCTTTTCTCTTCTCATTCTGAATAGCCACGGTGGGTGATCTCATCCATTTCTATGGCCCTAATAACCATCTACATGCTGATGGCTCCCAGTTCTATAGCTCCTGCTTACATTTCTTTCCTGAACTCCAGATCCATATATCCAATTGCCTCCTGAATATCTCCCCTTGGATATCACACAGATGCATTAAAGTCACCAGGTCCAAAATCGAATTCAGCATTTTCCCTCTGAAACCTGTTCTTCTTCTTTGGGTGTTCTCTGTCTCAGTGAATCGTTCCACCATCCTCCCAGCCACGTCAGCCATAAATCCAGGCTTCTTCTTTGACTCACTATGTTAACTACCACATGCCATCTATTCACTAACAGTGCTGATTTTTACCTCCTAAGTATTCTCTTTTTCAGAGATTCTACACAGGGGTTCATGGGCCCTGGAGGGTTTTAGAAAATCCATGAACATGCTGAGTTGTAGGCAAAATTTGGTATGGTTATGTGTATTAGCATTTTTCTGGGAGAGTGTGCAGGCCATAGCTTTCATCACACTCTCATACAGGTCTGTGACTTGACAGAAAGTTAAGCATAGGGGCACCTGGGTGGCTCAGTCAGTTAAGCATCTGCCTTTGACTCAGGTCATGATCCCGGGATTGAGCCCCGCATCAGGCTCCTTGCTCAGCAGGAAGTCTGCTTCTTCCTCTCCCTCTGCCCCTGCTCATGTGCTCTCTCTCCCTCAAATAAATAAATAAAATCTTTATAAAAAATTAAAAAAGAAAGTTAAGCATATTGCTCTAACTCCATCCACTTCTCTTCATCCACCCCTCCACTCTGACCAGATGTAGTCACTACAGAGGGTTATTTCTCCGAATAATAGTCTCTTTGCTCTCTAAGGGCTGCAAATAAGGAGGGGATCTTGCTGAGGAAATGGGCTGAGGCTAGCAGGGCTAGAGGCACTCTATTCCTAGAGGCTCCTGTGTGCTACTGTGGCCTGCTCCTCTCCCCACTTTCTGCCAACAGATCATTTATTCTCTCCCTTTTCCTTCCCTTCCCATCCCTCTTTCTTCATCTTCTCCAAAACTATCCCCCATTCTCTTTCCCTTCCCTTTCCTTCTCCAGCTCCTCCCTCATGCTTCAGTCACACATAATTATAGGGTAATCAGATCTTTGATACACATAGCTTGAAGCCTCTTAAAACCAAGACTAGAGGCAGCTTCACCCTGTTCATTGGTTCCCACTTGCAGAGAACCCCCAGCAACCCCTCCGAAGAAGAGGAAAGGGGACTGAGCTTGAGATGTGGTGTCTGTAAGTAGGGAGACACCAACCCCAAGTATAGCTGTAGTAGGTTAGGAGAAATATGTGGGGTAGGCCAAGGAATCATAGACCTTACAATTTTTTATTAAAACTTAGTTTGGAAGAAATTTTTAAAAGGATCTAACCTGATCTTCCTCTCATCTCATACAGATAGTTCTTCTTGCTTCCCCTCTTTTCTTCATCCTGTACATCCATCAACAAGTTTTTGGGCTCTATTTTAAAATATATTTCATTTTTTTCCATTGACCTATGTGTCTATTCTTTCTTTTAATACCACTGCCTTATGTACTGTAGTTTTATAGTGTTGTAGCTATCTTGAAATCGGTAGTGTGAATCGTCCAACTTTGTTCTTCAGTATCGTTTTGGTTGTGCTAGGTTTTTGGCTTTTCCATATAAACTTTAGAATCACTTTGTTTATATCTACAAAATAGTTTGGTTCTATTTTAACTGAAATTATGTTAAATTCTATAGGTCAAGTTGGGAAGAACTGACATATTTAACAACATTGAGTCTTCCTATCCATGAACATGGAATATCTCTCCATTTATTTAGATCTTCTTTGGTTTCTTTTATTTGTGTTTTGTAGCTTTTCACATTCAGATCCTGTACATAATTTGATATTTTGTTACATTTATACCTAAGTATCTCATTGTTTTGCAGCTGCTATAAATAGTACCATTTTATTAAAAGGTCTAATTCTAATATTTCATTGCTGGTATATAAGAAAGCAATGATTTTTGTGTATTGAAGTTGTATCTGCAACCTTGCTATATATGTTCTCATTAGTTCCAGAAGTTGTGTGTGTGTGTGTGTGTGTGTATGGATTGTTTGGGGTTTTCTACAATGCTACAAATTTTGATAAATTGTGTTTTCATTTTCATTTAATTCAAAATATTTTAAACTTTCTCTTGAGACTTCTTCTTTGACCCATGCATTATTTAGAAATGTGCTATCTAATTTCTAAACATTTGGGGATTTTCCAGCTATTTTCTGTTATGGATTTCTGGTTTAATTCCACTGTGATCTGAGAACATACTTCGTGTGATTTCTATTCTTTTAAATTTGTTAAGATGTGTTTTATGGCCCAGAATATGGTCTATCTTAGTGAGTGTTCACTGCAGACTGGAGAAGAATGTGCACTCTGCTGTTGGATGGAGTAATCTATAAATGTCAATGAGATCAAGTTGATTGATAATGATGTTCAAGTAAAAATATATCCCAAATCTGTCCACTTAACTTTCTCCACCATCACTATCCTAGCCAAAGCTATAATGGTCTCTCAACTGGACCTCCAGACTGGTTCCATAACTAGCCTTCTAACTCGTCTACCTGTTACCAGTTTTGCCCTCACTATAATCCATTCTCTTCACATCACACAGAATGATCACAGATCATATCACTCCCAGCTCAAAGTCTCCATTGGCTTTTCATTGTACCTATAATAAAATCTAAATGCTTTCCCATGGCTGGCATGGCTGGACACAGTCTTTTATTAACTTATTTTTTTTAATTCAAGTATCATTAACATACGGTGTTATATTAGTTTCAGGTGTGCAATATAGTGATTCAACAATTCTATACATGACTCAGTGTTAATCATGATAAGTGTACTCTTAATCTCTACCATTTCACCAAGTCCCTACCCACCTCTGGCAACCACCAGTTTATTCTGTATATTTTTGTGTCTGTTTGTTTGTTTGTTTGTGTCTTTTTTCCTTTGTTTTGTTTCTTAAATTCTGCATATGAGTGAAATCACATGGTATATTTTTCTTTCTCTGACTGACTTATTTCACTTAGCATTATACCCTTTAGCTTCATCCATGTTGTTGCAAATGGCAAGATTTCATTCTTTTTTTATGACTGAGTAATATGCCCTACACAGTCTTGCTCCAGAACTTTCCTGCCTCATCTGGTATCAGTCACCCCTTTTGCTCTCTCTAGTCAGACTTCTTCCTGAAGCCCCTTGAATATACCAAACTCATTCTCTCCTTAGGGCCTTGGCCCTTGTGTTTCACCCTGCCTGGGCTGCCATGCCTCTGGATCTTCATGAAATGACTGCCTTCTTGTCATTCAGTCTTGCCTTAACTGTCACCTCCTTGGAGAGACCATCCTTTCCTATTCTATTTAATCTTGTTCCACATCCCTACCCAGTCACACTGGCTTTGTACATTTTTTCCCATTTGTTTTCAAAGAACTTTTAACTTTTGGAAATGATCTTCTTGTATGTGTTGGTTGTTTGTGTCTTTCATCTTTTCTCTAAAATGTGAGCAGTAAGAGAGCTGGGACCCTCTTAACCACTGAGTTGTCTATACCTAGAACAGAGCCTGGTACCTAAATATTTACTGAATAGCTGCACTTCTGCTTGAACATTTCCAGTGACTTGGAGCTGACTGCTTTGATCTATGAGGCAGCCATTGCATCTGTGGGTGGTTTTGTAATTTACAGATTTCATTTTTCTCTTGAGCTAAATACTGCATTCTTGACCATATAAACAGATTAGAAAAGAAAAAAACATGATCACTACAAAAGATGCTGAGGAAGACTTTGATAAAATTTAACACTTGTTAGTGACCAAAAAAAAAACAAAAACAAAACATACTAGGAATAAGAGGGAACTTCTTTAACCCGATAAAAGAATCCTCCAAAATCTTATAGCAAACATATATAATGGTGAAACTTCAAATTTTTCCTTTTAAGATGAATAACAAAACAGGGATGCCCATTATTGTACCTTTTGCTCAGCATTGAACTGGAGATCCCGCACAGCAAGACAAGGACATAAAATAACAGGAGTAAGGATTTGGAAGGAAGAAACAAAACTGTCATTTAAATCTACTTTCTCAGATCTTTCACCCACTCGTCCTCCTTCTGTTTCCTGGAGGCCCACAGACCAACGCTGTCCCCTCTTCTGCATGACAGCCCAGATCTTCTTCCCTCTCTGGTCCTCAGTCACCTCAGCTGGAAAATGATGGGCTGGACAAAGTAATCCAAAAAGCTCCTTATGGTTCCATCTTGCCGTGATTTATGAGTCTGTATCTTCTCTATTACTGAACACCTCTATTTTCCTTAACAGTTTCTAATAGTGATGACTTCCAGAGCCCTCCTTTCCTACCAACACACTCATCTTGTTTTTTTTTTAAAGGTATGATGCCCAGAACTGGGCAGAAGGTGAAGAAAGGATAGAGCACAAAAAGATTGGAGTAGAGGGAGATAGACTGAAAACAGGGCCTAAAAATGAAATGGTAAAAAGAGGCAGCAGAAGGAATGGGCAAGGGACAGCATTTGAGGGAGAAATTGCCTGGTGGGAGAGAGCTCCTTGATTTCTCTACCTGGGATGGGAGGATGATCCCCTGCATGGTTTTGGGGACAGTGTTGGGAACTGAGTTCGTAGTTGGTCACATGCATTTGATGGCTCTGTCAGTCTACCTTCCAGCTTTCCTACCCCGAGGCTGTAGGACCCTCCTTCCCATAGCTGAGGTTGGGGGAGGAGTATTGACAAAAGCCAGCTCAGGATGGGAAGGGAGGCTGCACTGAGCCAGGTCCCTGTCCAGGAGGCAGGAGCCCCATCACAGTGGGAGGGAGCAGCAAGCCAACAGCTGAGTGAGACAAGGCCTGGGTTATTTTTTTTCCAGTTTGTTGGCATGTGGGTGGATTTTTCTCCTTTTTTCTTCTCTCCTGCTCTCTGCCGTTTCCACAGAGATGTGGGAGTTTGCAAATTTGTCTCCGTGGAGGGGAGAGGCAAGAGCTGATTTGGGGGGTCCTTGACAGGGACCAGGGGAGCACCAAAAGACACAGCAATTTTGGTAGCAAGAAACTAGGACCTATTCCCTGATGGTATCACTGGGGCAAGGAAGGCTCTCACTCTCTCTCCTTTCCTCTTAAGGCCACAGGGATGCCTTCTCACCTCTGCTCAGCTCTTGGCTCTCAAATCCATCCCACCTGGTAATTGCAAAAATCTCTCTCTGCTTCTTTCCTTGCTCTGCAGTGCCAAATGCCTTTTCCTCAGGGCCCTGAACAAACTATGGGCACACCTGACACTCATGCCCAGAGGCTGCTCTCCTCCCCAGTAACTGTGGGGGTTTGGGGGTGGGAAGCCAAGGAGCCTTCCTTTTTTTCCAGTTATGTATTTAAAGCATAAAAAAAAAAAAAAAAACCAGTACCTATAGCACATGCTAAGTGTCAGATGAGTGTTTCAGGGGAAAGCTTTCTGAAAGGATTGAGAGGTGGGTAGTTTAGGAAAGGCTTCCTGGAGGACGTGGGACCTAGACAAATTGACAAAGTAGGCAAGGGCATGCCAGGCAGGGGTAGAGAGCACAGTACTGTGCGTCTGGACACCTACATGATGATCCCAGTTCTGCTATAAATTTGTAATGTGATGTTGAACAAGGAATTTGCTTCTCTTGGGCTTTCTTTTCTCATCTGGAAATCAGGCTGGCTATCTAGAGTTCTACAGATCTCTGGAGCTGGAATCCTGATTCCTGGCCTTCGGGGTTATGAGCCATTGAATGAGATCATGTGTATGCATCGTGCACTGAACACCATCAAGGGGTAGAATGACCAACTGTCATTGTTTGTCTGGGACTCAGAGGTTCCCCGGAAAGCAGAACTTGAGTGCTGAAACGATCCCCGGCAAACCGGGATGGCTGATTGCCCTAACAAGGACCACATCCACTACTTGTTATTATCGGCACCATGATCATTATTACCACTAGAGGGCAACACTCTCTTATGCCTGGGAGTAGGTCTTACCCGCCCCCACCCCCGCAAAGGTGCAGAACTGCCCCCTCATTCCAGGACCAGTCAATCCTCGGAGTCTTTCTCCCGTAGAGGACATCACTGGGGACCAGAGAGATCTGTGGATTTTGAAAACCAAGAGCGTCCTTTTGGTCTTGCCAGCCCCATGTGGTCTGATTTTGCCCGTTGTGCCTGGTACTCAGGTGCCCAGTCTGTCCCACTGTGGCAGAACTACCCTGCCTCTCCAGGTACTGGGGAAACAGATGCTACCCACAACTTCAGTTTGTCTGAACACAACAGGCACTTTCTTTTCTTTCTTCCTTCCTTTCTTTTTTCTTTCTTTCTTTCTTTTTTTAGGTAATCTCTACACCCAACGTGGGGCTTGATCTCACGACCCCAAGATCAAGAGTCCCATGCTCTAATGACTGAGCCAGCCAGGCGCCCCCAACAGGCACTTTCTCAAGGCTCTGCTGTTAGGCCCCTGCTTTGTCTGGCAGTGTAATTATTCTACAAGGCCAGATCCGTTGATACAAGAGCTGGCTTTCTCCCTCCTACGGAATTAATTTCTGTATTACTATATATCCCTTATCACAGTGAATTGTAGTTATAATTTATCTATCTATATACCCCATCAGAGTGTTGATTCATGCACTCAACAAACATGGATTGCTTATTTCTTACCTACCATGTCCCAGGCTTTTTGCCAGACTCGTGGTACAGTGGAGAGCAAAACAGACGGACTATCTGCCCTTGTAGAGCTAACAGTCTAGTGAAGGAGGCAGGAGGAAAGCAAACAAAGAACCGCACAAATCAATATGTAATTACATACTTGCTAAGCTCAAGGAAGGAGAACGACTCACTGAGAGCGTTTATCAGAGGGACCTGCCTCATCTGGGAGTGAGACGTGGTGCTGCTGAGGAATTGACATTTGAACTGAGATCTGAAGGATGAATAGGCGGTAAGTAGGCAAAGGCAGCGAAAAGAGCGTTCCATGCCAAAAGAACAGCAGGTGTGCAGGGCCCAAGAGGGGAAGAGCCCAGCTCCCAGGAGGAGCTGTTTGCTCCTTGAGGGCACAGCCTGCCTCTTGTTCATCTCTCTCTATGGCTCCAGGCCTGGCACACAGATATGCCAAATCAATGCCTGTTGAATTGAATTGGATGAAATTTTGTCATGGAAAGCATCGTGGGCTGGGGGTGGGGGTGTCAAAAGACCTAGCTTCTATTCCCAGCGCTTCTGGGCAATTCAATTCCATTTTCCAACTGCTTACTGTGCATTCACCATGTGCAAGGACCTGCGGCCACGTCTAGTTGGGGGATTGAAAGGTAAACAAAATTGTCTCTGCCCTTTAGCAGCACATGGTCGGTGAAGTGGCTGACCTGTAGACAGACAGGCCCCTTATTCTCTCTAGGCTTCTTTCTCTCCAGTTCTAAAGCGAGGGGTTGGGGTTATAGGAATCTCTAAGCCTCCTTCCAGCTCTAACAGTGCTGAGGTGCTCTTTCTTGGATAACAGCAGGGAACAATGAAGCTGATTCTTTTGTTTCTCCTGCCCTATAGGAGTCACATGGACTAGGACTGGGGAAATGCAGCCTGGAATTCTGTTTATGGACCATTTTTCCATGTACAAGGATCTCAGAAGCAGTTAGGGTTCGCTGCTTTTGACTAGAATGTTCTGGCATTTGATGAACTTTTGTTTCTTTCTTTCCTGTCTCCTTTCCCCACCTGCCCCCCTTGCCCCAGTCTCCTCTTCTACACCTAGAGCTGCATTTTGCATATATTAGGGCTGGAAAGGGCCTTTTAAATCATCTTATCCAACCCCTCCATCTAGTGTTTACATTCCCTATGCGACAGACCCTCCAAATGAGGCCATCCAGTCACTATTTGAAGACCTCCAGTGACAGTGAACTCACCGTCTTTGCTAAGCTTTGCCTCTGAGAGGATTCTTCTCTCTGGGAATTTGTCTTCCTGTACTTTTCATACCTTGCTTCTGGTTGTGCCCTTCGGAGCTAAGCACAATAATTCCACTGCATTGCCCCTCTGACAGCCTATTGGATATTTGAAGCCGGTAATCATGTCTTCATAAGCCTGCTCTCTTCTAGGCCAAATATCATCTGTTCCTGCAAATGTTCTTCACTAGTTCAAATCCCCTTAGCATCTGTAAATATAGTTTAGTTTATGTAAGATTTATATCCCGCCTACTTTAAAGAGGATATTAGGAGACTCATCAGTTATAACATGAAAGAAAGACAATTAGGGATAAAAATGTAGAAGAAAACAGACCAGAGACCATGTAAAGGAAGCACGAATAGATGTTGCCAGGTACCCAAAATGAACTGGATTATAATTGGACTCTGAATTTGGCTCAAAATTTTATGGCAGCTAGGACAAATTTGGAAACACATTGGGTTATGTGGTTTTATGTTCTGACAGGATCAAGCTTACAAATCATCTTCAGAGAGAAATTTTTTCCTGAAACAAAACTCCCGACTAGCCTATTAGGATTGCTTTCTGTGAGACTGTTCAAGACTGACAAGTACTTTGGATATATCTTGCCCCTTCCCCCACTAGGGGAAAGAGGGCTGGAAGGATGATTAATTAATTAACTAAATGTTGTCTCAGTTTTAAGCACCGCTATCTCTTTAGGGATCCCCACAGAGATGAGAGACTTCCTCTTCCCTTCCTTCTTCTTTCTCCTATGTTCCTCACAGGTAGTCACTTTCTTAGTGTTCTGCTCTTTAAAGTCTGCAATCTTAAGACTCTTTGGAACACCAGACCTCAGGAAATCGCCCAAGTAAGGAACTGTAGCCTAGTGGTAACACAGCAAGTATGTGCAAATCATTTCTCTGGGGTCCTCAGTGTCCCCATCTGAAAAGTGAGTTAATCTCTAACGTCACTTCAGCTCTGACATTCTGGACCTGTAAACTCTTTGTTGGAAAGACCAATGATTGCTTGTTGTTGTCGTTGTTGTTTTTTAATTTTTGATTTTCCCATCTCGTGTCTGGCAGCTAACCGGTATAAGAGAAGATCTGTTTATGGACAGAGCTGTGAGAACCCAATAGGAAAAACCAATTTGAACAGATGCCACCTTTGCATCTGAGGAAACTATTTCCTGGCTCTCATTATCACGACGAGTTCTTGTTGACTAGATGGTGGTAGTGGTGAGATGTGGTTTTCAGGGCTCTTTCCTGCTCTGGCTCCATATTCCTTGGCAAAGCTGACCCTAGGATAAGGAGAATGAGAGCAATCACACCAGGTGCTGGGGCTCCTGGGAAATGACCCTGGGAGCCAGGAGGCAGGAGAAAACAAACAGATAGTACCACAGTTACTGCCGAACAACAATGAACCAAGACAAAACTCACCTGGTAGTGTGTAATATTTGGTACATATGATATCCATGTGGACCACCCTCAATACCTACCATGTTACTCTCTTGCTTAAAAATGTTCCATGACTTTTCATTGCCTATAAGGGAAGGTCCTGATGCTCCAGCCTGGCAATGGAGTCTTCTCTAAGCGAAATCAAGCCATGTCTTCCCACTACCTCCTATCCCTTACAACACACACACACACACACACACACACACACACACACACACATCTCTTGTGCTCTCTTCAATGAAACTATGTGTGGCTCCCTAAACACACACGGTTTTACTGACTGTTCCTTTCCTCCCACCACACGTGGTTCCCTTCAACAGGTATTTTCCACCTCTTCCGCTTGGACCTTTGAAACCCTAAGCTCAGCTCAAACACCTTCACAGCCATAAAGACCTCCCAGCACCCCAGTCCTGCAGTGCCTCTGCTCTGGCGCTTTACACATTGTCTGGTTAGTCCCGTTTGTGACCCATGGTTGTAGCTCTCTGACTAGATGGGGAGCTCCCTGAGGGCACAGGCTATGTTTGATTCACCCAGGGCCCTCCATCCTCCTTCCCTGTTTTGTCTTTCTCCAGAGCACCTATCACGACCTGTGTTCGTCTCCTAGGGCTGCTGTAACAAAGCACTCCAAACTGGGTGACTTAAAGCAATGGAAACTTATTCTCTCAGGGTTCTGGGGGCCAGAAGTCTGAAATCAAGGTGCTGGCGGGGCCATGCTCTCTCCCTGAAGTCTCTAGGGAAGAATCCTTCCTTGTCACTTCCTACCTTCTGGTGGCTGCTGGCAATCCTTAGCATTCCTTGGCTTGTAGACGGCAATTTCTGCCTCTGTCTTCACATGTCATTCTCCTCGGGCGTGTGTGTGTGTGTGTGTGTGTGTGTGTGTGTGTGTGTGTGTGTCTATGCCCACATTTCCCTCTTCCTAGAAGGACACCAGTCATTGGATTAGGGCCCACACTAATAGAGCATGACCTCACCTTAACTTGATGACATCTGCAAAGACCTTTATTTCTAAATAAGCTTACATGCCCAAGGTGGGCATCAAGTTTTGAGGGCTACTATTCAATCTGGTATACCATCCAACATGCTCTGTATATTCTATTTGTTTATTGTCTCTCTGTGCCACTAGATCTGTTAGCATCATGAGGTTAGGGATTGTTGTCTATTTTGTTCATTACTCTATCCTCAGTGTCTAGAACAGTGCTTGACACATAGTAGAGACTCAACAAATATTTTGTGAATGAATGTTCCCACCCATTTGCCCCATGCCCCACAGGGAATCTGAATGAAAGACACAAGGATAATGATGAGAATGCAGGTATTGCCTAGAACATAATAAATACTCTGTAAGTGTTCACTGGATGAATAGAAGTATTTGATGGATGCGTTAACACTTATGGGGCACCTTTTTTGTATAAAGCTCTGAGAAAAGGTATAAAGAAGCGAGAAGGAAACATCTGAGCATCCCGGCTATGCCTCCGTGTGACCCTGGGCTAGTCATTCAACCTCTGGGTTTCACCCTCCTTACCTGTAACATGGAGGTAATAACACTACCTACCTCATAGGATTGTCATGAGGATTAAGTGAGCTCATACATGTAAAATGCTTAGCACAGTGTCTGGCACATGGTGAGCTCCATAGATGTGTTAGTTATTATTACTGTAGTTGCTCTTATGTGCTACCCTCTGTACAAGGTATTTGTTTTTTTTAAAACTAGCCTTATCAAGATAAAATTCATGTATCATAAAATTCTCCCTTTAAAAATGTACAGTTCAGTGATTTTTAATTAACAGAGTTATGCAACCATCACCACAATCGAATTTTATTTTTTATTTACTGTATTTTTAGAGAGGGAGAGAGAAGGGGGTAGGGGCAGAGGGAAAGGGAGAGAGAGAATCTTAAAACAGGCTATACACCCAGTGAGGAGCCCACCTTGGGACTCCATCTCACAGCCCTGAGATCATGACCTGAGCTGAAATCAAGAGTCGGAGGCTTAACCAATTGAGCCACCCAGGCGTCCCACCACAATCTAATTTTAGAACATTTTCATTCTTCCTCAGAAAAACCTCATACCTGTTAGTAGTCACTCCCCTTCCCCCAACACATGCCCCAGCCCCTGGCAAGCACTACTCTGCTTTTTGTCTCTATGAATTTGCCTATTCTGGAATTTTATATAAGTGAAATCATGATATGTGGCCTTTTTTTTTTTTTTTAAGAGAGAGAGAGCGTGCCTGCAGGGGGGAAGGGGCAGAAGAAGAGGGAGAGTGAGGAACTTATGCAGGCTCCACACCCAGCATGGAGCCCAATAGGGGGTTCAATCTCATGACCCTGAGATCATGACTTGAGCCAAAATCAAGAGTCGGCTGCTAAAGCAACTGAGGCGCCGAGGCGCTCCCACGATATGTGGCCTTTTGTGTCTCATTTAGCATAACGTGGCATAATGTTTTTAAGGTTTATCCATGTTTTAGCATGGATCAGCACTTTATTCCTTTTTGTGGCTTGAATAATACTCCAATGTGTGGATATGGTGCATTCTGTTTGCCCATTCATCAACAGATGAACATTTAATTATTTCTACTTTTTGGTTATTACAAATAATGCTGCTATGAACATTGATGTACATGTTTCTTGGTGGACATATGTTTTCATTTCTCTTGGCTATATACCTAGGAGTGGAATTTCCAGGTCATGTGGTAAGTCTATGTTTAACATTTTGAGAAAATTTCAAACTGTTTTCCCAAGTGACCACACCATTTTGCATCCCAAAAGACCACCCAATGGTTGTTCCTATCCATTCAGTGGCCAAAGCAGTGGGAGATGCGGACCAGTCTTCTGTAGTGGGCTGAGCGCTCCAGTCTTCAATAGGGAACTTCTGGAAAGGCACCAATGGCACATGCACACCTTCAGACCAGTTTGCGACCTTGGGTTGAGTAACAGTAAACTCAGGAGCTGGAGCAGTACATTCACCTCGAAATGCTTCCTTGGACACAGCCTTTTCAGCAGTGGCCTGCTTTTCCTTTTCAATCTCTTCAGGATCTCTGTAGAAGTAGAGATCATGCATGACCTCCCCTGGGTGCTCATGGGAGATGATGCCACCACGCATGCGCAGACAGAACTTCCTGGTCCAGCACCCACCACATCAGACCCACTGAGGGTTCTGCCTTGTTGTTGCACGGGATGGCAATGCCCACATGGCACAGAGGAGAGTCTGTGTTCCACAGAGCGATGGTAGGCAGGTTAACATAAGACACCTCTGTGACAGGCCGGTGGTCAGCCCTGGGACCGGTCACCACCAGAAGTCATGGCTCCTAGGAGGCTGCCTGGAGCTGGCTAGGGAAGCTTCCAGGAGTGAAGCAGCCAGTAGTAGGAGTGGCTCCGGTAGCAACAACGAACTTCAGCACAGCTCCCTGGCCAGTATTCCTGGACGATATGACACTGGCATCAGCCAGGTTTTCAATGGCAACAATGGTACAAGCCACCAGCAGAAGGTCCTCCCAGGTTCTCTTCAGATTTAAGATGTAGATGCCTTCACTTTTCCTTTTGTAGATGTACTGTTCCACTTGGAAGTCAAGCTTGGTGCCTCCTAAAAGTGTTCCTGCTGCAAGGAATTTAAGGACAGCCTCCTCCTTCATCTGCAGGACACCAAGGGCTCTGGAAATCGTGAAAGTTATGACAGGAACCCAGAACAACACCGTGTGGGTAGCACAGAAAGCTCAGTGTGTGTGTGTGTGTGTGTGTGTGTGTGTGTGTCTCATTGTGGTTTTTGATCTGCATTTCTCTGGTGGCTAATGGTGGTGAGCGTCTTTTCACAAGCTTATTGGTCCTTTGTACATCTTCCTCGGAGCAATGTCTCTTCAAATTCTTCACCCATTCAAAAATATTGGGTCGTCTTTTTTGTTGTTGGGCTCTAAGAGTTCTTTGTGTATTCTGAATACAAAACACTTATCAGATATACCATTTGCAAATATTTTCTCCTATTTGTGGGTTGTGTTCTCTGTGCCAAATGATTTTACCTGCTTTTTTCCAAGACCATTCCTGTGAGGCAGGTGTTATTAATTGGGGAAATGGAAGTTCAGAGAGGAGAAGATAGAATTTAAATCCATTTTTGTCTGACTGTAAAACGGATGCTTTCTCCTCTACCCCAACCTGCTCACAAAGATGAATGAAGACATGTTTCTGGCTTTAAGGAGCTCAGACTGGCAGAGGACATAAAACAAGAACACAAACGAATGTGCTTTAAAGCAGAATTCCACTTGTCCCACAGTACCACAGGAGAAGTGTAGAGAAGTGTAATGGGAGGTTGAGAGGAGAGCGAAAGCAAGAGCTTCTGGCCAGGGAAATCGAGGTTGGCTTCAGTAAGGTGACATTTAAGTCTTGAAGGATGGCTACAGTTCCACTGGATGAAGACGATGGACAGAGTGGAGAAGAACATTTCCAAAGGAGGGCAGAAAGTGAGAGTTGAATGCATGAATGGAGCTTTGATCCTAAGACCGGCTGCCATGGGGAGTCCCAGAACTTGTTGGGATGGGATCCTGGGACTGCCTTGGTTGGAGCACCCAGGGACCAGCTAACCTTGGCGATCCTGGGGTTCACTGGGGTAGGGGATCTGGATGCTGCCTTGGATGGAGAGTTTAGGAACTAGCTGGAGTGGGGGGATAACTGTGATGTAGTGTGTGGGGAAAGGGGGGTGATGTTCCGGGGGCTGCCTGGGAAGGGGGAGCTGTGGACTGCCTGGGCTGGAGGGACACGGGGCTGGCTGGGATGGAAGAATGGTCCACGGACTGGCGAGGATGAGAAATCCTGGGACTACCCGGGATGTGGGCGGGAGGGAGGTCGCCTGAGATAGGACGTCCAAGGGTTGGCTGGGATGGGGAATCTGACACTTGGGATTGGTAGACCCAGGGGATGCGGAGTCCGTGGGGGTGCCCGGACCCAGAGGCTGCCTGAGACGGGGTGGGGGGTGGTTCCAGGGATGTCTTAGATGAGGATCTCGGGCTGAGAGGACCCGAGGGACACTGGAACGGACCGGGATGGAGGGCTTCGTTGGGCTGCGTTAGGCGAAGACCCTGGGAGCGGTGCCACGGAGAGATCTCCCGCAGCCTGTGATGCGGCTGGCGCCGGCCTGGCGCGGGTGTCTCGGGGCGGGTCCGCCTTCGGGCGCGGGTGGCGGCGGCAGGTGGGGCGCGCGGGGGCGGACCGGGCGCGCGGGGTGGGGGCAGGGGCGGGGGGCGGGCCGGCGGCCGGGGCGGTCCCGCGCGGCCGCGCTGCGCAGTGACTCCGCAGCGGGCGGAGCGCCGTGGGCCGCGTCCTCCTGAGCTGTGGCGGTGGCGGCGGCAGCGGTAGCCTCAGCTCCTGCTCCCCGTGCCGCCGGCCCCAGAGCTGTCTCCCGGGCCCCCCCGGGCCCCCGGGCCCTCGAGCCCGGTGCGCGCCCTCGCGTCCCGCCGGCCCCCTCCCCCGGCTGGGCCCGGGGGAGGGTGGCGCCGTGAGCGAGCGGGGACCGGGCTCTCCTGCCCCTTCCCCTGCCCCTGGGCCGCCAGAATGGAGGCGGGGTCGGGGCCCCCGGGCGGTCCGGGATCCGAGAGCCCCAACCGGGCGGTGGAGTACCTGCTGGAGCTGAACAACATCATCGAGAGCCAGCAGCAGCTGCTGGAGACCCAGCGGCGGCGCATTGAAGAGCTGGAGGGCCAGCTGGACCAGCTCACCCAGGAGAACCGCGACCTGAGGGAGGAGAGCCAGCTGCACCGCGGGGAGCTGCACCGGGACCCCCACGGCGCGCGGGATAGCCCCGGCCGCGAGAGCCAGTACCAGAACCTGCGCGAGACCCAGTTCCACCACCGCGAGCTGCGGGAGAGCCAGTTCCACCAGGCGGCTCGGGACGTGGGCTACCCGAACCGGGACGGCACCTACCAGAACCGGGAGGCAGTGTATCGGGACAAGGAGCGGGACGCCGCCTACCCGCTCCAGGACACTACCGGCTACCCAGCCCGCGAGCGCGACGTGGCCCAGTGCCACCTGCACCACGAGAACCCAGCCCTGGGTCGCGAGCGTGGCGGGCGGGAGACAGGGCCAGCTCACCCGGGCCGCGAGAAGGAAGCCGGCTATTCGGCGGCGGTGGGCGTGGGGCCCCGGCCACCGCGGGAGCGGGGCCAGATGAGCCGTGGCGCATCCAGGAGCTCCAGCCCCGGGGCCGGCGGCGGCCACAGCACCAGTACCAGCACCAGCCCGGCCACAACCCTCCAGAGAAAGTAAGGAACGTGTGTTCGTAAACCACCCCCCCCCCCCCGACTCCGTTCACCCCAGCTCTTCCCCTCTAGTTCCCTCTCCAACTTGTCCGGCTGATAAAGTAAGAAGCGGGTGCCTGATTCCATGTCCTCCTCTCCCATCCCAGCCCGTCAGGAGGAGCTGGGTCCTCCTCCAGGAGCCGCCACCCCTTCTCTAGCCACCCCAGCCTGGGTTGGCCAGATGAGTGCAGGTGTCTCTTCTTTCTCAAAACCACGGCCAGTAAGGGCCTATAGCAGTCATCACCCCTCCACTTCTTCACCCCCTTAGCTGTACCCTTGTCAGAGGATGGCTTTTGATTTATTTATTTATTTTGGATGTGCTGCTTGGGATTTCTATTATCTGATGGTGTCACCTCAGAGCCCCAAGGGAAAGAAAGCCCCCATCTTCCCCCCCCCCCCACTTTGGGTCTCCTCTGCAGGTCCTGAGTGCAGGCCTGATCTTGTCTCTGGCGGCCTCAGCCCCATCCTTTCCCAGAGAGGCAGGTGGGGACCGGAATGGCTGCTGGAGGCTGAGACGTCCCTCTGAGGGGAACTGCAGCACATCCTGGCCAGGGGAGCAAAGATGGGGGAGCAAAGATGGAGGCCAGGCCCTTGGCTAGTTCCTCAAAGACCACCCCCTCTCCACCCTGGAGAAAAACACCACCCAGTTAAAGAGCTACCAGGAAGGGAAGTCTACAGAGCTTCCCTCTTGTTGGATCAGTGCCAGTTTCTGTGCTGGGGTCTGTGTCAGCCTATTTGGGACACCTTGGCAGTATCTCTTGGGTTGGTGGGCCATGGGCTGGGTTCACTTCTTCCCTGAAGACAGTACCATGAGCTGGTTGGGATAAATGTCAGGCTTTAAGAGAGTCAAGGGCATGCAGGCTCACAGGGCTGCCCTGAAGGCTCCCTGCTTTCCCTTTTGCTGTATTGGAAAGAACACTGAACCGGGAGTTAGGAGACCTGGGTTCCCCTTCCAGCTGTGCTGCAGACTGACTTCGTGACCTTGACTGAGTCCCTTCCTCTCTCAGGCCATCAGGTCCCCCCATATCTTGTCTGCCTTGAATGCTCTTTAAGGTCCCCCAGCTTAGATTTGAGGGTTCTGTGACTAATCCAGCCATACTACCGAGCAAGTCTAAAGTCCTCTAGCGAATGGACAGCCTTCCCCCTCCTCTCACTGCTCAGCTGGTCCTACCATGTGCCACAACCAGTGGAGTGTCTCTTGGAGGCTGGGCTGGGGGTGGGGAAGCCTTCTGCCTCGGGAAATCTGCCGGGAGACAGCTCTCTGCAACTCCCCCGTGGTGAGGCAGCAGGCTGGGGTGCTGGGTTGAGATGGCTGGGCCCCAGGAGCTGCAGCTGCAGCTCGAGGGCTCAGCTGGGCTCCACTGCAGTGCACCCTCAGCTGAGTTTTGGTGTGGACTGCCCCAGAGTAGTCCGGGGCCGAGGGAGATGGGTTCTCCTGTCCAGGCATGGTTGCTGGGAGCCCATTCCCTGTAGACTGCCTGTATGGATCCCACACTGGAGGAAGGGGCCAGACCCACCAAGCGAGGCTGTTTCAGGAGAGGGCCATGGTGGGGGTGGGAGCAGGAGACTGGATGGGCCTGGTGGTCCTCGAGCCTGGCTGTGGACGACTTTTCTAGAGTGGTCACGCCTGCGACAGCCTCATTATGTGTGGCTCCAGGGAGCAGAACCAGGAGCAGGGGGAAATTGGGGGGCTAATCAGGGAGAACTTTGCAACCTGGCTGTCGGGTGATGCAGTGGACTGACTCAAGAGGTGGGGGGTGGGAGCTGGCTGGACATGTCCGGCAGAGGCCCAGTGGGTATCAGGAAGAGCTGGAGAAAGCACCGTTCCTGAATCGGGTGTAAAGCTCAGTGAAGTGACCTGGGTCTTCCCCAATTCCAGGATTCCATTACCCTCAGATTCTCCATCCTGCAGGCGTGGATCTGAATCTCTTGGCTGGCCGGAAGCCCATTTGCTCTTGAGCTCTGTGCTTCTGCCATCCGCACAGGCCTGCCTCTCGGTCTGTCCCTCTTTTGTGCACCCTCCAGGCTGTTCCTTGGATTTCTTTGCCTCACATTTCCTACTGGATTAATAAGAGAGTTTAGATGGTACTGTGACTCTCTCCTAACCATATATTAAATATTTGCACATCCATTATTGCCTCTTTGGGGCCTCACAACAGGCCCTGTGCAGTGAGCAGTAGCAACTCCATTTTAGAGCTGGGGAAACTGAGGCTCCAAGACGAAAGGGTTTTGCTCAAGATTACGCTGCTGGCTCCTAGTGGAGCTGGGACTCGAACCTACGTCCACCTGTCTCCGAGGCCTGTCATTTTTCCACCAGAGCTTTCCAACCCACAGGAGTCTCTTGGCTTCGGGACCTGGCCAGGTCACAAGCTGGGAGAGGCCAGGAGAGCCTTAGGTACCTAGAGGACTTGAGCAGGAGGAGCTGACTCTGGGAAGAGTGGGGGCGCCGACGGGGGGAGGGAAGAAGGCTGTGTCTCCCTCCTTTCCACTCTCCCTCCTGGCCGGGCATCAAGAGGGGGCCTGTGGATGCAGTGGCCACTGCTGCTACCGCAGCTGCTGAGGAGAGGCCCCTGCCCGGCCCGTCCTGGGTTTGCAAGGAGCGGGTGAGAAGGCTGCCGCTGGAAGCCGGGCCAGGCGGCGCGGCGGTGTTCGCAGCAGAGGCTGCAGCGCGGGAGGGGGGATAGGTAGCGCTGGTACAGGCTACAGGCTATACAGGCTATAGACGTTTCTGGTCCCCAGGCTCCCTCTGGCGGTGGAAGAGGGGAGAGAGGGGGCCAGGGCCCAGCGGCCGCTTGGTGAGGGCCCCGTGTGCCTGGGGACTTAATTTAGTCCTCCCTGCGACCCTGTGGGGCTGCCACCACGATCCACATTTTCTAGCCGAAGAAACTGAGGGGGCTCAGAGGAGGGAAGCGACACGCCAGAGGTCACACGCCCGAAGACGGACTCTCGGTCCTGTGAACTGTCCGTCTACTGCAGCTGATAGCCGCTGTCGTGTCCACCCCCCACCCGTGTCATACCCCCAGGATTCCCACATCCTCCCATGCTGTCTCCTCTGGACAGGTTCCCGGATGCCAGTCTGCCTTCTGCTGTGCTCTGGGTGTGGCCTTTTTCGTGCAGCAGAGAGCGAGACGAGGCTCAACCTCCTTCTGGCCACTGGTCTTCTGGATGTGAGGGCTTTGCTTGTTTGTTTGCTTGCTTGTTTGTTAGTCGCTGCTGGTCTCCACCAACGTTCCTTCGGGTCTTTTATCCTTGGCATCGTCACCCGTCTCCAGATGATTGGAGAAGAGCTCTGCATTCGTTGTTGGTCCTGGCCTGGCCCCCCTTGCAGTTCTGGCGCCTGGAATGATTTACGGGTGTGCTGGGGGCCACTGCTGAGAGCTGTATTTCCCACGCTCTTGCACGGGCCCAGCTCCGGCTCTGCTGTAGGCGGCGGTGGGCTGAAGCTGGTTTGGTGGTAACTCTCCATCCTCTGCCCCCGCCCCGCCTGCACACACCCCTCCCCCCTCCCCGCCCACCCTGCAAGCTGGCTCACATTGGGGGATAGCAACCAGAGGGCCTGGCCTCGTGTTCCTGACAGCCAGGGCAATGCGTGGTCTACTGCTTGGCTGCTGGGCTGTGTCAGTGTGTGCTTCCTGCAGGGGCCGAGGACACTGGGAGGGAGTGTGGCGGGGAGGGGGGCGGGGGGAGAGTGAGCCCTGGGAGAGGGCCCCGGGGAAGTCTGTCTCCTTTGGGGTCTAGGGTGCTTTTCCTGGGGAGGGGGGTTTCTCCTTCTTCCCAGGAGGGTAAGCCATTTATTTTCCCCCCACTGTGTTGGGAGCATTACACTTGCGTGGGAGGAAATGATAATGTCGAGTTGAATGAGAATTAGAGGAGTCTTGCTTCTCTGTCTAGATCTGGGGCAAGAATGGGGTTGTTGTCATCCACAAACATTTCTTGGCTGCGTGCACAGAGCAGGAGGGGCCACCAGGCTGAGCAAACACCATGCTCTCTGCGCTTGCAGAGCCCCTTCTTCCTGGCCAGAGATGCAGGGTTCCAAGCTCAGCCCACCATAACGACAGTGCTCAGCACAAAACGAGCAGCAAGGGTGGTGGGGTGTGGAGGTTCTGGGAGGAAGGAAGGATCAGGGCAGGGCAGGCCACTTGCCGAGGACCCGGCTGGAGGGCTTTGAAGAGAGTGGGTGTCTCCTGGTGTCAGATGGGGGCCTAGGCGGGAGAAAGACGGGACCCAGGCTTGCCCTCTGTTACTCTTTCATCTCACACCCCTCCCGCCCCCTGCCTTGCCTACTGGGGCCTCTGAATTTGCTGAGAGCATAGTAAAGGCCTGGAGCATAGAGAAGAGGCCACACACGTGCTGAGTGAGTCTCATCCTTCTGTGTGCCAGGCACCACCCTCTGTGGCTTTATGTAATAATAGCTAGCACTTTTTTTTTTTTTTACTGCATTTACTGTGTGCCAAGCACTATTTGTTCTAAGCGCTTTCCATGTATTAATTCATTCAGTCTTCACGTGAATCCTTTGATGTGGATATTGTTATTAAATCCATTTCACAGATGAGGAAACCGAGGCCCAGAAAGGTTGGTTAACTTACCCAAGGTCACTCAGTGAATAAGCAGCAGGACTGAGAAAGAGCTCGGAGGAGCCCAGGTGGTCAGGCTCCAGAGTCCATCTGCAGCATTCTCACCCACCATGCAGTCCGGCTGCTTATCTCACTTGCAGAGTCCCTGCCAGGTGGGGGTTAGTATTATCCTCATTGTTCTGACAGGGAAACGAGGATCAGAGAGGTGCAGTGACCTGCCTGAGGTTACACAACCGCATGGGGCCCCGAAGTGTCTGGCTCAAGTCTGTGCACACCATTGCCTCCTGCAGGCAAGGTGGAAAGATGTTAAAGACACTCCAGGCTCGGCTCCGGCCTCCCCCCTCCCCCGAGCAGAGCTGCCGAGACCACTGCTTGAGTCAGGGTCCGTCTCCTGATGGCCGCCTGGATTTTTGCCACAGTCTTCTCTCACAGATGCCGCCCCTGCTCTTGCTCTGTCAAGCCTCTGGTGACACGCAGCCAGGCCAAGCTTTCTGCAGGGCTCCCGGGGTTTCGCTCTGCCTTCGGCCTGTGGGAGAATGTTCACACTCCTCCACCTGCCACGCGGGGCCCTCTTAGGATCAGGACCCAACTCACCGCTCTCCTCTCATCTTCCTGCAGGCCCCTTCCCACAGACCATGCTCCAGCCAGAAGGGCCAGGGTACCCCCGCGTTAGCCCACTCAGCCTGCAGAGGGTCTCGTGGGCCTTACTTATGCTGTCTCCTTCTCCTGGGCTGTAGCTCCATCCACTTCCCAAGGCTGAGCTGCACTGTCCCCTCTCCCATGTTGGTTTGCTGGTTTATCTCCGACCCTTGAAATGAGCACTTTGCCCCTTTTGATACCTTTATGGTTCTTTGTTTGCATCTCATGTCCTCACTACTGGATCGAGGGCCCCTTCAGATTGAGATTGAACGGACACATGTCGAGAGCATGTTGTGCCGACGCCTGTGGCAGGTGCTCTGGGCATGAGTGCGAGAGCAAGCAGCTTGGAAACACACAGCACAGCACAGCACAGCGCATAGCAGCTGCCCAGTAAGTGTTGAATAGACAAATGAATGTCAGCTTAAGCCTCGGTGCACTAATGGCCAGAGGAGCCTACGTCTTTCCTCATTCCGGGGCTCCTGCGGCACGAGATGGCTCCACTGCAGAGTCCTCTTGGCTCCTCTGTGGCCTTGCCCCCAGAAGTGGTCTGGCCTCCACTCTCTGTGCGTTTCGCACTCACCCATCTTGCCAGTTGCTAGGATGTCAGGCTAGCAGAGTCAGATGAACCTTCGGGGACATCGAGGCCAATCTGCTCATCGTTACCTCTCCCTCCCATGCCGTGGCCGTGTCATACCATGGTCTTGACCCTCAGTGCAAGATGTTCTGCTCTGAAAGGAGCCAAGAGACACGCATAGGACCTGCATGCAGTCTGCCTAGTCTAGTGGAAAGTGCCTTCTTTACCATCGAGTTGTTATTGGGCTCAGACCCTGGGCCAGGCGTGGGATCTTAGAGTCAAAATGAGATGCAGCCCCTTTGGCTCTTTCCCTGCTGCGTTCCCTGGCAGAATGATAAACCCTGGTCATGGGGAAGAATGATGAGTAAGTGACTTGTTTCCACTTTTGATGTAACTCACTTAGGACCAGGTAATTTGCTAGTTACTCCGACTTTCTCCTGGAAGTTATTTGGTCTCTCTCCAAGCATCCACGTTGAAACCATTTACGTGGGGAAGGCTGTTCTCAAGCACTTAAGAGCCAAATCTCTCTAGGGGCCTTAGTAGTCAGGGAAAGTGCAAGGCCGTGGAAGGAGGACTTTTCTGCGACTCTAGGCAAGTCACTTAACTTTGAGAGCCTCTGTTTTCTCAAGTAGCAGATGAGGATAAAACTATGTTTTCTTTTTTTAAAAAAAAGATTTTATTTATTTATCTGACAGAGAAAGAGAGAAAGAGTTCACAAGCAGGGGAAGAGGCAGAGGAAGAGGGAGAAGCAGGCTTCCCGCTGAGCAGGGAGCCCGATGCGGGGCTCGATCCCAGGACCCCGGGATCATGACCTGAGCCGAAGGCAGACGCTTAACCAACTGAGCCACCCAGGCGCCCCAAAACTATGTTTTTTGATAGATAAGATTCATGTTGCGCCTCTCCCTCCCCCCCCCCCCCCCCGCCAACCCCTCCGCCAAATATGTCAGAAAATTGCCTGTCTGCCTAACATACCCATCAAGGTTCTGATCAGGATGGAAAGCTGAGAGACAAGGATGAAAATAATCTGTGGGGCTGCCCTGCCCCCTAGAGGTGTAATGTAGCAAACAAAACAACTCCACCAAGATTGTCGCCTCACATCTTCAAAACAAAAATAACAAGCCAGAGTTCTGCGGGCACATTAGGATGATTCCTCTAACATTTTGGAAGGAAATTTATCACAATTAGCACCTGATATGTATCATTTCCCTAATATCAGTGCATTTCTTTGTAGCTATGTGATCTTTATACCCTTTTAAAGGGAGAATATGACCGCATGTCTGGGGGGCCCTGTGATTTCCTACTGGATTCCAGGATGCTGCACTCACCTGAATAAAGCCAATATTTTCCTTTCTATAGCCACTTTAGAATCATTGTCATCATATCCGTGATGAAAGCTACCTAAATTGTATTCCCTCCCCCAAATTCCCTTGTAAACACTGGGAGGGAGGCAGTTGTCCATCTGATAGACTGACCAATTCATAAATGGTTATAAATCTTCTCATGATCGTTGTGCAAATTAAATAAGATGACATAGGTGAAGGGTTTAGCACACAGTGTCTGCTTACTTAGCAATAGGCATTATTTTTGTTAATAACTTTGCCAAACTCTGTGCTGTAGAAGAGCCAGAGGGAAAGACCATGTGGGAGCTCACCACGTTTCTGAAAGAGAGGTCAGCCATGCCTTGTAGTACTGCAGGCAGGAAGTTCCGTGGTTACTATCATACAGCTCCTGGCTTCACGGCATTGTCAGTTGGGTAGCGAAGATGAAGGTACTGGGGTTTCCTGTGTGCTGGGCCAGAGGGGAGCACAGGGGGCTGTGGGTGCCCAAAGGAGGGACATCTACCTAGACCGTCGGGGAGAGCTTCCTGGAGGAGGTGATGCCTGAGCTGAGACTTGGGGGATGAGTAGGAGTGAGCTAGATGAAGAAGGACGGTATGTGGGTTGGTGGAAATGGAGAGCAAAAGGGAGGCTAAGGCAGAGGGGACTGCATGAGTGAATGTGCAGAGACATGGAACCAGCAGGGTGTGTGTGTGGGCGGGGGGGAACACTTTTATGAGGTCATTACAAACTAAAGCACAAACAGCGAGGCAGGAAGGGTCTGGAGGAGGATCTGAAGAGTCAGCCAGCCCAGATCAGGAGGACACTTGAATAGCAGGATAAGGAACTTTATTCTGTTGGGAATTGGGAGCCAAGATAGGGTTTTAGGTTGAGGAAAGAGGTGCTCATTTTAGAGTATGGGGTGATGTGTCGAGAGCCATGTTTTGGAGAGATCCCATGAGTGGACAGTTTGGAAGACAGATTGGAGGGCATCCAGTGAGGAGGCTAGTGTGACAGTGTAGATGAGAGATGATAAGGCCTGATCTCGGGTAGTGGGGAGTAGAGATAATCTACTGGAGGAGAAAGACAGTGACAGCACATTGGCAAGTGCTGTGGCAAAGGGGTGTGCAGCCGACTGCTGGGCTAATTCACAATCAGGCGGATTTCAATAATCCCAGCATAAAAGCCAAGAAACTTGGAGCTAGAAAGACCCTAAAAATCATTCTGCTCAAGCTGTTCATTTCACAGATGAGAAGGCTGAGGCCCAGAGAGAAAGGACTTGTCCGAGGCCGCTTGATGTGTGAGCAGAAGAATCACGTCAGTGTTAATGCCAGTGGTCAAAGGACCATTCCTTAAGTGTGCAATTTTATGCCTTGAAATCCTGGGAAGGTTGCAAGGCTCATTGTCTTTGTGTCCTACAGATGAGAAAACCGGGGCTCAAGGAGGTTTTTGACTTGCTGGGGAGGAAGCCATGAAGAGGAGGCATCACCCAAAGAAAGGGTCTCTTGCTTCCGTGGCAGACAGACCCTCCGCTTTGTCTGGCTCAGCCCCTCAGAAACCCAATCTTCTAGATTCACAGTGAGGGAGGGGACACAGATTTTTCCCTTTCTCCACCCAGGCCCACCTTTTTTCCTGCGGCTCTCCTCTGCCTTCGGGGTCCTCATTTAATGTAACTGAGGCAGCTCAGAAGCAGCTTGCCACCTGAGAGCCAGGCCTGTCGTCCATCCCTCTTTTTTCTGTCTTCATGGAAGAGGGCAGGCTTGCGTCTGTCATCACTTGTGTGCCCATTGCCTTGGGCAGAGTATCTCCAGCCCGGATGCCTTGGTTTTGAGGCCCCATCATATGATACACAAAGAATGAGCTTTGGAGACAGACAGACCTAAGTTTGTCTCTGCTTTGTTTTGTTTTGAATGCAGTGGACACACAGTGTTACATTCGTTTTCAGGTGTAGGACACGGTGACTCCACAAGTTTATACGCTATGCTATGCTCACCACAAGTGTGGCTACTAGCAGACAGACCTGAGTTTGAATCTCAGCTGTGCCCCAGCCCACTGGAGGACCTCAGCTATGTCATCAGGATTAACCGAGATCATTTGAATGGCATTCCCTGATACTTGTAGGTGCTTAATAGTCATTTCCAGGGGAAGAAAACCTATGAAATAATCCAAGATTGTGCCAAAGCACATGCTCTTATACCTTAGTTTTTTTTTTTTTTTGTATTTTTAAAAAGATTTTATTTATTCATTTGAGAGAGAGAGAGAGAACAAGTCGGGGGGAGAGGGAGAGGGAGAAGCAGACTCCCCACTGAGCAGGGAACCCCATGTGCAGCTCGATCCCAGGACCCCAGGATCATGACCGGAGCTGAAGGCAGACGCTAACCAACTGAGCCACCCAGGTACCCCTCTTATACCTCATTTTTATAATCATGATGTTACCTGAGATTCTTTAGTTTTTATAGGAGATAACTCATCCAAAGATCTGGATAACACATCATTAAAGTAGGACAAATTAAGTTTAAAAAACAAAACTTTGTTTCTCCTTCATGAAATCTCCCATGGACAGTGAATTGCAAAATTCCGTGCCCGGCAAAGATTTGCATCCCCCGAGAATGGGTGTATTTCCTCCTTCCTAATATGAGGCTATCATGGCTCATTGTATCTCGTTCTTCTTCCCCGGCTGCCGGCCAATTTGAAATACAGTTTGAGCATCTTTGTTGATCTCTTTTTCTGAGCTCCTATTTTCTAGTTCAATTTTTTATTCTTTCTTTATCTGTGTTATTGGAGTAAGCCACCTCAAATCCTTTGTGACTCAGGCAGGTATAAATAACTAATGGGTGTAAATAGTCAAATGAATGGAAGGCTGGGGAGGCTGGACGGATGATGGTGGGGCTGGAGGGGGACCAGAGGGCGGTGCTGGCTGGGGCAGCTGAGAAGGCATCCTCACGGACTAATGAGGCTCCAGAAGGAGTTGAGGTGTTAGTTGGGGGGGGGCATTAGCCCTTCACTTGCCTGTGTCATTCCTGCTCTAAAAAGAAGCCGGCATTGGAGAACAGGACCTCACATCACGTGGAATAATCACCCTCCCTCTTTTGTCCGTCCCATGCAGGAGACTGAGGTCCAAAGAAAGAGGAGGGAGTTGTTTTTTAAAATTATATTAAAGCGGTACATATACATATTTTAAAAAGGCAAATAATGGGGCGCCAGACTGGCTCAGGCAGTAGAGCATATGACTCTTGATCTCGGGGGTTGTTGGGTTAGAGCCCCATGTTGGGCGGAGAGATTACTTAAAAATAAAATCTTTTTTAAAAAAAGGCAAAGAGTACACAAAGACCTGTGTAGTAAAAAGCTGATGTCTCCCTGTTCCCCCCCCTTCCAGCCCCCAGAGGTGACTGCTTTTACCATTTAGGTTTTCTGGTGGCGATTTCCTATCTCTAAATAACATGCTTCAGTGGTTATTTCTTCATTTATCAACTTTATCTTTTTTAAACATTTTATTTATTTATTAGAGAGAGTGCGTGATTAAGAGGGAGATCACAAGTGGGGGGTGGGGGAGGGTCAGAGGGAGAAGCAGACTCCCTGCTGAGTAGGAGGCCCAATGCGGGACTCCATCCCAGGACCCTGGGATCATGACCTGAGCCAAAGGCAGACGCTTAACCAACTGAGCCACGCAGGCGCCCTTCATTTATCAACTTTAAACATTATCTACTGACTTCTTTCTGCTAGGACAAATGAGGATTTAGCTTATTTACAACACCTGACTCTTTCTCGCCCTCTCAGATTGTGATAGTTACATTACCACTTTGGTTCCTCTGTTAGTTACCTTTGTAACTTTTTTAAGTGGTGTTTTAAACTGCGGTTTCCTATTCCATCCATTTTCCACAGTATCTCTTCACTGCTTGGTCTGTAAGACCTAGTTATTAGGGTCTCATCCTTCCCTCCGTCTCTCCTCCACCCTTGCACCTCCCACATTCTGTGCTCCGTACTTTTGCATTCTGCAAGGTTGATTGCATTTGCATCCTATAATAATTAGGTCTTCGGTGCTTTATCAAGACAAATTGATTTTAAAAGTTGACCACCAATAAATACACCATGTTTACGTGCTTATGACTATAATTGCACCTCAGTTTCCACAGTCCACTGTCGCAACCTCTGTACTCCCAGGAAGGTTTCCTAGCATCAAGAGCAAATGAATTTTCCTTTCTTATGCTCTACGACATGGTTCAAAATCATACCACTGTTTACATGGTTTTATATTTGGGACCAGGACTTTCTTTCTACCTTGCTTGCTCGCTTGCTCACTTATGTCGTTACTGTTGTGTGGAGTTCCTTGAAACTGCAGGAGAATCATAGCATATCTTCTGGGGACAATTTGCTTAGAGATTTCTAGAAGAAGGGTTGTTTTTTTTTTTTTAAACACCACACTGAAATATATATAATATGCATACAGAAAAGTGCTCATATCACAAATGAATAGCTCGGTCAATTTTTACAAGCCAAATACACCTAGGTAACCAGCTCTGTAACCACCTATGTAACCCTATGTAATCAGTTCAAGGTCTGTTTTCCATTCACCCGACCTGGTACTCAGTGAGTCCATTCAGTTGGATGCCTTTTTATCTTTTCTTACATAATTTTTTAAAAGATTTTTATTTATTTGAGAGAGAGAGAGAGAATGAGAGATAGCACGAGAGGGAAGAGGGTCAGAGGGAGAAGCAGGCTCCCTGCCGAGCAGGGAGCCCGATGCGGGACTCGATCCCGAGACTCCAGGATCATGACCTGAGCCGAAGGCAGTCGCTTAACCAACTGAGCCACCCAGGCACCCTTTTCTTACATAATTTCTTTGGTAGTTTCCTCCTCTTCGTTTTCTCTGTTTCCTCTTTCTGAAATGTCCGCTAGTTAGACGTGGAACTACCCGGATCGATCCTCGAGGCTGCCTATCTTTTCTCTCATACTTTCTATTTTATAGTTTCTGAGTGAGTTAGGAGAAAGTCTGATTGAGATGTCTGTATATCCAGGCTGGCTTGTCCACTTGCTGGCTTTATTTTAGGTGAGCCTCCAGGGGGCTGGCTGTTATAATGGGTGCCCCCTAAATTCCCAAATGAAAAGCATTTCATTCTGGGTACTCCAGCATGCCCCTGGGTACCCTAATTCATCCCAGATAGTTTAATTCCCTTAGCCAGGAGCGCTCTGATATTTTGCCATACTAGGCAGCTTGGATTCTGGATTTGGGAGTTAGAGGAGCAGGGGAGAATTTCATGTACTTACCTTCAGCGTGTCCCCCCGCCCCCTGTTTCCAGATCCTGATCATTTATGCCCTTCCTCGTACCTACCATCTCTGAGTCTGGAGTCTCTCTGGGCCTCTGCTGACCCGATTGGCTCCCACCCTGGCTGCAACCCCGAGCGGTGTCCCTGGCTCTCCTTCAACTATGAACACTCTTCTCTTTGTTGTTGTTGGTGGTGGATTTGGTTTTTTTTTTTTTTTTTTGGCTTCCAGAAATTTGTTGAAATCTCTCATCCATTGATACTGCTCTCTTCCATCCCCTTCACTGTTATGACTTCATACCTTATTTTATTTTTCACATTCATTTTAGTGGGCTCCTGGGAGTGCAGCCCAGCCTCCTTTGCTTAGGCAGTGAGAGCAGGTAGGTCAGAGATGGGCCCCTAGCGTGCAGAAGGGGGCTTTGAGGCTGAGCTGAGGCTTCTGGAACAGGGAGCTGCTCTAAGCTGCTCCCCCTCCCACCCACTCTCCTCCCCACCATGGCTGAACCTCCATCCCTCTGCCTCTAGCAGAGGGAGGCAGGAAGGGAGGGCTGGAGAGAACCAGTTCCATTTTCCTTTTCTCTCCCCCCCCCCCTTTTTTTTTTTGGTCATAATGCTGAGCTGATCTGGGCTGCAATACCTGTGCCTAACCCCACCTTCCCTTTTTGGTGCTCCCCCTCTGACCTTGAATGATTGTTTCTTCCAGAAGCACATCCCCCCCCCCCCCCGAATGCTCACTGGGTTGGGGGGGCGGGCTTGGGCGGCTTGGGCTGCACTGTATGTAGGGGAGATTGGAGCCAGGTGAGGGAGAGAGGCCAAGCTCACAGGCTGGTATGGGAGATGAAGTGCCACTTAGCTCTGACTTGACAGAAGGAAACCACAGCTGTAGCAGTTAAAAGCATTGGTTTTAAAGTCAGACCAACCCAGACTTGAATCTCAGCTCTACTGCTCATTAGCTGTAGGCAAATCACATCGCTGCCCTGAGCCTGAGTATTCACATCTACACAATGGCAAGAAGAATAACCATCTCGCCCAGCTGTCAAGAACCTAACACAAGCCCCAAACCGTCGTAAGTGCTTAATAAATAGTCACTTTATTCTTTTTGGATTACTAGAAGGCAGAACATGGTAGAGACCAATTTCTCCCCAGAAATTATAGGACAATACATTGTTGCCTGGTATTCAAGGCTCTTTGCTGCAGTCTCTGCCTGTCTTCTTTTTAAAATAAAAATGTGAGGGGCGCCTGGGTGGCTCAGTTGGTTAAGCGACTGCCTTCGGCTCAGGTCATGATCCTGGAGTCCCAGGATCGAGTCCCACATTGGGTTCCCTGCTCAGCAGGGAGTCTGCTTCTCCCTCGGACCCTCTTCCCTCTCGTGCTCTCTGTCTCTCATTCTCTCTCTCAAATAAATAAATAAAATCTTTAAAAAAAAATGTGAAGTGGCACTTGCCTCGTTATTTCCCGGGGAAGAAATTTAAAAAGTGATAGCCAACTATTTCCTTTGAAGTATGCAGCCGTCTTCATCATCATCCTCAGCATCCTTGGCCTCCCAGAACTTGTTCAAGGAGTAGTGGTGATCAAGGACTATGGGAAGAGTAATCACCAGCAAAAGGTTAACGGGCAGCCGAAATTGCCATGGCCTTCATTTTGCATCCCTGCCACCATCTTGGCCTTCGATGTCGGGTGGATCCCTTGCTGAAAGTGGTTTCATTATCCAGCAAGCTTTCTGATTTGTCCAGTGATTGATCTGGTTGTTCTCTCTTATTAACCTTTATGAGATTTTCTTGCATGTCACCATTCTGTCATCCTCCTGACCTCTCTACCTGCCTCTGTGTCATTTCTAGGTCTGATTCTGGGCTCAGATGGGTCCCCTAGGCAGGAGTCTTCTTCTCCAACTGAATTATCTTTCAAAAGGTTTTTACAGTCACTTTTCACATTGTAATGATTTAGGTGGCTCTTGAACTTGAAAGGTATCTTTGCCTCTTCCCGAGGGCTTTTCCATTCCCTGGCCATCATCACATGTAAGTCTTTACACCATTTGTGGTCTAGGAAAGCTCTTGTGTACCCCTTTTGGTCAGGCCATGGCTCCACTCATCTCTCTAGCCACGGTCTTCCCTTCCTGACCAGTACTCAAGTTGGATTGAACTGTCTAGGGTTCCCTAAGCATAGTGGACTTCTTTGTGACCCCATGCCTATATTCTGGCTATTTTATTAGCCAAGAATGCCTTTTTACCCCTAAGTAGCAGATTATCTACTTAACTGTAGAAGAACATCTTCTCTGTTCACCTTGTTCTAGGTACTTGGACACAGTGAACAAAACAGATAAAATCTCTGCCCTGCGGAGCTGATATTCTAGTGTGTATATGTCAGAGGGCAGGGGCAGAAAAGAAACAAGAAGGTACAGAATATGGCCTATAGAGATCAGGGCTATGGCAAAGAATAAAGCTGGGCAGGGGCATGGGGAGTACAGAAGGCCCTGTCAACTCCACCATAACCAATATTTGCACAACGATTATTAAGCAGCCTTTCCTCATTTAAGCACTTTCCAATGTTATTACATATTCTTTACAACCACAATCCTTCCAGCAACTCTATTGGATTAATATTATTGTTATCTCCATTATACTGAGCAGCAAACTGAGCCTTACAGATGTAAATCACATAGTTACGAGGGGCAGAGCTGCGACTGAGGCCTAGGCCTGTCTCACCCAAAGCCTGTGCTCATAACCACTAGGCCATTCTGTCCCCAGCAAGCCTCACCACAACCCTCTAAAGTTGGAATTACTATACCTATTTTATAGTTGGGGAAACTGAGGTTCAGAGAAAGGAATGGACTCATTCATGGTCGCACAGCAAATAAGTGGATTTGAACGCAGATCTGTCCATCTCTCAGTGTTAGGCCTTTCTATAAACCCTGAGGCCTAAGGACCTATGGACTTGCCTACCTCTACTTCTGCAGGGCCCAGGCAAGGTACCAGCTGAGGCCCTTGGCCCTCCCCCCTTCTCTTCCCACCTGTGGTTCATATAGAACCTTGAGATATATGTGGACTCGCCAGGCCACATCAAAGCCCTGCCTCCCTCCAACTTCCCCTTGGCCACCCGTTGGGCCTAGCAGATGGACCTGGATAAGACCACACAATTCTTGCAAATAAGCTCAAGAGATACAGGCAGGGAATTCTGGGGTTCTGGGTACCTGGAGTGCAGTCTAGAAGACAGAGGACCAAAGATCCTGATGGTCATATTCCCTTGGCCCCACAGACCCTTTACCTCATGGAGAGGGGCATTTGAAGTTTGGGGCCCCGTGTAGGGGCCTCTGTTTCCCAGCACAGCCTATGGTGTTGCGATTTGTAAGACGCTAGACTCCAAGATCCTCCTCCTTTGGCTTCCTGAGCTAGGTCCTGCTTTTGCAGTGAGAGGGGGTGGTGGTCCGTGGGCCTGAGTCTTCAAGGCCTCTGGACAGTGGAGAACAGAGCCTTCCTAGCAAGCACTGTTGGGCCTGCACACAGACTCTTAGGTGCCCCTCACAGTGTTTTCTCCATAGCATTGTCAGGACATTTACCTTCGTTTCTTAGGAGCCTTTTTAAAAATTAGACATTTAATGCATTCTTGCATTAGAAAATGTTGAAGAACTCGGAAAAGTAGAGGAGAAAAACATTAACCCATAATTACAGCACACAAAGGCAGCCACTGCGAGCATTTGGTGTATTTCCCTTGTTCTTTTTATTCTTTTCATATAGCTGAAATGATACAGCACATACAAGTTTTTCTTGCTTCTTTTCACTTGAGCGTTTCCCCCATGTAATTGCATATTCTTCACGAGCATTATTTTTAACAGCAACTGATATACCATAATGTACTTAACCATCCTCTGAATGTAGGGCATAGAAGCTGGGCCCTTTTTTCCACGGCTTTAGATCATGCTGCAGTGGGCAAGCGTGTGCATATAGCTTTTAGGGAACTTGCAGCTTTTAGGGAACTGGCCTTGGAGAGGAACAATCGTCCTCAGCTTATTTCCCTTTCTGGATGGTCCCTCCGGCTGGGTCTGATTCATTCTGGTAGTCATTCATTTATTCATTCATTCCATCACTGCACAGTGGCCCTGTACCTCTGTGGGCCAGACACCAAGATCTGGGGTGGGGTGCAGGCGTGACTAAGTCACAGCCCCAGACCGCCAGGGGCTCCCAATCTATAGGGAGAGTTGGGCATGGAAATGGACACTTTCAGAACAGTTTGATTGGGGCTGTGATGGAAGCAAGAAAGGGACACTGCAGGAGAACAGAGGAGGGCCTCCTCATCCAGCCTAGAGACATTAAGATAAGCTTTCTGGAGGAGGTCTTGCCTAAATGAGTCATGGAAGATGAATAGGAGTTGGCTGCAGTAAGAAGAGGAACTTCCTGTTAAACATAATGAGTTGAATAAACTTATTTATCTCTGCTGTTCCCCAAATCCAACTGAAATATGAGTAAAGAAATAAAAAAGGTAGACACTCACAGGGTCCAGGATGCTGACCAGAAGTAAATTATTACGCCCAGAGAGCCCAAGAAATGCTTAGGATTCAGAGGTGCTAGGAACCACAGAAGGCTGGGTGAGGTGTGGAATTGAAAACAGGGAGAATATTGAAAGTCTGCGAACAGACCCTCTCATCCCCACCCTGGCCTCATCTAGTGAAGGACCTCCCCCCCCCCACCAAGCCCCATCTCTGCGGATGGGGGTTGATTCTTTGGAGAAATTGAAGCTAAGAAGTCCTGGGATTGGGGATACCAGGCACAATGAAGGGTGGGGTGAAACAGGGTTATAAGAAAAGGGATCTCCATCCTAAAACAGTGGGACCCCAACCTCCCCCCACTCTCCTACTGCCAGGACACCAAAGTCAGGAGCATACAAGAGAACAAAGTAGTCTTCTCTGAGGATACTGAAAGGCTCTAGAAAAAGGTCTCCAAATGATGACATGTGGGAGTCTTTCAACAAAAGAACAGGCTTCAGCCCAGCAACTGTAGTGAAGCCCACCACTTGGCAAGCTCCGTCTATACACAGAGCTTCCCATCTGCTTGTTAGTGTCATGGGAACCAATCGCCAAGGATCACCAGCCAAGGACCCTTAAGATAGGTATATTTGATTTTATGTACATTAAACCTCAGTACAACTGACATTTAACACACACACACACACACACACACACACACACACACACACACACACTGGTAAGCCTTAGGTAGCTAGAGATGATCAGATAGTACAAGGGTATTTGAACCTATAAGAGTGACCAAAAAAGCAAGCAAACAAACAGAAAACAAAGGAACTTGGAAGGAACAGAGGTCAGGAGGGAGGAGAAGAAACCTGGGAAATTAAAGATAGTGAGAGTCAAAATAAAGATTTCAGCGAGAAGGATTTAGAAAATAAAAGGAGACAAAATATCCTAGGAAGCAGAATAACAAGATGAAGAAATAGACAACAGAAGAGAAAAGATGAGAAAATTGGAGGATCAGTTGAGGAACTCCAACATCCAACAACAGGAGTTCCAGAAATAGAGAGTGGAGGAAACAGCAGGAAGGAAGTGATCAAAGCCAAAATACAAGAACATGTCCCAGAACCTAAGGAATGAAAATCACACTGAGTAACCAGCAAAATAAATGATAAAAAGACCTACACCAAGGTATCCCTGTGGAATTCCAGAATACCAGGGATAACAAGAAGATCCTGAAAGGTTCCAGGAAAAAAAACAACAACATATCATGCACAAAGGATCAAGAAAGTGAATGGCATTGGATTTCTCAACAGCAACACTGGAAGCTAGGAAACAGTGGAGCAGTGTTCTCAAAATTCTGAGCGAACATAATTTCCAACCTCTAGAAGTCTATACTCAGTTGAATTATCAGTCAAGGCGGAGGGTGTAAGGAAGACATTTTCAGAGAGATGAGGTCTAAAGATTTTATGTCCCAGGCCTCTTTTCTCAGGGGGAGTACTGGAGAATGTGCTCCAGCAAAATGTGGACATAAAGTCAGAAAAAAGGCCAAGGGATCTAGGAAACAGGAAACCCAACGCAGAAGAGAGGTGGAAGGAATCCCAGAGTGATGGGGCGGGGACAAGATCCTCTGTGCACCCTTATGCAGGTCTAGAGAGCACACAGTCTGAATTGCAGTCGAGACAATGTCTCGAAGGGAAAAAAAAAAAATCTGATGGATTATCTGAGGTGTCAAAAACACATTGAGAGGAGAAATGAACTGACAGAGTTTGGGGAGAACCGATCATAGATATGAAGAAAACTAAGCAAGCAAAGTCATCATCACCATCACCACTATCAACACCAGGGAAAAGGAAAAGTTGTATGGGAAAGGAAATGTAGTTACAGCATATGCTATGGTGAGCAGGAGCAGGGGAGGGGAGGGAAGGGGAGCGGAGGGGCAGAGGAGCCTGATGAGGGACTCGACCCCAGGACCCTGAGATCATGACCTGAGCCGAAGGCAGGCACTTTTAAGGAACTGAGCCACTCAGGTGCCCCTCGTGGGTTCTTTAGAAATGAGGAGGCAAATACCCGAACAAGCAGTTTAAAGAGTTGAAGAGAGTAGGGGTTGGGTGTGGGAAGGGGGTAGAGTGGGGAATTTGTGTTTTCTGTTATAATCCTCGAAGTCCCTGTAACTTGAAAATCTACATACATGTATTACTTTGGCAAAAAAAAAATTGTAAAAGGACACACAAGAAAATAAATTTCACAAGAGATTAGCAATATAGTATGAACATATACTTTAGAAATCTGAAAGTGAACTCAGAAAAAAATAACGTTGAAAAGGAGTTTCATTCTGTTGAGATCCTTTTACATTTTGACTTTTATTTATTTTTTTAAAGGTTTTATTCATCTGACAGAGAGACACAGCAAGTGAGGGAACACAAGCAGGGGGAGTGGGAGAGGGAGAAGCAGGGCTCCTGCCGAGCAGGGAGCCCGATGCGGGCTCGATCCCAGGACACTGGGATCATGACCTGAGCCAAGGGCAGACGCTTAACGACTGAGCCACCCAGGTGCCCCTACAATTTGACTTTTTAAAACTATTTCACATATCACTTTAATACAATTAGAAGACCTAAAGACGGGCAAGAGTTTTCCAGGTAGCAAATACCAGATATGCTAGAAAAGTTGATGGGAGGGCAGAGTGAGATGGAGAGCTTTGGAGAGTTTGGGGTCGACAGGCAGGGAAGTCAGTTGGTTGGGGGGAGGGTGTTACTGAATACTTGAAGCAGGAGAACCACATCAGCTGATTTGCATTTTAGAGATGTTCCTTTAGCAGTGAGAAGGGGGTTCCCCATTGAAGAGACTTGCAGTTAGACAAGGTGACGGCTAGGAGAGAGGGTGCCTGACTGCCCCAGGGCTGGTTCTCAGCTTTTTGAGAGACCTGTGAGATCCCTGGGCCAGGGTACCCACCTCTTTCTCCTCAGGGCACTGCTGGAAGGAGCCCTGTTCACAGTTGTCTTCAGCCTCCTTTTTTTTTTTTTAAGATTTTATTTATTTATTTGAGAGAGAGCATGAGCAGGGGGAGGAGCAGACTCTTTGATGAGCAGGGAGCCCGATGTGGGGCTGGATCCCAGGACTCTGGGATCCTGACCTGAGCCGAAGGCAGATTCTTAACCAATTATGCCACCCAGGCGCCCCTCCTTCAAGCCTCCTTAAAAAAAAAAAAATCTACATCCATGGTAGATTTCGCCTTTCTGTTGGACACCTGAATTTTTAGACATGTTACTCAACTCAAATCCTGACTTGAAGACCTGTCTCTTTCGGGCAACTTTGCATGTGTCATTTCTGATGTATTTTATGCTTATTAGTTTAGCTCTCAGAGGATGGTCTTGTTTATCTAATTCCAGGTGCTTGGGGTGAGACACCTCATTGTTTCCCCAGATACTGTTTACAGGTGGCTCGGATGATCAAAACCAGAGGCAGGGAACCAGTCAGGAAGCGAGGGTAGAAACCCCAACATGGCAACTCAAGGGCTTACCTTCTTTTCCGTTATTCTGCCCTGTTATCCCTGTAAGTCCCCCAAAGGTTCAGGAATTTTCAGTATTTTGCCATTTATTGTCCCATCTGCCAGATGACTTCTTGTACCTGGAAGCAGCAGCGTCAAAATCTTCGGTCAGGGACTGCTGGCAGGCTCAGTCGGAAGAGCATGAGACTCTTGATCTCAGGGTCATGAGTTTGAGCCCCACATTGGGGGTAGAGGTGACTTAAAATCCTAGGTCAGATTACATAGCCAAGTTTTTGGTTCAGAAAATGTGGTCACTGTACTCACAGGCTTCAGTAAGTTACTGTTTATTGAGGACCACTCCTGAGGATAGGAACTGGCCCCGCTAAACCTTTTGAGAACCCCGGGGTCCTAAGTGGCCTTTCATTAGGAGAAGGCTGTGGGAGTAGCAGGAGAGATGGATCTCTTCTCCTGATATGGACTGATAAAGGCCTGGTACCCTGGGTCTTTGGGTCTCTATGTAGGCAGCTGAACCCAGCTGATACAAAAGAGAAACTCTGGCATTCTGAAGAAACGAAATATTTTAGGGTCTGAAGATTGCCTGGAACTCAACTCGCATAGCCCCATTGTTTATAGATGAGGAACCAAGGTCCAGACAGCAGTGACTTATCCAAGTCTCTGCTGCCTCCCAAAGAATGGTGGCTCAGCTCCATGGAGTAAGAGGTAGACTGATCATTAGGCAGGGCATTAGCCCCAAAGAGGTAAAGCGCAGCAATAGTGATGATTGTTATCTACACATAATTAATAATATACTAAGTGCATAAGGGGCTGTAAACCTCTGAGGTGGGATGCACCCCTACATTGAGGGTCACACGATGCCATATACTCTCAAACTAGTAAGAATCAGTCCACAGTGAGGAGAACTGGTTAATTCATTCTGCATCATGGCTCAGAGCTCCCTTAGCTGCCGTCTTGAGGACCGTAACACATCATATAGAAATGCTTTTGGAGGGGCGCCTGGGTGGCTCAGTCGGTTAAGCGTCTGCCTTCGGCTCAGGTCAGGATCTTAGGGTCCTGGGATGGAGCCCGGAGCCCCGCTCCCCCACCCAAGCCCTGCGTTGGGCTCCCAGCTGAGCAGGGAGTCTGCTTCTCCCTCCTTCTCTTCGCTCCCCCCACCCGCTCGTGCTCTCCCTCTCTCAAATAAATAAATAAAATCTAAAAAAGAGAGAAATGCTTTTGGAGCAGAGGTGCATATGTGATAACCTCTCAGAACAAAGAACCTTAGAGAGGAAGAGTCTGTCTTGACATTAGGGAAGTAGGATAAGGGAACTCACCTTAACGGTGCATATGTGCCCAGCACAGAGCCCCTGGTACAGTGGGGGGGGGGTGGTAAGAGCACAAGATTTGGGCTTCAGGCCAAGCTCCCCTACTTGTATGATGTGTGCCAAATCATTTCCACCTCTCTGAGTCTCAGTTTCGTCATCTTAAAATTGGATGAGCAGTTCCCACATTGCAGGACCAAAGTAGATAATGTAAGAAAAGAGTCTGACACTGTGCCTGGTGCATAGCAGGGGCTCAGTGATTAGTCACATGATGATGGAGATGACTATATAGGTGGCTGATGCTCTCAAGTAGATTGGGGCAAGGGGGCCAGCCTATGAGCTCCTGGAAGGTTCGTATTCCCAGGTCTGGGTCTGATTAAGTGTGTGCTGGGGGTTGGGGATGGGGTGGGGTGTGGCGAGAAGACGAGCCACCTGGAGCAGAGGATTAGTGTCAGGGAGAGCGGCTGAGGGGCTTGGCCTCAATTCTGTTGGCAGGTGGGGAGTTGTTGAAGTCAGACCCCTCCCACCTGGCACCTGTGAATAATTGGGCGGAGCCTCAGAAGCAATTTTGCTGCTGCGGAGTGAGATGGAAAGTTTTAATAAATGTGAAAAAGCGCTCTGTGGCCCTGGTCCTCTGTCCCTTTAGGGGGCTGTGAAGGCTAAAGGTTAGTGCCACTGTCCTTGGGGGAACACGCATCATATGCCACGCAGACAACTGTGCTGGGTGGAGCCTCACAGCCACCTGACTCTCCCCCACCCCATTTTCCAAGTGAAAAAGCCGAGGCTGGGCATAGGGGAGTGCCTTCCCTAGGATTGTGTGGCTAGTAAGTAGCAGAACTGGGCGCGTGGGTGGCTCAGATGGTTAGGTGTCTGCCTTTGGCTCAGGTCATGATCTCCAGGTCTTGGGATCGAGTCCCACGTCCAGCTCCAGGCTTAGTGGGAAGTCCGGGGAGTCTGCTTCTCCTTCTCCCTCTGCCTCTCCCCCCTGCTCATGCGCTCTCTCTCTCTCTCTCTCTCTCTCTCTCTCTCTCTCTCTCTCTGTCTCAAATGAATACATGAAATCTTAAAAAAAAAAAAAGAACTGGGAGGGCTGTACTCACCCAGTTAGAGCTCTAGCACCCTGATGCTTGCCTGCCCCCCCTTGCCCTTGAGGGCTCCATTCACTCTTCTTTTTTTTTTTTTTAAGATTTTATTTATTTGAGAGAGAGAATGAGAGAGAGAGAGCACATCAGAGGGGATAGGGTCAGAGGGAGAAGCAGACTCGCTGCCGAGCAGGGAGCCCGATGCAGGACTCGATCCTGGCACTCGATCCTGGGACTCCAGGATCATGACCTGAGCCGAAGGCAGTCGCTTAACCAACTGAGCCACCCAGGCGCCCTCCATTCACTCTTCTAACAAATACTCCCTCCTGAGGTCCACCTCTCCTGCCTGTGCATCCCTCTATCATTGTGCACCCAACGTAGATGATGCTCCTCTCACTGAGGTTGAGTCTTGGTTCCCTCACCTAAGGACAGAGCCGATGATGTGTTATCTTTGTCTTCTTCACAGGGCAAAGGCGGGGCAGGGAGTGGGGAGGGGTATAAAGAAGGAGGAAGAAGACAAAGGGGATGAGAAAGGCGGCTTCCCACACTGTCCCACTTCTTCCAAGTTCCCTGGTCCTTCTACCTCCCCTTCCCCACCCCCAAGGCACGGGCTCTGCTGTCCCAATCCCCGCCCCCCCCCCCCCCCCCCCCCCCCCCCCCCCCCGCCACACACACAGCCCTCTGAAGAGGAGCAACCAGAGGGGTGTGGTTCAGATTTCGCTCATCCCCTCAGTTCCTTCAAAGCTGTCCTCCACTCCATTCTCTTCTCTCGCCCTTCCTTCACCTCTGAGGGGGCCTCACAATGAAGAAGGCAGACCAATGTATTAGAAAGGAGCCCAGCAGCTGACTCACTTACCCCCTCAGCCTCTTTCTCTTCATCTAGGAAATAAGCAGGTTGGACCAGGCAATTGGCAAAGCTTTTCCTGTGTTGTTAATAATACCTGGCATTTGTCTGCTGGGTTCCAAAGGGCTTAATCATCCCAACAGCCCTGCCGGGATTGGCCTTGGGTTCCAAGTGGGGAGACTGAGGCTCAGGTCCTGAGAAGGGAAGGGGCTTGCTTGGGTCACAGGGCTGGTATGTGGCAGAACCAATATCCAAGGCTAGGTCTCTCTGTGTTTAAAGCTTCGGCTGTGCCCTGGCCCACAGCTGCAGGCTGCCTCTCAGCCACTTGGATTTGGGCCTCACTTCTCCCTCCTGACCCTCCAGGTCCAACATGGTTGGTTCCTGGCACCTCTCTGACCTCACCGCCTACCACTCCTCCCCTTGCTCGGTCCACCCCAGCCACACCATCCCCCTCCCTTTCCCAACAACCCGGCCAGGCCCTTCACCATCTCCCAACCTCTGCACTGGCTCTTCTCTGCATGAAACACCCTACCCCTCACGTTCATGACATGTGTTGGGCCGCAAGGCCGTTGCATAGGGCACAGGGAGAAGAAGCATGGAGAGCATGTTGCTGATTGTTGGGTTTTTTTCTTCTGTTTCCCTTTCAGATCTGACGGTGAGAATTCCAGGACAGTCAGGTCAGTAGCCCCTTTCTCTAGTAGCAGTTGGGATATGGGACAGGGACTGGGGGGGAGCCCTCTGGTTTGTTACGTGGGGAATCCACGGGTGGGGGGGTCAACCCCAGGGGTTTTGTCCCATTGGTATTAGGAGCAGGTATGGAGCCAAGTGGGAGGGCTGGGGTGAGTGTGGCAGGCGTGGGCAGGAGGTTGAAAACTGTTCCTCAGTCTCTCTGACCCTAGCTCCTCTGGGCTGGGCTGAACCCCAGAGGGGCTCATGGTTGCTGCCCAGACGGGAAAGCCAACCCGCAGAGAGGCCGGCTCCGGACCTGGGACCTTCTCTGCCTTCTTTCAGGAGAAGGGGGCATGAGAGAAGCAGGGCTTCCCTGGTCTAGTGTTGGTGCTCCACCCCGAACTGTGCTGGCCCTGAGTAGTGGGATCCGGGTGGACTTTCAATGTGACACATTCTACACATTAGAAACACACATTATGGTGACAAGGGCACATTTTTTATTTACATGCTTGCTAAAAAGGGCTTACAAGCTTCATTAAGTTGTCACGGTGTGAGCAATCTGCCACTTGGGGAGGTGGGAGTAAAACTGGGGTAAACACAGGGACTCACTGTACCTTTCCCAGGCCTTAGCCCATCAGAGGCCTCATGAAGACACAAGTGTCAAGGATGGGGTCGAAATGGGAATGATGGGGGACTCAGGCGAGGGCCCATTCAGTCTTAGCATCTAGGCTAGGGGCAATGCAGTGAGCCTCTGAGATGAGAGGGGCCCAGGCAACCGAGGCATGGGATGGGTACACTGTGTCCCAGCCAGGGCTACCTGGTGCCTAGCTAGCATACATGGTGCCTTCGTGAAGGGTGGAATCCACCGAGTGGATCAGTGGGAGGAATGTTTCCTTCCTACACGGATACTGCGGCCTCTCACCGGGGTTCCTGGCTCAGTGAGCAGAGCACAGGTTGCATGTCAGCCCCCATTTGTGGCCTCTTGGCTGTGAACCCTTGCGCAGGGCACAACTTACCCAACCGTATGCAACAGCCCAGGTCCTGCCATTCAGGCAGTGGATGTGGGAAGGGGAGCTGAGGATCCCAGCATACGGCCGGGAGTGTGTAATGGGACACACCATGTCCTGGCATCCCATGCAGGGGCCGTGGGATCAGCCTGCTGATGCCTAGGGCCAAGGTAGGGGCTGTGGCCATGTGGGAAAGCAGGGGACTGTGATGGAGGCAGTCAGGCCCAGCGTCCCAGCAAAGAGTACATGACAAGATGCAATTAGTCCCAGCACGCAGCCAAGGAGTAGGGCATGGGCACAGCCTGTCCTAGCATTTAGGAAGGCACTAGTCTAGCAAAGGACATGGATCCTACTGTCCCACTGTGGGTTTGGAGAAAGGCAACGGGGCATGGCTCTGAGCACAGGCCCCCAGGCCTCTGCACTGATAGCCCTGCTACTCGTCAAGGAACCTGATCAAAGGCATCTCCAGGTCCCAGCTCTCCCCAGCAGGGAAGTTCCTGGGACCTATAGCTTGGGGTATTTACTATTGCTCATAATCATAAGTCATGATGACATGCCTTGGGCCTTTACAACTTACAGAAGTTGTCAGGGACTTTCTTTGTTTGATCCTCCCAGTGACCTTGTAGGTGGAACCTGGGCTGGCCTTATCATCACTGTTTTACAGTTGGAGAAACTGAAGCTTGGGCTGGTTATGGGTTTTGCCCACAGCCACGCAACGAATGGTTAGATGGCTGGGTCAGGATTCAAACCCAGGTCTGCCTGGCACCAAGCCCAGAGCCCTGCCCACGCTGCCACTGGGGGAGCTCTTGACAGCCTTGCAGATAATAATAATCCTCCTCATCATCATCCTAATATTAGTAATAATAGTGGTTATCATTTGCTTCTCACATATTAAGAACTCTGAACATGATCTTATTTAATGCTCACAACAGCTCTGTTAGACGGGGATTGGGATCCCTGATTTACAGATGAGGAAAATGAGGTGCTCCAGAGGGTCAGTGCCTTGCCCGAGGAAAGAAGAGCAAGAGGTCAGGGTGGCATCACTCTGACTCATACCTTGTGCTGTCTGGTTCCAAAGCCAGCATTTGTTTTACTAAGACATGCTTCCCGACATCCGTCCTGGGCCCACAGTCCAGGACGCTATGGGGGCCTTGAGGACTCAGCACTTGAGAAGCAAGGGTCACGCTCGGGCTGTGGGAGGGTCCTAAAGGATAGCACCTGTGGGGCAAGATCTGGCAAACGCGGTGGGAAGACCCTGGAACTTGGAACCGGGGCTGGGGTGGGGCCGTGTGAGGATGCTCCCAGGACCGCACATAGATTCTTGAGCTCACTTCAGTGACGGGTCCGGGAGAGCTTCCTGGAAAAGGCAGAATCTGATCCGGGCTTTGGAGGACTGACAGGCCGACTCTGCAAGGGCGGGGGGGTGGTGGGTTGACATCCCTGCAAGTGGGACCAGCGTGCATCAGAAGCAAGGACAGGATCAGAGTGGGCGCAGTGGGTTGGGTTGAAACAGATCTGGGCAGGAAAAGAGCTAATGTTAAAGTTGTAAACACGGACAGGGGCTGGTCAGATACCGTCTGTCATCGGTGGGAGCCAGGGAAGGCTGGAGGAGAGAGACTGGGCTCTGCAGGGTAGCAAGGGCAGTGACTGGATCTGGGCAAAGGGCTCCATTTCTGGCCAGGTCACTTTCTAGTTATGTGACTTTGGACAAATCTGTTCATTCCCTTGGAGCCCCCAGTGTCCTCATCTAGTAAACACTGTGTGTCTGTGTGTGTAAAAGGGAAAGGTTTAGGTGGGGAGAAGAACGGCCAAGGAGAGGGGCTAGGCCTTGGCTATTGTGGCAGCAAAACAGCAAGGAGGGAGCAGGGTCAGTAGATTGAAAACCACCGGGGCCTGAGGGCTTCTAAGTATGGGGTGCCAGAGGAAGTGTGGAGTCTAATTAGAGCTGAACAGCTGGTGTTGTGTGAGGGCTGTGGGCAGAGGAAGGTGCCCGGACTTCCTGTGGATTTGTGAGAAGTTGTCAAGCCTACAGGCACTTGAAACTGAGGTCTGCAGAGGGTAATGGCTCAAGTTCACAAAGCTTGGCTCTCAGCGGAGCCTGCCTCCTAGCTGAGCGCTCTCTGCAAAGTCCCTGAACTTCTCTGATCCTTGGCTTCCTCATTGGTGAAATGGGGACAACAATTCTGACTTCTCTGGGTTAGATGAGAGAAATGAAAGTAAAACAGCGTTCAGCATATCATAGTGCTCAATACAGGGTAGTGCCCTCTGCCCTCCTCTACCTATTGTCTTTTACTGGATAGTGAAGCTTGAGGAATGTGGAGATGCCCCCCCCAGAGGTAGGAGGGGCTGATACCTCTGCCCCCAGAAGCCAGAAGCCAAGGGATCCCAGGTTTGGAGGCCCTGCCGCTGTAGGGAGGGTCAGGCTGAAACTAGGGGGCCTTGGGGACCAGGCTGGGGTTGCCAGGCACGCAAGGATGAGAGCCGAGGAGGTGGCCTGTTGCTAGGGAAGGAGGGAGGAGGTGGGGGGAGCCACTGACACCCGCAGAGCCAGGGATGTCCCCATGGCAACGGGAGCCGCTGCATTCGGGGAGGAGAAGTGGGAGGAGGAGCCCCTGCTGGCTCGGTTCCCAGAGGAGGCCTCCCACTCTGGGCCTCAGTGCCCCCATCTGTCCGACCAGAGTTTGCATTAGATAATCCCCAAGATTCTTCCTTGCTTTGACCTCCTGGCAATCTGGGGTGGCTGAGACCTCATGGACCTTCCGAGGCTCCCGCGGCCACATGTCTGAGACGCCACCAGTCCCTGGAGGCGAGCCAGCTGTGTCTAAGTCTTCCCTCCCATGCTGCATCCGCCTCCTGTTCAGTGGCATAACCTGCTTGCCCGCCCTGCCCAGCTCCCTGTTCCCAACACGTCCTGTGCCTGAAACCCTGTCACTTATTCTCTGCTGAATGCTTTCTGGCTCTGGGGGCCCAACTCCAGCCCTGCTCACTCTGGGAAGCCTTCCCTGGCTGCCCTGGTCCACCCCGCCTGCTTCCTCCCTCCTGGGATGCTCTGGCCCCAAAGGTCTGAGCTCCTCCTTGCTGCCATTTATCTGGCAGCTTCTAAGGGCCGGGCTCCACCCGGGATGCTTGACAGGCTCAAATCTTTACAGTAGCTCTCTGGCGTCACATCATGAGTCCCCTTTTGCCTATGAGGCAGTGCTCCGTGAGCTTATGCGACTTTGTTTGAGGTTCCCCGGGCACTGCGTGCTGAAACCGGGCTTGGAACCTGGCTCTGTGTCATCGCCGCTCCCCCAGGCCTGAGGTGGGGTGTCAGTGGCAGCAGCACTGACTGCTGTAGCTGAAGCTGTTATATGCCAGGCACCCTGCTGGCCACTTTACCTATATACTCTCTCATTTAATCTCCATAATAATGCTATCGGCTGTATATTCTTGTCGTTTTGCCAGTGAGGAGACTAACGGGAGCTGAAATTGTTTACCCCGTAGGAGAAGGAGGATAGGCATTCAGACCATCCGAGTTGCCGTCCCCACACTATACTGGAGTCAACCCGATTGTATTCCAGAAGCACATGGACAGGTGTACTAGACCTGTGTGGGGTGGTCTGTTGGGGGTGGGGGTGGCGGGACAAAAGCGGGGTACAGACACCAATGAGCCGGCTCTGGCAAGCCCATATGGGAGCGTGCTGAAGAGGAGAAGCCAGTTGTAAGGACGAGAGTCGGGAGTGGGTAGAGCTGGGACGACAGTGGGATAGAGGAGGATGGGGGGGGAGTTGGGTAATTTTCCCAAAGGAGGTGCCATTCCAGGAAGCTCCTGAGGGACAAGAAGGGGTAAGAGGGTCTTCCCTCCCTTCCTGTTTTGCGTTCCCCTGCCTCTGCCTGGCCCAGCCCCAGGAAGTGGGTGACCCCTGAGCTGGCTGTGTGCCTGGTTGGCACCAAAATAAACTTGCCTTCTCTCTCTTCCCCTCCCCTTGCCTCTGTCCCCTCTGTCCTGGCTTTAATTAGCAGCCCTGGGGATGAGTCATTTGGCAGCTGGGGAGGGAAGCTGCACAGAGCCCAGTCAAGCCTTGCCTCCTGCCCCGAGCCTCGCGGGCCGTGCCACTGTGTTCACGCGTGTCGGCGCGCTCCTGTGTGCCACCCGGTTCCGTGTCCACGCGGGTGTGGAGAGCACAGGGGTGCTGGCACGTGGCCATGTGCGCCCGGGTGCCTGCATACCAGCATATCTAGCCATCGCTGCCTTTGTTTCTGCGCGCCACTGAATGTCAGTGTGTGTGAGTGCGTGGCTGTAGCGTGTGTCTGGGGTAGCAAGTGTCAGGAAATGAGGGAGCAATCACAAACACTTTATAATTGCATTCCCCCCTCCCTGCATAATGTTCCGTATGCGGTCTTGCTTATGCAAGCCCTGCACTTATATCCCCAATTTTCCCTTGTCTTAGTCTGGGTACATTTTGTTGCAGGGAACAGAAACCCACTCAAACTTGCTCCAGAATAAAGAGTCGGGGGGGGGGGACTATTGTGAGACTACCTCTCACAGAATCTGAGAAATGAAGTATATATAGCCAGGCCTCACACCAACTGGAAGCAGGACCAAGAAGTCAAGGACCAAGATTTCTCTCTCTGTCTTTCTCTCTGCACCTCCCAGGCCCATGTCTTGTCTATGTATCTCATGGCTTGCTTGGTCCCTGTCATCTCTTTGTCACTGACTCGTCTCTCTGGACTAGCCTCCTCTGCTTTCCCACGACCTGCTATGACTGGCAACCCGCAGGCTATGTGACCTTCTAGCCTAAGGGTCCATCCCCTATGACTGCAGTGTTTCTGTCCAGCTTGTGGTAACACAAGACAGCAAGGGGCTGTCGGTGGGAGTCAGTTCCCTTAGAAGTGGGTGAGGAGAGAGAGGTCAAATACTTTCACGGTGAGCAGTTTTCTGGGTATGCAAGTGAGGTCAGCGCCTGGGGCGGAGACAGTCTGCTCAGAGCCCACAGTGGTAAGGTTGCCCATCCATCAAGACTTCCACTCCTACTCTAATGCAAGTTGACCTTTCCTCACTGTGCTTTCAAGTTCCGTGCTTTTGCCTCAAAACACCCCACTTTATCGAAATCATTCCCCCCTTTAAATGCCAGAACAGCTTTTAAATGCACAGTGAATATTACCATTGCTACCTGTGTGTGGTGATTTTCATAGCCTCGGAACAACTGGCATAAATGCTACTCATGGTACCAGCTGCTACCAAGTTCTTGGTTGCTTTGGGAATTTTCACATTTTATTAGCGCAGGGACTGAATTTATAGTTATCTGCAGTATATAATTACAAGCACACATTATCAATATTATCAGCTTGACGCTTGAGCTTACTTTTCCATTAATACAAACCCCTGCAGTTTTTACATTAATTACAGAGAGAATTAATGACCTCTTAGACAAGTTTTCACCTATGAGTAAAGAGTTTGGAACCAGCTGTGCCCATTATGACTGCTCTCCAGACGCAGGGGCAATGCCCACGGCTCTGACTTTGGCCTTGGCCTCACATCCTCTGGCTGAGACTTAGAGGCTGCCCACCACCTCCCCAGGGGCCTCCTGTTTCTGGCCTGGCACACGGAAGGTGCTGTCGTTATTTTTAAATAAGAATGATAGATTTCTCATTATCGTTAAAGCCATCTTTCACGTGTAAATGGTAAATGTGAGTGGGAGAGATCATCCCAGGTTCAGGGCAGAGTCTCCTTCAATTTCTCCCCTCCCCCCCTTTTTTTTTTTTTTTACTATTCCAAATATTAATAATTGCTTTGATCCACAAAATGTCTGCTGTGCATTAGGTACTGTTAGGGAGCTTTCGGCACACATTGTCTCTAAGCCTCCTGGCCACCCTGCCAAGTAGGGGTGATTGTGTACACTTCACAGCTGTGGGGAAACTGAAGCCTGTGGAGGTAAAGTGACTTGCCAGAGTCATCCATCCATCCATCCACCCACCGACCTGTCCACCCACCCACCCATCCATCCATTCATCCATCGATCCATTCACTCACTCAAGGATGATTTGTTGAGTACCTCCAATGTGCCAGGCACTGCGCTAAATTAGATGCAGTTGATACAACGATGAATAATAGAGTCCTGCTGTGAGGAAAGTCACTGTCCAGTAGGAAAACAGACGAGAAAACAGACTATTACCGGGGAAGTACAGGGCGGGAGCATCTCAGAAGCATACCCAACCCAGCCTGAGGGGGTCAGGGAGGCTTCTCTAAGCAGACATCTAAGCAGAGCCTTGGAGGGCGAGTAGGAGTTGGCCAGGTGAGGAGTGGAGTGGGGTTAGGTGAAGTGGAGAGTGTCAGGGGCAGAGCAGAAAATGTATGCCACGACTGTGGGAGGCGTGTTTGGCACTTGCATTTGTGAAGAACTAAAGCTGTATCTGCAGAGGAACGGGGCTGTCGTGAGAAATGGTCTGGAACAGGAGCAGAAGGTAATTTGGGAGGCTGTAACAGGGACCCTGGTCAATTAGGCCCAGAGCTGAGGAGCTGCAGGCCCCCAGAGCAGAGTTTCCCTGCCTCCCTGCACACCTGGTCCTGGGGCCCGCCTTGGGTCCGCCTGGGCAGCATCAGGCCAGGATTCCAGTGACCGCAGTGCCCTCTAGTGTCCAGCAGCCCATCTTGCAGCCTCCGCCACAGGGTGGATTGTCTACCGCCAACCACCACTTACTGACCTGTTTGACTAGGTGCCCTGTGCTGGGTGCTGGGGACACGGGGATAAATAAGCCCCAGCCCCTGTCCCCACAGGGCCCCTGGCCCAGAAGGAGCATCAGCATGTGAACAGACGATGCTGAGAGAAGCGTGGGGTGGGAACGAAACAGGGGAGGGGTCAGGGCGAGTTCCCAGAGGGCACACCCTCTAAGCTGACTTGTGAAGAACAAGGGGGAAACTAGCCAGGTGGAGAGGGGGCAGTGGGGGGATGGGGAATGGCTCTTTGAGCCAAGACAAAGAGAAGGCTTGGACAGCCGTGTGGCTGAGAATGTAAGTGCTTCTGTCTGGGTGGAGCACTGATTGAAGATGGGGGGGCGGGGGAAGGCTGAGACTAGCTGGAGGGTGGGGGGGTAGCAGCCAGTTCAGAGAAGGTTCTAGGGTGCCTGCCCCTAGCTTATGGTTGGCGTTCAGTGAACAGAATCATATTAGGAGCTTCCCTGCCCTTTGGGGATCATAAACGCGTCTGCTCTCCCCCCAGACATGCTGTTACTCATTAATATTTTCCATACAACTTCAGGGGCTTCAGAGATACTCCCCCTTCCCCACAGTGGGGGCACCCATGAACCACAGCCTGCCAAACTGCTCTTAGTATCAATATGGAAACTTTATTGTGGCCTCCGAGGCTCTGCATGATTGGACCCCCGCCTATATCTCTGGTCTCGCCTCTCTCCCCTTTGCTTTTTCCACGCAGCTGTGTTGGCCTCCTCGCAGTTCCTGGAAATACCGCCTCAGGTCCTTTGTCCAAGTTGTTTCCTCAGCCTGGAACATTCTCCCCTGCTACCTCCACTTTTTGCCCAGCTTCACTCCATTCATTTGTGAATGTCTGTCACCTCTCGGATACGGGCTCCATGAGATCAGGCCCAGTGCCTGGTCCACAGGATCTGTTGAATAACTGAGTGAAGGCCCCGCCAGTGCCCTGCGGCTGGGGTCAAGCTCCTCACCCTTAATTCCTCTTCCTTTCGGCCCACTGGGTCATCTCATGAGTCTACCCAACATGCTCAGATATGTCTAAATTCCAGGAGTGGCTCGGGGAGATTTTCTGAGAATTCTCCCCTTCCCTGAGACAAATAGGCTCCCCCGTGGGTCTCCCCTGTCTTCCTGGGAGAGGGGTCAGACTCTTTCAGGCTCAAGCTGACTCTTCATCATATATGCACATTCGTTTCACTGAATCTCCACAAGAACCCATGAGGTAGAAATTGCCACCTGTCTCTTAGAGATAAGGAAACTGAGCCTCAGAGGGGTTATCCAGCTAGAAAGTGGTAGAGCTGGGGGGCGCCTGGGGGGCTCAGTCGGTTAAGCGGCTGCCTTTGGCTCAGGTCATGATTCCAGGGTCCTGGGATCGAGACCCATGTCAGGCTCCCTGCTCAGCGGGGAGCCTGCTTCTCCCTCTCCCTCTGCCTGCCGCTCTGCCTACTTGTGCTCTCTCTCTAGCTCTCTGTTAAATAAATAAATAAATAAAATCTTAAAAAAAAAGAAAGTGGTAGAGCTGGGACTTGCACTCGCTCCACCAGGCACCGGGGTGTAGGCTCTTTGCCTCACCACAGAGGGAAAGGAGCTTGCCCCGGGTCGCACAACCTCAGCCTTCAGGCCGGGACTAGAATTTCTCTCAGCTCCTACCAGGCCAAAAGGAAGGTCTGGGCCAGGGGTGAGTGGGCACAAGGCACAGCTGGCTGCAGGAGCGAGAAGGGCTGCTGAAGGAGAAAGAAAAAAGCAGGGGTTGAGGCCAGAGTCGAGCCCCGAGGACCAGGGGCTTTAGAGGGTGGGAGGAGGAAGAGGAGGCCACAACCAACCGGCCCACAGATGCCAACTTCCCGGTGGTCTGGAGGGCCTATCTCTCTCAGCGGCTTTGGCTTTCTTGAGAGGAACCAGCTGCCCCGGCAGGGAGGCAGGAAGACAGGAAGGCTGGCCTGTTGCCTGTCAGTTCCTATTCCTTCTAGATCACTGCCCCCCTGGCCCCTCCCAGGGCCGCCTTCTGCTCAGAACAGCCAGGGGCCTGGGCTCTGGGGCTGTGAAATGACAGGAGCGCTCTGAGCTGGAGCTGTGGGACTCTTCAGGAGCCTCCCCCCGCCCTCAGTCCTTCACATCGTCCAAATTCTCTCCTTTCTCCAGCCCCACCCATGTGGAGGAGAGAGAAAGAGAGAGAGAGGTTACTGTGATAGGTAGGTGGGGAGTCAGGGCATCTGGATTCTTGTCTGACTGGCTGTGTGAACACTAGCAAGACTCTGCCCCTCTCTAGGCCTCAGTTTCCCCATCTGTCAAGTCAGGCAGGGCAGTTTCCTTGGGAGAAGAGCCTCTTGATCCAGAACAGCGTTTCTTCTGATTTTTTTTGCTTTTCTCTTCAGGGAACATTTCTCTTAGCCAGTCCAGGAAACAACACAGAAGAGAATGAGAGCTTATTGCGGTGGTCAGGAATATTGGCCAGGGCCTCATCTTGATTTCCCCAGGTGGTTGATTTGAATATTACTTGATCTGGAGCATCTGGGCATAACAACAAAAGAGAGTCTCTTTGTGCGGAAGATGAGAATGTTTGTTGAAAAGCTTCTGTGGAAAGTTTTCTGTATTCACAAGGCAGCAATATGGCCGAGGGGACAGAATCCCGATCCGGGGAATGGTCAAACCAGGTCTTGATCTTGAGGTTCTGCCACTTAGTAGCTGTAGAACCTGTGCCCAATGACCTAGCATCTCTTTCTCCTGCTCAGTTTTCTCCTCAGGAGAATAGGGCTAGTGACACATACTTGAGAGGGTGCTTAGGGAGATTCCAGCAAAGATGCATGTAGGGAGCCTAGCCTGGGTTTGGCCCGGAGGAGTCACTGTAAGTTCTCAAAACTGCTTCCTCTTACTTGGAGTTCCCAGCCCTCCTGGGGGAGCAGGGGAAGGAGCAAAGTTTCCAGTTGCAGTCTGGCCTACCGCCCGGCTGGCCTGGCCCCGCCTCCTTGGTTCCTCCTTCTAGGGAAGGGCTTGGGGAGGAGGGGGTGGTGACACAGTGGAGGCACTGCCTGGCCAGGGGGGCCTGCCCTCGGGACAGGTCCAGACCCATGGAGCCCCCCGGGAGGAGTAGCAGGTAGGAACTTAGCCCCCCCTCCCACCCTGCAGCCTGACCCCCTCCTTCCCTGCCCCGGCCTGGACTCGGTCTTTGGGCTGCTGATTCAGCAGCCTCCTGGCTTCCTGGTTCCTGGCTTCCCCTCTTGGACTCTTGGAGGCCTTTGGCTTGGGGAGGGAGTTAGCGAGAGCGGACATCTGGGTGCCTGGCCCTGTGAGGACTCTGGAGCCCTGAGCAGCACAGTCCGTGGCCCATGAGGGGTGTAACTGTGGCTGCCTTGGCATGCTGGCCTGGCTCAGCACTGCAGGGCTCCCCACGGCCGCTGAGATTCTCTGATGTGAACATTTCGGCAGCCCAAGGGGCACTACTTCTCAGGTTTAATGAGATAATGAGTCAAGAACTGGGGCTGGTGACTGGCACCTAGATGGCACTTGAGAAACAGTCGTTCTGATGATGACGATTACTTCAGGGTCTCAGATTCTAAGATCTCTATAAGGATCTAAGATTTGGGCATCCTCAAAATCACAAGTGAGATGCTGGGTAGCTGGAATGGCCTGCAGCCACATTTCCGGGTCTTTACTTCGGCTCTGGAATGGCTAGGCCCTGACCACAACCTGCCTTCAGGGGCTTGTGGGGGACAGGGGCTGGCTGACCTGGAAGGGCCAGCTCCACTCCCAGCATCCACCCTGCACTGGATAAACCAGGCCCTCAGCCTCACTAACCTCCTGTCCAGCCCCCCCCCCCCCCCGCCCATTCTCTGGACTTTAATCGTGGGAAGCAGGAGGCACAGGGGCCTTTGGACCCTGCACTAGGGGTGGGGGCACAGCGCTGGGGGAGTGGAGTGTGGGCCCTGCCCTGGGCTGGGGGCACAGCACTGGCCTTGGAAGCCAAGACTCCTGCTGGGAACCACCCTGTCCCTGGCTCACTGGGCCCCACCCACCCGCTCAGCCCCAGTCCCATCCTGTCACCTAGACCACTGAGACCTTGTCAGCTCTCCTCCGCCCTCGCCTCGCCTCTCCTCTGCTCTGGCGCTCTCTGCCTCTCCCTGTCTTCTCTCTGTGTCTTTTGTCTCGCCCCTTCTCTGTCTTCCTCTTTTTCTGTCTTTCTCCTTTTCTGTCTCACCCTTTCCTTGTCTCTTTCGGTTTCTCTCTGTCCCTTTCCCTCTCCTCCTACAGTGTTTCCTCCACCCACCTGGCCTGGGTTCTTCCCCCTCTTTGGATACAGAGCCTCTTCTCTCTCCATCCCTTCCTCCCTTCTTATAAGGGGACTTCTATAAGGGGGACCCCCCCCATGCAGCTTTTCCCTTTCTCTTTCATCCCCCCTCCCCTCTTCCCTACCCGTGTGGCGTCTGGTGTGAGGAGGGCTCCCTTCCCCCTTCCCTGCTGTGGTGTCCCAGTGTCTCCGTGGCTCAGGTCCCCACGGAGTCACCTGGATCACAGGAGGCCCAGACCAGCTCTTTTGTCTCTGCTGCCCCCTGTTGTCGTTGTGTTCTGTTTGTGGTTCGAGTGCCGTCCTCTCTTTCTTGACTTTGTGGTTTTTTCTTTTTTTCTTCCTTCCTTCCTTCCTTCCTTCCTTCCTTCCTTCCTTCCTTCCTTCCTTCCCTCTCTTCCTTCTCTCCCTCCTGCCCTGCCTCCCCACCTCCCACCCCTCCTCTTCCATTCCCAATCCTCTACCACCCATTCCTTCCAGTCTTCCTTCTCCCCTTCCCCACTCGCTCTCTCTTCCTTGTCCTTACTCCCCACCCTGCCTCTCCCCTCCCTCCCTGTCTCTCTCTCTGTCTCTCTTTCTCTCTCTGTCTCTTGCTGTCTCTCAGGTCCACAGCGTCTCATACTCTACACCAGTATTGCTGTCCTACTCAGGTCCTTGACTCCATGAAGCTTACCCCCTCAGGCAGGCTGGCAGAGAGCAGGTAAGAGCTAGACCCATCCCTCCCCCCATCCTAAACCCTTCTGGACAAATCTGCCATAGCATTGCCAGACTCCCTCCCCCATCTCCCTCTAGCCCCTGGAATGAATGTGGAATGGATGTCTGAGCATGTGAGGAGAGTGACTGGGAGACCAAGTAGGAGACAAAAGAGGACATTCAGATTCTGTTTGTAGTTTGTCCTTCCTTAAAAATCCTTCCCTAGATACCTGCCCCCAAAAGTGGGAGTAGTTGGTTCTAGAATATGTAACATTTGAGCTGCTTTGAAGGATGAGTAAGAGCTGGCCAGTTGGATAGGATGGGGAAGGATGTTTAGGCAGGGGGAAAAATTGCCCACACCTTTGAGAACAACATTATTTCCAAGGTAATTGGAAATCACATTTTACATTTTCTAATTATAATGCAATAAAATGAAATATTCATAGCAATGGCAAAAAAGGTTAGGCCTATTTGAAAGTTGAAAAAATACTTGGCTGAAAGAGGAAATAAGAATGGAATTTATAGGCTATTTAGGGTAAGTATCAATTATAGACTATTTAGAATAAATGTCTATGGGAATACTATATACCAAAACCTACAGGATGTGACCATGGGGGATTCCCAGAGGAAAATTTATAGTCTTAAATGCTTTTATTAGAGAACAAGACAGTTTAAATTAAATGAACTAATTATTCCACTCAAGAATTTAGAAAAAGAACAACCAAAAGAAAGCAGAATAAAGTAATTATTATAGATAAAACCAGAAATTAATGAAATAGAAAACAAAGGATTTGATAAACTAAGAGGTGGTTTTTTAAAAGATCAGTAAACTAGACAGACTGTCCTCTGACAGATATGACAGAGAAAAAGGCAAGAAAGACATAAATAAAATAAGGTATGATGCAGGGGATTTAACCACAGATTTTGAAGAGACGAAAAAAGTCATAAAAGATGCTTTGTATAATTTTATACCAATAAATGTGAAACTCTAGATGAAATGGGTGGTTCTCTAGGAAAATATAAATCACCAAATGACTTAAGGAGTGACAGAAAAGCTGACTAGAGTAGAACAATATAGAAGAAGTTAAAAAGATGGTCAAAGTTTTCTCTTCAGAAATGGTACCAGGGCCCACTTGGTATTATGGAAGTTCTCATATGATGGAAGTTCTATCAAATCTGGAAAGATCGGATAATAGAAAAAAATGGACAGCTTCCCAGTTCATTCCAGAAAGCTAGTATAACTGGATATGTTTAGACAAAAAAAAAAAAAAAAAAAAGAAAACTATAGCCTAATCTCATATATTAATACAGTCACAAATATTTTAAATAAAAGAGTATCAAACTGAATTCATCCAAAAGTATTGAAAGAAGAATGTATCTTGACAAATGAAGGTTTGTCCCAGGAGCGCAGGAATTGTTCAACATTAGGAAAGCTGTTATTATAATGGATTACATTAATAGATTAAATAGAACATATAACTATCTCCATAAATGCTGAAAACATAATCTGATAGAATTACATATCCATTCTTGATTTTAGAACTCTTAGTAAGTGTCCTAGTTATTTCTTGCTGTATTGGGGTAATTTGTTACACAGCAATAGATAACTAGTACAGTAAGCTATCAGTGAAAACATCCTTAAATTGGTAAAGAATTTTTTTATCAGAAACCAAAGACAGTCATCAAATGTAATAGTGAAATACTAGATAAATTGCCATTAAGTTTGGGAACAAAAGTATGACTGCCATCACTGTCACTAACCAACATTTTTTAATAGAAGTTTTTAACCAGTGGGGTTAAAAAAAGAAGTAAGTGGTATAAATATTAGAAAGAAAGACTCAGAATTAGCACTCTTTGAAGATGATGTGGTTGTCTACTTAGATAATCAAAGAGAATAAAAGGAAAAATTTATTAGAACTAATAAGAAAATTATGTGAGATGGCTAGATACAAGATAAATATACACCCAAACCATTAGCGTCTCTGAATACCAGCAACAACTAATTAGAAGACATGATAGAAAAAGATTTCCTTCACAATAGTAGGGAAAAGTGATAAAATTCCTAGGAATTGACAAGAAACATGAAATACTTCTCTGTAGAAAACTATAAAATTTCATCAAAGGCTGTGGGAAGACTTGAATAGTCAAGCGTCCTATCCTGTTCCTGGTTGGGAAGATTGAATATGGTAAAAATGACAATTTTTTCCCCTCAGTTTGGTCAAAAGGTTCAACACATTTCTCATTAAAATTTCAGTGGTATTTTCCTTGGGGGGTTGGGCAATTGGATTTTAAAGTTCATTTGGAAGAGTAAAGGCCCATGGATTACTAAGAAAATTTTGGAAAGGAAGAACAATGAGGGGGAACTTGTCCTATTAAATACAAAACTTACCATAAAGCTGCAGAAATTACATATATTAACACAGAAATAGAGGATGACATACGTGGAACAAAATAGAGATTTTAGAAACAAACCCACATATTCATATGGGAATTTAATTTATGATAAAAAAACACATGTCAAATCAGTAGGGACTCAGTAAGTGGGAGAGGACCATCAGCTATCAGTTGGGAAAAAGTGAAGTTAAACCCCTGTCTCATATAAAATCAAATACAAAGGATAGAACTATAAGTGTACCAGAAGAAAATACAGAATATTTTTATAATATTAGGGTGGAAGAGCCTTTCTGAGCATGATGGAAGAACCCAGAAGCCATAAAGTAAAGAGCAGTAATTTTGGCTACAATGAAGTTAAGAACTCCTGTGTGGAGAAAGATACTATACACAGAGTTAAAACATAACAGGCTAGGAAAAGGTATTTGCTACATAGATATCAGGGAAAGGTTAATTATCTCTGTCTATACGTCATCACCTGGAAATCAATAAGAAAAAGAGGTATACCACATTTAGAATAGAGAAATAACGTGATCTGGCAATTCAGCAAAGAAATTGACATCCATTAGCTGATGAATGAGAAAGGATACTTGAGCTTGCCAATAGCTAAAGAAATGTAACTAAAACAATAACGAAGTACCAATTTTAAAGTGCCAAAATTGAGAGGATTGAAAGAGTTGTGAAGAAACAGAACCTCTCACATTCCTTGACTGGAGTGCAAATTAGTGCGATTTTTTATGGCACCTTTTTGTTAGTTGCCCCCAGAACCTTAACATGTGCATATACTTCTAACGTGAGAACCATGTCTTAGAGGTAAATTTCTCTAAGGCTTTACTACAAGATGGTCCCCCAACCAGAGGTCTTTTCTAAAACATTTAGTCCCAACTGCAAGCATAAACCATACTGCGCAACTCTTTGTCACATGCCCTTGTAGGATCACATTCTCAGCCAACCCTTAATGAAAAGGTTGCATGATGTATGCTACTCAAAATAAAGACAGGATTATGTGAGTAGGAATAATCTTTTACCCAGTCTATAAAAATGTTAAAGCAACAGAAATAACTTTTAGCTACATTTTAAACAAAATGTGCATTCCTTTGGCCCAGCAATTCAACTTCTAAGAGCTTATCCTTCAAAACCACTTCCAGACATACACAAAGATATTCACTGCAGCATTGTTTATGATAGCAAAAAATTAAAACAACCTTCATGTCCATCAGTAGAGAGCAGCTTTTCCTTCATGATTCACCCCTACCATGGAATACTCTTACAGATCAAAAGAAAAAGGTCTGTCTCTGTATACTGGCATAGAAGGATCTCCAAGACTTATTGTTATGTGAAAAAAAGCAAGTTGCAGAACAGGGCTTGTAGTATTATCCCATTGTTGTAAGGAAAAGAAAATCCACATAACAATGATGAAAACATGTTATGCACATCCTGTCATAATTTCAAAACCACTGGCCTTTTTCCTTGGTCCCATTTCCTTGCTTTTACTAACTTATTTCCTTCTTCCTCTGTACCACTTCCCTATGTCCAGTTGTTCAGATCTTGCTTTTCCTTTTAATAACTAGCTCAAATACCACCTTATTCATTCAGTGAGATTTGTCCTGCCTATCCTTGGTTAGGCCTTGTGCTGAACCTTTGTGGGATACAGGACTGAATTGTATCTGGTCCTACCATCAGGGAGCTCAAGTCTAGAAGGGAGAGACACATAGACAATGACAGCACAGTGTGGTTTGGTATGGGACAGAAGTAGGTTCAGAGGGCTTCCTGAGGAAGGGCACCTAATCCCATCTGTCCCCTACAGGAGGGGACATGGGTACTGAGTCTTGAAGAGTAATAGCTTTCCTTCATCCCCCAACCCTGCCAGAAGTGGTCTTGCCTACTTTTTGGCTCTTCCAAGCAGGATGACCTAATGGGGGAAAAGAGTTGAGTCAGTACCTTTCTTTATTCAAACCTAAGTCTGACCACTTACCAACTCTATGACTGTGGCAGGCCATTTAACCTCTGAGCCTCTGTTTCCTCATCTATGTAGTGAGGATAATGCCTACTTACCTCTCAGGGCTGATTTAGGATTGGAGATGGTACATGTAAAATTCCTGGGTGACTATCAACTCTTGAAGGGCAGGGACCACCCGTGTCTTCTGTTCCTCATAGCCAAGTGTGTAGCATTGGATTGGATTGGATCTGGGGATGGTTCTGGAGCAAAGAATGGGCCTGACCATAGTGGGGCTTTGAGATGAGAAGGCTGAGAGTAGTACATGGGATGGAGGGGATTGCACTATAAGAAGAGAGGGCCACGTCTCTGGTCTTGCCATGAAGGTGACACAGGAGGGAAAAAAATGGGCAGGTGGCCTGGGAAATGGAGCCCAGACAGGGCATTCTGGCCCTGGCTCTTGGCCCTGTTCTTTTATTGCTCCCATCTTCCAGTCTCACAGTCTGGGGCAGGGAAGTATGGTGGACCAGTATTTGCACCGGTGCCAATACATCTCCATTTCATTCCCAGTTCTTTCACTCACTAGCTGGGTGACCATAAACAATTCCCTTTGCATCTCTGAGCCTAGTTCCTTATCTGTTGAAAGAAACACAATACCACCAACATCATGGGGTTGATGGATGAGATCAGTTGCTGAGTGCCTGGCACATAATGGGTACTCAAAAAAAGCATAGCTCTTCTTAGTGTTCATTTCAGTAGACACTTAACAGAGTTCTGCTGTAGCCAGGGCCTATGCTAGGTAATGGTTCTTGCCTTCTACAAGTCCCCAGTTAGTTGGGGAGACCAAGGATGTCTATGATAGAGGGGCTCATGGTGGGGGGTGGGTGCTGTGGAAGCCCAAAGGAAGGGATCTGGCCCGGTCCAGGACTGCTGCAGGTCAACTCAGCCTAAGAGCTGAGTCTTAGAGGATGAGTAAGAGGTAGTCAGGGACAGAAGGGTGAAGTGTGGAAGAACATTTCAGGCAGAAGGAGTGGCATATGCAGAAGAACCTAGATGTTATTGGGTAGGGCCAGAGGTTCTTAACCTGGGTGGCATGGGCTTCAGGTGGTCCATGAACCTCCTGAATTGAGTGCAAAATGTTTTGTGTGTGCACCTATGGGCTTTTTGTTGTTGTTGTTGGGGAGATGTTCCATGGCTTTCGTTATATGCATAAAGGGTTTGTGTTACTCCAAAAAGGTCAAGAACCAATGTTGCTAGTGACAAAGTGTCATGGGATTGAGATCCATTTAGAATGGATTCTAAATAGGAGAGAAATTTGGTAAAATTTGTGTTTTAGAAACATCACATTAGCAGTCAGTATGAGAAATGGATTGTATGCATGGGGGCCAGCTGGAGGGCCTAAACTGGGGTATTGGCACAGAAGGGAATGGATTTGAGCAAAACTACCCTGTTGCACTACTCCACTGGGCACTGGTCATATAGAAACATTTTAATTTCAAATTATGGAATTAAAAGCCTTTGAGAGTTATTAATGAGAGACCCAATAGAAGATGAAGGAAAGGGAGGAGACAAGGATATGTTGGCATTAGCAGAGGGCCACAGGGACATGAATCCAGGGTAGTAGTGCAAGAGGAAAAGGGAACCTCTGTTAATGCTTACCCAGCACTTACCCAGTCCTTGGTGGTTACTAACTTCCATCCTACTCGGTTCTTGGAGGTCCCAGAGCAACACTGGAGACACTTACCACTCTATGGACTTTGGAGAGGATTTACATCTGGTTTGTGAGTCAGGTTGTTTCCTGAGGAAAGTGGTGTTTGAGTCAATCATTCAAGGTCCATAAAGATTTGGAGAGCTAGAGATGGGGGAGGATGCTCTGAGAGAGCACACCAAGGCCCAGGGGTGAGGGATGGTGAAACCGAACGTGGGAGGGGGCGGAGCTTAGACCTGCTTCCTTCTTCATTGTAGGCAGCTGGGGAGACTTGAGCAGTTCTTGAGGAGGCAAAATGACACTAATCAAAGAGGCTTTTTAGAGGAAGGGAAACTAGGGAGGAGGCTGCTGTGGTAATCCAAGAGAGATAAGCTGGGGTAGTGGCTGTGGGGATAGAGCAGAGGAGATGCATTTGAGAGGTGACTGGGAGGAGGAGAGAACTGGAGTAGTAGGCTGAATAAATAGTGGGGGTGGGAGGGAGTGGAGATGGCAGAGGTTGGAATTCACAGTGTTTCAGTGTTCAGGTCTGGCAGTGGAATCATTCATTCAACAAATATTTATTGAGCGCCAGACGCTGTGCTGGGCATTGGGAATACAGCACTGAACAGAACAGATGCTGGTCCTGATGGATCTTACAGTGGGTGAGATGGATAATAAATAAATAAGCAACCAAATATATAGAATGTGTCTGGTGCCACGCCTCTCTGGAGGACGATGTTCCAGACAGAAGGAACGTGGAGCGCAAAGGCCCTGAGGCAAGAGTGTGCGGGTCATGTTCACAGCAGGGAGACCAGTGTGATTGGAGAAAGAGCCAACAAGGAGTGAGAGGAGTAGAAGATGAGGAGGTGGAATCGGCAGAATTTGGTGACTGACTTGTTAAGGGAGCAGGGATAGTCTAGCATGACTCCCAGGTATGTTTTGGGCTTGGGCGACTGGGTGGATGGTGGTGCTTTTCACTAAGGTGCAACATGCAGAGGACAGGTTTGCAGTGGTAAGATGCTGAGTTTGAGGTCCCCGTGAGCTGTGAAGGCCCTAAAGGCCATCCTGGTGGAGCTTCCTGCAAGCATTAGACTTGATGGGTCTGAGACCCAGGAGAGAGGTCCATGAGACAGCGACGGGGTTGGGGGAGGGGTCCTAAGCCATCCCTGAGGTTAAGCAGTGGAGTGAGACTGCTGGCAAAGGGTGTGGAATGAAAGAGAAGAGGACCAGAGCAGAACTGGGGAAGAGACACCAACGCAGAAGAGATGGGGAGAGGAAGAAGAGATGGGGGTGGCCAGAGAAGTAGGAGGAAAACCAGCAGGGAGTGGGTTCACGGAAGCAGAGGAAGGAGAGCCATCCGCGTGCACAGGAGGGGCTTGTTAAGAGTGGCAAATGTTACAGCTGGGGGAAGGAAGATGAGGGTGGAAGAGAGTCTATTGGCTTTAACCACTAGGAGGTCCTCGGCGACCTGGCTAAGAACAGTTTTGGTGGCAGGGTGGGCGCACGAGGCAGATTGCAGTGGGTTGGAGAGCTCGTGGGAGGTACTGAAGTGGAGATGGCCAGTGGAGATGAATTTCTCAAGAAGCTTAGCTGTGAAGAGGAGAGAGGGACAGTGATTGCTAGAGGGAGATGTGGGGGCAGATCGAGGGTTTTTATTCCCAGATGGGAGAGACTTGAGCTTCTATAAATGTTGGTAAGAAGGAGGCAACAGAAAGAGAGAGAGAGAGAGAGAGAGAGAGAGAGGTTGAAACACAGGAGGGAGAGGGGATGATTGTTGTGGAGGAGGTAGCAGGGGTGGGCTCCAGAGCCCGAGTGGAGGGGCTGGCCTTAAATAGTATAGGGGCCCTCTCTTTCTCACAGAGAGGTAGAGCAGGGGTAGTGGGGGCGAAGACAAGGGCGTTGAGGGGGTTGGTGAGAGAATGCTTCAGTGGAGTTCGGAGCAACCGCCAAGGGCAGGAATGGGGGAGCTAGGAGGAAGCAAGGAATACTTCTGCTTGAGAGTCAGGGAGGACTTCCTGCAGGAAGCAGCATTTAAGCTGGGCCATAATGTTCAGATGGGATTTCAGTAGTGGAAGATGTGTGCAAAAGGAAGAAACAGCGTCAGCGAAGGCACAGAGATGTGAAGAGGCCAGCCATCCTAATGGAATAACGAACGAGCTGGTTTGATGGAGGCTGAGCATGAAGTGAGCCACTGATACTGACAGTAATAATAACAGTTACTGTGTATGAAGCACCAAACCTACCCTGTGGCAGGTGCTCGACATACTTGAATCCATTTAATCCCACCACGCCCTGTGGAATGGGCATTTGCTCACTTTGTAGATGAGGAACATAAGTCCTAGAGAAGTAAAGAAGTGGACCCGAGGTCACCCAGCTAGGAGGAGGTGGGGCTGATATTCATACCCAGGTCTGTGGAACTCTAAAGTCCATGCTTTCTCCACCGGACGAGGAAGGCCAAGTGAGGCCATGTGATGGGGGAGCCTTGAATGCCAAGCTGAAGAGTCTTGACCTTTTATCCAGGAAGCAACGGGGAGCCAAGGTGGGTGTCTAAGCAGAGACAAGCAAGAGATTCATGCTTGCCGACTTTATTAGGAAGGCTAACGGGTCCAAAAGGGTAGAGAGAAGAAACCAGGAGATGACCGCAGGGCCGGAGTGAGGGGTGGCAGAGGCCTGACCTGGATGCGAAGGGGGGTGGGGGGTGGCCTGGAAGATCACTTGTCCTTTGTGACAGCCTTGAGAGGTGTGGCGTTTTCTCCTTTTCTAGGTAAGGAATGGGAGACTCAGAAAGGGCGAGCTGCTTGCCCTGGGCTTGAGCTCTGCTTCAGGTGCTTCTGCTGACTCAGTGACTCTATGGAACAATGTGTCAGAGGGAGCTTTGAGTATGAAGAGCGGGGTGTGTGCGTGCGCGCACGTGTGTGTGTGTGTGTGTGTGTGTGTGTGTTACGTGCACGTGTGTGGGCTCGTCTGCCTGTCCGATGGACAGCAGTGCCTTTCCTTGCCTGTCCCTCTCCTCTTTCCTTCCCATCTCTTCCCAATCCTCCAGTCACCTGGCTTCCATACCTCCTGCCTCTCTTGAGCCAAGGGGTCTGGGAGCAGGGCGATACTGTTTCATCAGCTATCTCCAGAGGAGCAGACTTTCCATTCCCAAGGCAGCTGGGCCCCCTGAGCCCTACTGTCCATCCATCCATGCCGCGAAACCGTAGCCCGGCTCCAGGGCCTGCCGCACGCAGACTGGCTCCCAGTAGCCGTCTGCAGTACCCCGGGGACAGGAGCTTGCTCCCACACCATCTCCTCCCTGCCACCGTGGCGCTTCCATGCGGGTGCCAGTGGCCGCCTTGGGAAACAAATTCAGTTCCCGCACAGTTAACAAGGACTGCCACCATGTTCCCGTTGCTCTTCTCTGCCAGGCACTTGACGTATGTTCCAGTCCTTGCAACAGTCCTGTGGGGTTGGCATCATGAGCCCCATTTTTACAGATGAGGACCCTGAGGCTTCAAGAGGGGCAATAGCATGCCTGGGCACATAGCCTGGAAGCACTTGCAGAGCTGGTGTTAGAACCCAGGTCTGTTTGCTTCCAAAGCTGTGGGCTTTCCACACCCCATCTCTGAGCATCACCGATTTCCCCGACCCTGAGCGTTCAGGAGATACAAATCTTAGTCCTTCAAGGGCAGGGTAGATTTCTAGACATTGTGCCAAGTTCATCTAAAGGACCCAGTGGGATGAGCCTGAGACTTGGAGCTCTGAGAACTCCGGGCTGAACTCCCGACTCTACCACCCACCCAGCTATGTGACCTTGGGCAGGTTATCTCAGCCTCTCTGAGCTTCAATTCCCTCATCTCTAAAATGTTGCCATGTTGTTGCAGGGGTTAAATGAGTGATGTCTGCAAAGAGCCAGCACCGAGCAGGCTGCTACTATTTCTTTTCAAATGAAGGTTGGGCCACCTGTCAGGTCCGAAATGGAATTGGTATACTCTGGGCATGACCTTAAGCCAGCCCAGCTTGGGTGTGGGGGAGGGCTGCTGCAGCCTCTTTGGAGACTGAGCTGGGCGTGGCCCTAGATCATCGGTGACACTGGCCTCCCCATCCAGACCCCCATCTTAGCCCCGCCACCCTGGTTCCAAAGCCGTTCATGTATCTCCCCTGCTCTGCAAACTAATGCCTCTACCTCTCTCTGTCACCCGCCCGCCTGTGGCCTCTACCCTGCCCTTCCTGGCCCCAGGGAAGAGGAGGAGGAGGAGGAGACTGAGGAAGAGGAAGAGGAAGACGCTCATCAGTTCTGCTGTCCGGCCTCCGAGTGCAGTAGTCCCTCCTCTCGGTAACTGAGAGGACAAGGGTCATTTTCTATGCAGAAGCAAAAGCCTTAACCAGCCCCCCCACACCGCCCGCGATCCCCCATGGGACCCTGTCCCTGCTTCAGGATGGGCAAGCATCGTGCCCCTTCCTCCCCCACCTCCTTGGAATTCCCACACCCCCCCACTGCTGTCTCCCCTGGACTCCAGCCCCCCAATTATAAAGGCTGGAGCCCTAGGTCTGACTAAAATGTGGGAGCAGCAGAGCTTGGAGCTTGGAGCTTGGAACCTGGACCCTCCCGCACCCGCACCCCACTTCCCAGGCACCCTGGAGCCTGCCACTCCTGGAGAGGTCTCCAAATGACATCCCAAGGACCTACCTCTGTCCTCTGTGAGCACAAACAGAGATGCAGGGTGCCTAGGGCTCAGAGGACCAGACGGGGGCGGGACCCGGCCTGCCTAGTTCCCCGTTGCTCGTTCCCTCGCTGTGGCCATTGTTGCCATCCCCTCTGCTGCTTGAAGGCCTCGTCCCATGCCCTCTGCCACTCCCACAGCGCTCTGTAAGTGTGGTCAGGGGGAAAAGGCCTTTCAGAGTGCGCGTGTCGCTGTGTACAAAGGAATTGCCATCAATAAAAGCTGATCTCTTCTCTCTGTCTGATGTATGTTCCACCCTCCCCCCCACTTCCCTCTCCGCATCCCCACCAGGGCTTTCCCTTCTTTCCTATCCAGGGCTTGGGACAGGGCCTGGGAGAGAGAGTAGGGTTCGATTCTTGGTATTGCCAGCACCAAGAGGCAGGCACTCACTCACTCAATGAATGAGTGCTGCGGCGCTCTCACCACGGGCAAGCCTGCTGCCTTCTCCAGCCCGTCAGCCTGGCCAGCCCGGACACGCCGCTTGGTCCCTGTGCTTCCTAGTTTCTGCCCCCCCTCCCCGTGTGTGAAAGGTGGAGGGGGGTTGGGTCAGAGGATATCCAAGGGCACCTCCAGCTCCAACATTCTATCGATCTCAAATGCAACAGTTTTAAGGAAGTATGATTACATGTGTTTAAAATATGGTAATTCAATGACACATTCCATGCAATTCTGTGGTTTCTATTTCCACAACACTGTGATTTGGGGAAGTCTCCAATCCTGTGGATTTCATGATTCTATTATTTTAAAAAAGTTTCTGATGGTATGATTTTAATATTCTGTGATGGTAAGAGTCCTTGATTCTGTACTTTCAAGGTTCCGATTCTGTACTTTCAAGGTTCCGATTCTGCAACTTTAGGGGTCTCTGAATCTAAGGGGAAGCCATTTCCTCCAGATGCAATGACCCTGAATATTTCCTGCACCTTCCTGGAGTGTGTTCTAAGAATCCCTGGAGGCTGTTGGCAGGAGGGTGGAAGGTATCCTTTTTGGACTGTAGGACCCACACCTTCCATAATGTGTCTTCGGTGGGAACAAAGTCAGGAGACCCCCCCAAGCGGGCTCATACCCCGGCTTTCCCTTTCTAAGCCTTTGGCATTGAACAAATCTGAGTTTACCTTCTGGTTCTCTCACTTATTGCCTGTGTAATCTTGAGCAAGTATCTTCTGCTTGAGCTTCATTTTCCTCCCGAGCACGGTGAGAATGTATCTACCTCTGTGGGTTATCGTGAAGATTAACAAGGAAACACAAGGAGCCCAGCATAGGGTCTGGTGCACAGTTGGGCAAGTGTGCAGTGATGGGTGGCTCTTGCTTTGATTAGAGCCCACAAGAGAGTCCCCCCTGTCCTTTCTTTCAGCCCTCCCTTCAGCATCCCCATCACATTGGTCCTGTCCTTTCCCCAGAGGCTCACCTTATTCCCTCACTCTCTGTTTCACTCAGCCTCTCAACTCATCTACTCACTTACTCAAATTCTAATTTATTTCTCACCTCCCTCTGGCCTTTCCTCTGTTGCTCCCCCTCTCTCTTCCTCTTCTCCTTCCTTTACTCTTCCAGAAGGCATTGCTTGAGCACCTAACTGTGGGCAAGGCTTTATTTTATTATTTTATTTTTTAAAGATTTTATTTATTTATTTATTTGTCAGAGAGAGAGGGAGAGCTGCAGGCAGAAGGAGAAGCAGGCTTCCCCCTGAGCAAGGAGCCCAATACGGGACCTGAACCCAGGACCCTGGGATCACGACCTGAGCCAAAGGCAGACGCTTAACCGACTGAGCCACCCAGGCGTCCCCTGACGAGGCTTTAAGCTAAATTCTGTGAGGGCTCCAAAAGAAGACAGTGGCTGTGTTCTCCCTAAGTTCTCCATCACCCAGGGGAGACGAGAATTCCTTTGGAAAAATAGTCAGGGCCTGAGGGGCAGAAATGATGGAGTAGATACGGCTTCACTGGTGAGCAGCATCTGTTCCTGGCCCAAAGAGGAGGGAGTATGTCAGGGTGGGCTAGGGAGGATGGTGGTGTCAAGGAGGGCTTGCTGGAGGAGGAGGGGCAAGAAGTGGAAGGCTGGGAAGGGTTTGAGAGGCATCACAGGAGACAGGCACAGCCTGGACAAAACTCTGGCAGGGAGCCTCAGGGTTGTGCTGGGGAATGGCGTGTAGATTGTTCTGTTCAACTGGCTCTCCAGGGAGTGGGAGGCTGGATGACCTGTGGCTAGAGAGACCATTCTACCCTTTATCTGACTGGAGATACAAGGAAGTAGGGTGGGGGTGGGAGTTCAACTAAAATGGAGGCAGAGGGCAAGCCAAGGTCAGGTGATCACCGTGGGAGCCAATGAGGTATAGACTCCTGTGTAGGCAACTGAATTGGCCGAGGGCCTGTGCTGGGGGAAGGGGGAAGGTTTCTGTCAGCTGTGAGGGAAGTGTGTGTGCCTGTGCATATGTGTGCGTGTCCTTATGTGTGGCAGGCAGGTGGATCAGTAGTGAGAGGCCGGGCATTGTTATGTATCTAAGGGGATGTGATTGTGTGAGGCTGGGTGTGAGGAATTCTGAGTGTGTGTGTGAGGTTGATTGTGTGAGGTGCTGACCTTCTGTGCCTGGCAGGCTCTCTGTGTCGGCCCGGTAGAGATAATCACAAGACTGGGTGTGGGTGGCTTTTGAGCATGTGGGGCTGTGGCTTTTAGGGTGACAGTTGTCAGGCAGGATGGTCACACACACTCAGACACACACGACTGCTACCTGTCTTAGGGGACCGAGGTGGCTGCTGAGCACGTGCTGTGTGCTGGGCCCTGGCCTGGGCATGCAGGGTCCACAGAGGTGTGACTCATACCCGGCCACTGCCGTTGGGAGACAGGAGCAGGGAAGGGGAGGGACACTTCAAGGGGGTATCACAAGTTAGCTGCCGATAAGGACCGCCCGTGAGGTGAGGGTGCACAAGACGCAGAGGAGGGAGTAGCGGACCCTGTCAGGTTCTGTTGGTGGGGGGGCGGGGGGGGGGAAGTGAGTCAGAATTGACTTTCCGGAAGGGCTCACCTGCTCAGAGTGCTGCAAGATGCAGATGAGGTCTGGGGCCAAGGGGAGAGGCAGGCCATCCTGGGCAGAAGAAACAAAGGAAGAGTATGAGCACGGGCACTGGGCTTCCTAGCCTGGCAAGTGCAAGTTGCCTGCTTTTGCCCAGCTGTTGTCTGGGAACTTCAAGGCGCAGGGCTTGGGGGGAGCTGGACAGTCAAGGCGCCGCTCACACTAAAAGTGGGGACACTGGCCTGGAAGGTAGGGGATTTGGGTTCTCATTCTTCACGACCTTGGGCACGTCACTTTGACTTTGTGGGCCTCAATTTGGATCTTGGGGATTGGACGGTTCATAAAGCCCATCCCTGTTCTGTGGCTCTTCTCCCCGTGGCCAGTCAAACCCATGACTCACTCTTCTCGAAGTCAGGCACTCCTTCCATCTAACCTCAGTCTTTCCTGCTTCCTCCTGGGTTGCTTCTTCTCACACTCCACAGATATTTACCCAGCATCTGGACCCCTACATGTCACTGTGGGAAGGCACAGGGAGCTGGAGAATGCAGACCAGACCTGGGAGGGGCAGTTCAGTGTTGAGGGCCAGGGTGGGGCGGGGGGATTAGAACAGGAGTGTTGATTTGGCTTCTGGCTCCACCACTGCTGAGCTTTGAGATTACTTCATCCCTCTGCACTTCAGTCTCCTCATCTGCCATCTCCTTCAGGGAGAACAATTCGGACCTTGCAGAGTGACTAGGCCTAGCCAAAAGTAGGTACTCAGTAAAGGACAGCAATTCTCTTTAGGACTGCAAAGAAGTAGAGCTGGGATTCAAGCCCAGGTCTGCGTGCCCCCAAGCCCACGTTTGCCTGCTGTCTCCCCAGTCAGCCCCTATGATGGCCACCTCCCCTGCCAGCCCCTGTGCCAAGCCGGGCTGGCCTTGGGTTTGGAATCTCCACGGCACTGGGATTGGGCAGCAGAAACAGCTTGCAGAAGAACCATCAGAGGAGACGGAGGTGATTGGGGTCCCTCGGCCCCTCTGCCCCACCCACCCCTTTGTCCGGTCTCCTGACCCAGTGTTCCTCCAGGGCCCGAAGCCCCTGCTCTCATCTAGGTGCGCTGACCTTCTCCTCTGGTTTTCTTGTCTCCCACTTCTAGTCCCCCGCCCCTTCCAGCCTAAGTTGTCATGGGGATAGTCCTCAGCATCCCTAGCTTCCTCTTGCCCTCATCTTATGGTATCCATAGCGACAGCCCCCATTCATTTCCATGGCAACTGCATCCTGATCCTGTCCCCTGCTGGCTGCCTGGCTCCGGGCAGTGCCAATAAAGAGAAGGAGGGAAAGAGACCTCCCATTAGGAGCAGCATCCTGGGAGAGTCAATGCCCCACCCTGCGGGCAGGCCACCCTAAATCCCTACAGAATGTCATGCCCTGCTTCTCCCCATCTTAGTGCTTTGGCTCACACAAGGTCACTCACTCACTTCTACCAGCTCCTCCTAGGCAAGGCCCAGGTCAACGCTTTCTCCCCAGGGAAGCCTCTAAGGCAGCAGGGGAACTAGTCCAGGCTCTGGGCTTTGGATTCCTGTTCTGCCACATGCTAACTCTGAGACCTTTGGCAGTTACTTTCCCCCTCAGAGCCTTTTTCTTCACCTGCAAAATAGGAATCCTAATTCTTCCTTCACGTTTGTCATGCAGATTAAATAATGTGCGGAAAATGCCTGACACAGGGAAGGTGCACTGTAAGTGTGAGTTTATTTTTATTCTGCTCAGCCACCCCCAAGCCGAAGGAATCTCTCTCCTGAGCTCCCCCAGCACTTCCTCTGTTCCCTAGCCTTGAGAACTTTCAGCTTTGTACTGTGGTTATTTGTGTAACGTGGTTTATTTCCCCCGCTGCAGAGGATGCGCTTCAGTTTCCCCCACAGAATGGCCCAGAAGACAGTGCACATAGGCACGTGTGTGTGTGTTCTTGTGTTCTTTGCTCCTGGTGGGAGGAGTCCGGGATGGGGGGGAGGGTTCTCCCAGGCCCTTTCTGAAGTCCAGGAATCCAAAGAGGGAATTGCGTTTCCCTCTAGCCCTGCACAGATGAAAAACAAGTGCAGGGAGGTAAAGGGACATGCCCAAGCTCACACGGCTGGTAAATGGCACTCAAGACTTGAAGCCAGGCTTCCCAGCTTTTTCCTGCCCATATTATGCACGTGCGCGTGTGTATGCATGCATATGAGAGAGAGAGAGAGAGAAGAGATTTTTCCATGTGATCAGCATGCCCCTCAGTGTTTTGGGGGCCCTGAGTAAAGGGATTTCACATGCCCAGGTCTGGTCTCTTCAGCAGGATGTATGATATCAGGAAAAACACCCTCAAGCACTGTCCTTTTTGCCAGGCCCTCTTTGGGGAGGCTGTGCTGATAGCCTGACCTCCCTGCCACTCTTCCCTTGGCAACCACAGTTGGGGGCCAGCTCCGAAGGGAAGAATTGCCAATGAGTGGAGAACCAGGGGCAGCATGGAGCCAGAAGTGGCGAGAGGCAGCGAGATGTCATGAAAAAACAGCCTGGGCCCTGTGTTTGCATCCTGACTTTCTCACTTAATAGGCTGTGTGACCTTAAGCAAGTTTATATCACCTCTCTGAGCCTCTGTGTCCTCATCTATAACACGGGGCTAATGGCGTCTTCCTCGATAAGTTTCAAGGATTCAGTCAGCTCATTAATGCTCTTGCCCTAGGGATAGAGGTGACCATAAGGCCCCGTGGCAGCAGAGGAAGGACCTGTAAGCCAACCCGTGTGGAGGGGGCAGGTAGGCATGGAAGGGCACACGTGAGCTAAATGTTGAAGGGTGAACAGGAGGTAGCCAGGTTGAAGTCATGGGGCAGAAGGTATATGAGGCAGGGGTCAGGTCAGGAGAGCCATCCACCGCTCTGCTGAGGTAGTTAGAGGTTATCCCCTGGGTGATGATTCCTATAAAGCCTAAGGTAGACCACGTCCCTCTTCTGCTCCTCTCAATCAGAGCAAAAGCCAAAGTCTTTATCGCGGGCTCAATGTCCTTCACGATTTGGTCCCCGTTCCCCCTCTGATCTTACCTCCTCTCACCCTCCCCTCATTCACCCCACTCCAGCAAATACTGGCCTCCTTGCTGTTTCTTAAACATGCCGGGCATTGCTCTACCTTCTGTCTGGACTCCTTTGGCCTCAGGTGACCCCAGAACTCACTCCCTCACTTCCCTCGGGGCTCAGCTTATATGCCGTTTCTTCAAAAAGACCTTCCCTGACCGCCATGTTGAAAACAGCACCTTGGATCACTCTGCCGTATTTTCCTTCCTAGCACTTATCTCTACCTGAAACAATAGTGTATATTCACAGTCTGCCTCTCCCACTAGAATGTCACCTCCCCTAGGGAGCACATCTTATGTGTCTTGTTCACTGTTATATACTCAGCACCCAGCACTGTGCCTGCCACATGGAAAATGCTCACCTGTTGTTCGTTGAATGAGTTCTGAGGAGCTGGGGGAATGGTTTAGTGGGAGAGTAAAATGGTCAGATCTGTACTTTGGAGGGCTCTCTCTGGCCGCAGGCTGGAGAAGGGATGGGAAGAGGACACTGGTGGTGGAGGTCAAGGCTCAGGTGGGAGGATTTATTAGCACAGCCGCCAGAGCTCGTTCATAGACTCCTTCACTCCAGAAGCTTTTATCGAGCTACTCTGTTCCAGGCCTTGTGCTCGGTGCTGGCTAGGAGATTACCAAATTCTCTTCCTGTGCTGGGATTCTGGGAGTTATGAACACAAATAGCTGTCACGCTTTGCCAAAGCTAACCTGTACCATAAAAAGAAGGACAGACATGTGCTGTGTGTGGGAGCTCTGAACAGGATCAGCAATAATTTCTGGCTGGAGGCGGGCTTCAGGAGGGCTTCTTAGTGGTGGCATATGACCTGAATCTTGATAGAAGTAGGGTGTGGGGGGATTTCTCAGATTGCAGATGGCAGAGATGATAGGGACTGCATTCCAGGTGGAAGGTACTGTATGAGCAGCTTGGGAGGTGGGAAGCAGAGGAGTATTTGGGAGAAACAGGATCTGGGCCAGGCTGGAGGGAAGGGTGGATGGGATGGGGGGCTGGCAGCTCACCCGGCAGACTAGTTGAATGTTTAAGAGCGTGAGCTCTGGAGTCAGACTGCCTGGATTTGAATCCTGGCTCTAGCATTAGTAGCTGTGTGACCACTGATAAGTTACTTACCCTCTCTGGGCCTCAGTTTCTGGATGTATAAAATGAAGATAAATCACGATACCTATCTTGTAGGGTTGTTTTGAAGAGTAAACAGGTTACTAAACGTGAAGTGGTAAGAACAGTGCCTGACGTGCTAAGTGCTCTATAAGCATTAGCTATTGTATCTTTGAGAAGCCTCAAGTGCCAGAATGAGAAACTTGGGCTATCTCTTGTGGGCAGCGGGAGCTATGGATGGTTCATGAACAGAGGAGACAATTGGATCAAATCGGGGTTTGAGCTGTGTGCTGAGAGGGAGAGATTTGAAAGGTTGATGGGCGGGATCCTTCAGTCCTGAGGAGCATCTTAGATGCCTGGGTTGGTTGGGGAGGGGCTAGACTAGGTCTGACCCCCAAAGTGGGTCTTCACAAGCCCCTGAGATCCAGGAGGAGAGAGGATTTGGGGTAGAGGGCAGTTCCCCAGTCTGTTTCTGCCTTGCTCCTGACAATGTTATAGACTGACGTTGGGAGGGTGGAGGATGAATGGTGGGCGGGGGGGGGGGGGCGGCCCTCTAGGGTAGAGCTGAGCTCTACCCCTGCAGCCCGGGACCGGGCCTGTTGGGTGGGTGCAGCCTCCCCCCCTGCACCCAGCCCCCAGCCCAAAGTGCTCTCCCGCAAGGCTGGCAGGTCTGATGCAGCTTAAGTTCCTACACAGGTAGGGAATTCCCCTACATCCAGCCCAGCTTGCCCTGCCCTGCGTCCTGGCCTCTGCCAAGTAGGGGTTGGGGAGTGGCCCCTTAAGCCTTTCCAGCCAAGAGCCCTGTCAACCATGTGCCTGCCCAAACCAGACCATTCTCTGGGCTCCACCACACCCATTCCCCCCACAACCCCCATGCTTCACCCACCTGTCTCTTCCCTCCCGGCCCCCCCTTCTCCATTCTCCTCACCTCTGTGGCTCCTCACCTTGCCTGCTAGGCTCAGGGCGCCTGGGCGCTGTCGCCACCTGGGTTCCCTGGCAGCCCGGTTGCCATGGCACCATGGGAGCAGGTCTGGCGGAACAACAGCTCTGGGTAACCAGGGCAGGCAAGGCCCAGTGCCCCGCTCCTGCCAGTCTTCGACCTCAAGACTTTTGTCCCCCCGCCCCCAGCTGAGCAGAGGAGGCCATGAGGAGAAAAAAGAAGTTGCCCCGCAGGGCAGCTCTTTACCTGTGAGGATGCTGAATTGGAGGCACCTCTCGCTGTCTCGGAGCCTGAGCCCTTGCAGCCAGGGAACCCTGGGAACTGGCCAGGCCAGTGTCCAGGCAGCTGAGGACAGGGGTGGGGCTGTAGGGGGCAGGGCTGGGGAGGGGAGGGGTGAGTCTGGAGGCTCAGGATGCAGGAGTGGGCCCCAGGCCTGGGGTCAGGGCTGATCTGGGGTGGTGCCGGGGGATCAGGCTGGGAGGGAAACTGCAGCACACAGTGTTGGGAACAGAGCCATGAGGGGCTGGAGCTGAGAGGGGAAGGGGCCGGGGGGGTTGCTGTGAGGGAACTGGTCCATGAAAGGAAGGAGGGTTTGGGGATGGAATTGTTAGGGGCCAGGACTATTAGAAAAAGGGACTTGAGTGGACAAGACTGGGAGGAAACTGGTCTGGGGATAAGGCTGTGAGGGGACGTGGCCATGAAGGGACCAGGCATGCGGGGTGAGTAGGAATGGGGACAAGCCTGTGAGAAGACCCAGCCTTGAGGTAAAGGAGTCGAAGCAGCTGGAGCTGTGAGCGGTGGGGCGGAAGGGCACTGAGGGTAGGGCTGCGAAGACAAGGGGGCCTGAAGGGAAGGGACTGCAAAAGGCAGCTTGGGGGGGAGGGTAGAACTCCCCTCTGGCCTTTAAATGTTGGGGTTCCTATGTCTGTGAGGAAGCTGGGGAGGATGGTGTTGTGGGAAGGGATCTGGTCCACCCACATTCAGTCTGGCTGAGCAGGCCCATCTCCTGGTCCCACATCCTGGCTCATCTTATCTCATCCCCACAGTGTGGAGGGTGATGCCCCAGGCAGTGACCTGAGCACAGCGGTTGATAGTCCTGGGAGCCAACCCCCCTACCGGCTGAGTCAGCTGCCCCCCACCAGCAGCCACATGGGGGGCCCCCCAGCTGGGGTGGGCCTTCCCTGGGCTCAGCGAGCTCGCCTCCAGCCAGCCAGTGTCGCCCTGAGGAAGCAGGAGGAGGAGGAGATAAAGCGCTCCAAGGCCCTATCGGACAGCTATGAACTCTCCACGGACCTGCAGGACAAGAAGGTGCAGAGGAGATGGCTCTGGCTGGGAATGGGAGCTGGGAGCGGGAATGGGGGTGCGAGAGAACCAAGGGAGGGATCGGGATGTGGCACTTGAGGGTGGTATCCAGGGAGGGATAGGGAGCCTAGAATGGGAGACTAGCTCTAAGATCCTTCACCCTACTGGGGATTCACCCACTCATTCATCACCCATCTGCGGAGTCTCCTGTTCACTCAACGAACATCGACTGAGCTCCAAGCCTGTGCTGGAGACATAAAGATGAATGAGACCCGCACCCAGTCCTCCAAAAATCTGTCAAATAGAAGAAGCACACACATACCTTGACACTTTCAGAAGAGTGTGCTATAGTATATCACATATATCACACAAGATATCATTTGGCTTAAAAAAAAGGTGGGGGGTGCACAAAATACCATGTATAGAAAAAAACAAAACAAAACAAAAACCAAACCTGGAAGGACATATACCAAAATGTTAATTGTGGTTATTCCTAGGTATCGGGACTTTAGGCGAACCAATCTTCCTTCCTCTCTTTGTTCCTTCCTTCTTTCTTTCCCTCTCTCCCCACTCCCCCTCCCTTCCTCCCTCTTCATCTTCTTTCTCTCTCTTCCTCTTTCCTTTCCTCCTTCCGGCTCTCAATTTATTTCTTACTTTCTCTCCATTTTTGGCTTCTCTGGGGTTTTTTTCGAACTTTTTTTTTTTTTTTGGAATAATGTACCTCTACTTGTAAATAAGAAAGAAAACCACAATCCAGCCCCATGTGACAAGCGCTATCGAAGATTAAAGTGAGGATACCACACAGAGCCCAGCCTGGCATGTCCAGGCAGCTCTAGGCAGTTCCCTGTGACTGGGGCGGGGCGGGGGGGGGGGGCGGTGGTGTGGTTGAGGCCCAGGGAGATGAATGAGGCTAGCGTGAGTTTCTGACCTTGCTCCCCTCAACCCTCCCCTGCTAGGTGGAAATGCTGGAGAGGAAGTATGGGGGCTCCTTCCTGAGCCGCAGAGCTGCCAGGACCATCCAGACGGCCTTTCGCCAGTACCGCATGAACAAGAACTTTGAGCGGCTCCGCAGCTCAGCTTCAGAGAGCCGCATGTCCCGCCGCATCATCCTTTCCAACATGAGGATGCAGTTCTCCTTCGAAGAGTACGAGAAGGCACAGAACCCCGCGTACTTCGAGGGCAAGCCTGCCTCGCTGGACGAGGGCGCCATGGCTGGTGCTCGGAGCCACCGGCTCGAACGAGGGCTCCCCTACGGAGGCTCTTGTGGAGGGGGCATCGATGGTGGCGGAAGCTCCGTCACCACATCTGGAGAGTTTTCTAATGACATCACAGAGCTCGAGGACTCCTTCTCCAAACAGGTCAGCATCCCTGCAAAGGGCCTTTCCTCCCCATCCCCGTCCCCATGCGCTGGCTACTCCTCCGGCTCTTTACCTATATTCCATACGAAAAGGAGTTGCCTGGCAAGCATTTGAGGAGGGGCTGTGAGATCGATGAGAAAGATTTGGCCAGACGAAAAGAATCAGATCATTAAAACAAGCAAGTTAAAAATCTAGGTGTGGAGAACACATAAGAAAATTTATGTTCCCACTCTTTGGAACTTGATCCACTGTCAAGTTCAGGCCTAACAGGTGATGAGCTCCTACTCTGTGCCAGGGGCTGGGTGTGCCTCATAACAGTCTGCAAGACCCGGGTGGGGTGGTGGTGGTGGTGGTGGTGTTTTCCCAATTTTACAGAGAAGGAGACTGGGGCCCCAAGTCCCTGAGAGGTGAAGTGACTGCTCCAAACTGGAGTGGAACTCAGCTCTGTCTGGTTCCAAACTCTGTGCCCCTTCCCTTATACCGCACTACTAGGGACCAGGCTCTGTGCTGGGTACCGTGATGGAGACAGATGAGAGCCATCCAGGGTCCTTGTTCTTAAGGATATCCGAGGCCAGTAGGAAATGGCAGACGTGTATGCATGACTGTCTCCTGAAATAGTGTGCTCCAAGCCATGAGAAAAGATCAAGGGGAGAATGGGGGAGAGGGGCTCACAGTCTGGTGCAGAGATTGAGGAACTAGGCCTGGGCCCAGCTATCAGTGCTATCCACATCCGATGGAGAAGTACATTAGTTACATGTATTAGTTACATTGCTGTGTAACAAATGACCCCAAAATTCAGTAGCTTAAAACTGAACTTAAAGACTGAGCTTAAGCAAGAAACATGTATTACTTCATACAGTTTCTGAGGGCCAGGAACCTGGGAGTGGCTTGGCTGGTGGTTCTGGCTCAGGGTCTCCCATGAGGCTGCAATCAGGCTGTAGGGTGGGACCACAGTCTCTGAAGACTTGACTGGGGCTGATGGGTCTGCTTCCAAACTCACTCACTTGACTACTGGCAGGAGGATTCAGGTCCTCACCATGTGGGCATCTCCACAGGACTGCTCATGGTGTGGCTTCCCCCAGAGCAAGGGGTCTGAGAGAGAGAGAGAGAGAGAGAGAGAGAGAGAGAGAGAGCAAGAGCGCAAGAGCAGAGTGAAGAGAGGTGCTCAAGAAGGAAGCTGTAGTCTTTCATAACCTAATCTCGGAAGTGACATCCCATCCCTTCTGCCATATACTGTTGGTTCCACAGACCACGTCTGGGACAGTGTGGTACATAAGGGTGTAGATACCAAGAGGTAGGGATCATTAGAGACCAGTTTGGAGGCTGGATACCACAGAGAAGCCGAGTTACCAGCCATGGTTTGGATTCTCACATAATAAATATTATGCATTTCCTAAGACAGAACCAGATGGAGGGCTCTGGGAGCCTGGAGGAAGCCGAGATTTGGGTTTACCCTGGGGGATGGCAGAGGCAAGAAATATGGATTAAATCAAGGAGGAGGTGGCATTTGGCTTGGGTCTATAGGGACATGAAGGAGGTATTGAGATATCTGAGAAGCGAACTTGGCGCCATTACCAGGCTCCTGTGAGCTCACAATGGCTCCCTGGGAGTTGTTTTATATACTGCAGAGAACCTGTGGAGGCGGGGGAGGGGACCCACTTCTTCTTGGCTGACCCACTAGGAAGATTCCCCCTCTTTCCCTCCCTCCTATCCTCCCTCCTCCTCCCCCTTCCTCATTCCCCGCTTGCACCATCCCACCCTCCTTCCCTTCATCTTTCCTTCCTTTCTCTCCCTTTCCCCCTTCCCCTTTCCGCCCACACAGGTAAAGTCTCTGGCTGAATCCATTGATGAGGCCCTGAACTGCCACCCATCAGGGCCCATGTCTGAGGAGCCAGGGTCAGCCCAACTGGAGAAGCGGGAGTCAAAGGAACAGCAAGAGGACAGCTCGGCCACATCCTTCAGTGATCTTCCCCTCTACTTGGATGACCCAGTTCCCCCACCATCCCCTGAGCGACTGCCCAGCACAGAGCCCCCACCCCAGGGCCGGCCTGAGTTCTGGGCACCAGCCGCTCTCCCACCAGTTCCTCCACCAGTGCCACCAGGGACCCGGGAAGATGGTGCCCGTGAGGAAGGCACTCGCAGGGGTCCTGGGTGCTTGGAGTGCCGGGATTTCCGGCTGCGGGCTGCCCACCTTCCCCTGCTTACCATTGAGCCTCCTAGTGACAGCTCCGTGGACCTGAGCGACCGCTCAGATCGCGGCTCTGTCCACCGCCAGCTGGTGTATGAGGCTGATGGCTGCAGCCCCCATGGGACCCTGAAGCACAAGGGGCCACCGGGCAGGGCCCCAATCCCACACCGCCACTACCCAGCCCCAGAGGGCCCAGCCCCAGCCCCGCCAGGGCCCCTGCCCCCAGCCCCCAACAGTGGCACCGGGCCCAGTGGTGTGGCTGGGGGTCGGAGGTTGGGGAAGTGCGAGGCAGCAGGCGAGAACTCTGATGGTGGAGATAATGAGAGCCTTGAGAGCTCCAGCAATTCCAATGAGACCATCAACTGCAGCTCTGGTTCCTCCTCGAGGGACAGCCTGAGGGAGCCTCCAGCCACAGGCCTGTGCAAGCAGACTTACCAGCGGGAGACGCGGCACAGCTGGGACTCGCCAGCCTTTAACAACGACGTGGTGCAGAGGCGGCACTACAGAATTGGCCTCAACCTGTTCAACAAGTACGTGCTCGCTATCCTGCCTCCTCACCCCTCCCTCCCCTGCTAGGGGCGCTTGGACCTCGAGGGCTGAACTCCAAGCAGAGACCCTGCTTCCGCAGTCCTCTTGTTTTGCGGACTGGGCTTTCTCCCCGGCCTTTCAGGGAAGAGGATGGGCAGCAGGGTGGCCGAAGAGAAAGCCCTCCCCAACACACACACACACACACACACACACACACACACACACACACACACACACACACACACACACACACACCCCAACACACACACACACACCCCTACACACACACACACACACACACACACACACACACACACACACACACACACACACACACACACACACACACACCCCTACTTCCGTCAGAGGCAGCTCTAGGCCTAATACTGCCTCTGACTGGCTGTGGGACTTTGGGCAAGAAGATTCCTTCTCCCCAGTTCGCTGTCTATAGGGATGGGTTCTGAACCTTGGTTCCCCCACATCCACTTTATGGTGGGGAGGCGATGTGAGGTATCAAGAGCCATGCCCCGAGTCACAGGAGCCCTGGACCCCTAAACCGACTTCGGCCAAATGCTGTGTGCAGCTCTGGGCAAGGTGTGTTCCTTCCTTGGGCTTCAGGGCTTCCATCTATTGATTAGCAGGGTGTGTATATTTGAGGCACTGGGGGCGCAGGGTGGGGTGCTGGAGTAGTCCGTGACCGTGACCGAGCTCTTTCTAGATGCCTGGTCTTGTGCCAGGTGCTTAGGAGCTGGGTGGAAGTGTGACATTTGGGCAGAAAAGAATGAGAAAGCGAGTGGCCTATGTCTTCATAGCCTAGTAGACACTGCCACCTGTATTTACTTCTCAAAATAGCTCAGGAAGGTGGGAAGTAGTGTCCCTGTTTTATAGAGAAGGAACCGAGGCTTGGAGAAGTAAGAGGAGTTGTCCTGAGTCATACAACTGGTAAGTAACGGACTTGAGACTCTGGTGGCACCAAAGGCTCTTCCAAATTCCAGCCTCGTGGGGGGCCTAAGGCTCTGGGGTTCTGAATACGGGACAGTTCAGACCTGGATTTGGCCTCGTGGAAAGCAGGGCGTATCTTGTCGGTTGAACCACCCACAGAGGCTGGGTAATACCTTGTCTGGGCGCAATGTGGGATGCAGACAAAGTAACTTCTTTGGTTTCCTATTTGGAGGGTCTGTGACCCGGGAAGAAGGGCATAGCCTGGAGCTCAGGCCTTTTCCCAGGAGTCCTCTGTGCCTGCTGGGAGTATGGAAACCCCTGGCATAGAGCAGCCTCTCATTAGATCTTAATTTTTTTTTCCATCGTAGTGTGGCTCCCAGGAAGGAGGAAGTTGGGTTGAGGATACCTTGGAATTTGGAAGCTCTGTGAGAGTGGCTTCCTCTCCTTGGGCCTCAGTGTTCCCATCTGTGCCGTGAAGGGATTGGACCAAATTCTATATTCAACTTCCTTGGTTCTCCGAGGCTACGGTTGGGCCCCAAATTAGTTCAAGCCATGGGACAGACGGCCGAGTTCTTCTGAGGACAGTCATCTCATCTACCTCCCCTCTTTCTGCAGGAAGCCAGAGAAGGGCATCCAGTATCTGATTGAGCGGGGCTTCCTGTCAGACACACCGGTGGGAGTGGCTCACTTTATCCTGGAACGGAAAGGCCTGAGCCGGCAGATGATAGGGGAATTCCTAGGGAACCGGCAGAAGCAGTTCAACAGAGACGTGTTGGAGTGAGGACCCCAGGATGGGGAAGACTGGGCCAGGGATTCCTGGAAAACAAGGGCAGGAGGGAGGAAGTGGGCAGCTGGTCCTTTTCGCTCTGATAAACCTTACAAAACAGGATGAAGAGATCTTCCTGCTCCCATACCCCTGTATACTTCAAAAAGGTCTGATCTCTCTTAGCCCTGTCCCTAAAAGTCTTCTGGGTTGCCCTGCTTGTCCTCTGACCTGCTTTGGGCCTCAGTTTTCCAAACTCTGAAAAGAGTGGGTCAATGGAAAGGACACTTAGTAACCATGTGTCGGGCCTTGATTTTTCTGGGATGGATTCCATTTCAAACATTCCATCCTCGTAAGTACCTGCGAGGGCCATGGGTCCAGATTTTGGAAGTCTGGCCCTGGGGGCGTTTGTCCACTCAGGCAGGTCAGGGTAGGGCAGAGGTTTTTCTATAGAGGACTTGAGAGTGCCATACCTACTTCTTTGCTCCGCAGCTGTGTGGTGGATGAGATGGACTTCTCCTCCATGGATTTGGATGATGCACTCCGGAAGTTCCAATCCCATATCCGGGTTCAAGGCGAGGCCCAGAAAGTAGAGCGACTCATCGAAGCCTTCAGGTGTGCCTGTCTCCCACTCCTGAAGCTGCTTCCCTCTTTCCGGGGGTCCCTTCCCTCACCTCTCTGAGCCTCATACTTTCCTCACCAGAAAATGGAAATTGTAAGTCCTATCTTGCCAGGCAGTTGTGCAGTTGTGAGGAACAGAGGTAGTGAGCCTAAAGCGTCTAGCTCAGCACCTGGGACGTGGGCGTCCAATAGGTGACAACAGCAGCTACAGCTAGTGCTTGTCGACTACTCACCAGGTATCAGGTGCTGAGCTAGGCACTTTATACGATTATTTCGCCGAATACTCCCAACGACCCTATGAGGTAGGGGCTTTCATTATTATTCCCATGTTGCAGATAAGAAATCGGAAATTTAGAGAGGTTAAGTAACTTTTCGGGGTCATACAGCAAGTAAGATGTGGAGCCAGGATTTGAACTCAAAACCCAGGTGTGTTTGCCTCCATGACCCGACGCCCTTAATTCTTCTCCTCTACTGTTCATGCTTTGGGGATCAGGCAGACCTGGATAGAAATCCTGGCTCCACCACTTCGGGGTAGGTAGCAGGGAAACAGAAGAATTGCCGAGAACCTGTTGCCCATAATGGCAGAAGGATTTGCCTTATAGTCAGAAAGGTCTGGATTTTCATCTTGTCTTCGCCATTTGCCAGCTCTATTACCTTGGGCAGGTTACCTCTTCTCTTTGGGCCTCATCACTTCCTCTGTAAAATGGGGCTGCTAATCGGTACCTTACAGGATTGTGATAGGATTACATGACAAAACGTACCTAAGTCCCCTAGCAGAGCTCCGTAAAAGGTAGTGGTTGTGATTTTTACATGCTAGTCTTGGGGAAACCGAAGGAAGAGGACATGCCCGAAAGGCTTGGGAATATTTCTTGGGGAAGAGGGTTGGGGGCACCAGACTGGGCTGTGGAGGGAGGGATGGTGGGTAGGTGAAGATCACTGGTACCTGACTTTGGCCCTGATCCTGCCCTGCAGCCAGCGGTACTGTGTGTGTAACCCAGCCCTCGTGCGCCAGTTCCGGAACCCAGACACCATCTTCATCCTTGCTTTTGCTATCATCCTCCTCAATACCGACATGTACAGTCCCAGCGTCAAGGCTGAACGCAAGATGAAACTAGATGACTTCATCAAGAACCTGAGAGGTGACCCTAGACCTCCCTATCGGCTTGTCCCGTCCTTCACCTGGGAAGGGAGAGTGGGCAGGGTGGGGGTGGGCTGGGGAAGGAGGGGGGAGATCACACAGGCTCCCTGGAAATGAGCCTGTGATGTTCTCTCATTTTCTGCCAAAGCTGCCACATTCCCTTATTAATTCACTCAAATATCGTTTGTCTGCTCATTCCTGCACCGAATACTGACCGAGTGGGTTCTGGGGTTATTACAGCAATGAACGTGAGAGATAAAAGCCCTGGTTCTTACAGAGCTTATACTAATCCACTCATTGACGCATCACTTTCTCTTTCCCGCTCCTCTTTATTTACGCCCATAAAGGCTCATTTAATTATTCTCTGTACCCTTTCCTCCATCCACGCATTCACTTAATCCCTTGGCCAGCCAGCCAGCCAGCCAGCCAGCTGACACTGAGTACCTCCCATGTGCCCGGCCCTGTGATGGGCGCTAAGGACACTATAGCCCCTGCCCCGAGAGAGCTCCCGGTTTGTGGGACAGACTGACTTAGAGGACCAGATACCCAACACAAGAGAAGAAGCGAATCATGATGTCAGATGGGCCAAAAGTGCAGTCAGAGCTCAGAGGAGGGAGATCCCACCTCCAACACACTTCCTGAAGGAAGTAGCATTTTCATTTTAAGGTGGGCCTTGAAGGCATGGATAATGTGACAGAACAGCAATAGAGGAGGCTTACCTAGCAGTAAGACTACAAAGGCACAGAGGTAGGGAAAAGGTGTTGGGAGAACAGTCAGGATGGGAAGGTCAGTGAGAATCAATATGTGAGGGCCTTGCATGCCGGGTGAAAGGTATCACCTTGACGTTTTTTTCTTGGTTTATCGTATTGATGTCAAGCCCGGGCATCTCACCAAAGAGCAGCCTACTAAAAATGGCACAGGCATTAGGATTATTTAAACAGAAATGAACGAGGGAAATAGAATTGAGGAAAAACAAACAGATGAGACAAATTGGCTGACCGGCAGGCTGTGCGCGGTTGCTGGGCTCAAGCTCTTTGGCAGCTGAGGGAAAAAGGCGGTGTGAGGAAGGATGTTCTCTTAGCACCTGTCCAAGGAGGAGGCGTGGCATTCCCAAAGGAGAAAACATTTTTTCTAGCGGGAGGTTTAGAGGGAAGAGTGAGTGGGTTTCACTCAGCAGACAGGAGTGGAGAAGGATGGTAGACTTGGGAGGAGGGAGTTAGATCAGAGGCCATCTGGAGCTGTCTCCCAGAATCCTGCTATTAGTCATTTATTCATTCATTCATTCATTTCACGCATCCTCTCTCCCTCCCTCCCTCCCTCCTCCTCTCTCTGTATGTATGTGTGTGTGTGCTTACATGTGTATATGTGTGCGTACATATATGTGTGTATATGTAATTGTGTGTGTGTTTGTGTGGAGAGGAGGTACCTCTCCAAATATATATACATATATACACATATACATACATACAAATATATATACGTACGCATACATGTATGTATGTACATGTGTATATATATGTATTATATATGCGTGTTTCTTCCCCCTCCAATTATTAAATAAATAAGCAAACAAACAAACGAAATGAATACTTGCTCGTACCCAGAAATTACGGAAATAGAGCAAATGAGAAAAAATTATTTACTCATCCTGAATTCTGCCCCCTGTTGGCAACCGTGGTTGATATTTTGCTGTTTTCTAGTCTTTTTTTTCCCTATGCATATGTGACTTTTTATACAGTTAAGATCATGCCAGGAATGTAATTTATTATCCTGCTCTTCCCACTTACCTTGCTACAGGAATTTTCTCATGCTTTTTATAAACATCAAGTTTTGAATAGCTGTAAATTATTTTAAGTGCATACACTCAGCTTTAGTTAATTATGCCTCTATCGTGAGAACTTAGGTTGTTTCAAAGTTTTCCTGTATGTAGCACTTGTACCTGTATCTTTGCACATATTTCTGAGTAATTCCTTAGAGCAGATTCCTAGAAAAAGAATCACGGAATATTTAGGCTTTTGCCAAGTTACCTTCCAAAACAGTTATGTTAATATACATGCCCGCTTCCCTGCCCCCTTATTAACACTGGCTATATCATTTAACATTATTTTTGCTAGTTAGAAAGGCAAAGCTATCTGATTATTTTCATCACAGTGTGCTCTGAGTTGCCTAGAAAAAAATCCCCACACTGGAAAAGAAAGCAACTTGCTATCCAGTTGCTTGGCAAAGGACACCTTTTCTGGCCCAATCCTCCTGACCGAGGGACTGAGGGTGCCCGCTCCCTCCAGTCCTAGCCATTGTTTGCACTCCTGCCTCAGTGTGGGGCATTGTGGAGAACCCCTGCCACCCACTCCCCACATCATGCAATATATCCCTGTGTTGCTCCCCTCCCCAGGGGTTGACAATGGTGAGGACATCCCCCGAGACCTCCTGGTAGGCATCTACCAGCGTATCCAGGGGCGTGAACTGCGAACCAATGATGACCATGTGTCCCAGGTGCAGGCCGTGGAGCGCATGATTGTGGGCAAGAAACCGGTGAGTGCCTTGGGAGGCTGCAGAGGGGACAGGGTTTGGGTCGGCTTCTGCCACTGAGTGGTAGGTAAGTCAGTACCCTTCTCTGAGCCCCAGACTCCCCCCTCTGATGGAGTGGGTGATAATGCATTCCTCGGGGGTCGTTGTGCAGAGTGAGATCCTCTTGGGGGAATGAATCTAGCACACATCCTTCCCACCTGTGGTTTTGCCTCTCCATCCCAGGTGAGGAGCCAAGCTAATAGTTAGCTGATAACCAAAACCAAGAACACCCTCTGGTCTTGTAGTCAACAAACATTTACAGATGCCTTTCCACAGAGTCCAGCACTTCACTAGGGAGTAGGGACACAGATACGAATCAGACAGAGTCTCCATCCTTGGGGGCATTCACAGACTGGGAGTGGGGGTGTCAGCCCAATACGTCTGCCTTATCATCAGTCTAAGGGAGCAGCAAGGAGGGAGAGGTCATTTTCAGTCACTAGAACTGGGGTTTGGAGGAAGAGTGGAATATGGAACTGGGCAAGAAAGGTACTCCAGACAGAGAGAGCTCGACGGACAAAGGCAAGCCGAGGCCTCCGTTGCTCAGACTCCTCGTGTCAGAGTGACAGTGATACAGATCAGAGGTAGACTTCCTCTTGAGGTTGAACGATAAGGCGCCGGAGGCCTGAAGCTGGCATGCTAGTCTTGCTGACACCTATTTCCCCTTGCCTGCCTAGGTCTTGTCTCTTCCCCACCGTCGACTGGTTTGCTGCTGTCAACTCTACGAGGTGCCAGATCCAAACCGCCCCCAGCGGCTAGGGTTGCATCAGCGGGAAGTCTTCCTCTTCAACGATCTCCTTGTGGTATGAGCACTGGGTGGGGGGAGGAAACGAAGGGGAGGTGGTGAGCTTGGACCCTGGGTCCGGGGTGAACCATGTTAACGTTGGCGGGTGGGGGCGTGGTGGGTGAGGTGCTTTGCCATGGGATCTGTGCAGTCTCGGATAAGGCACAGGCCCCCTCTGCCCCTCTTTTCCCTCTCGGATCCGTTTGGAGGTGGTGACAGTGGCACAGGGGGAGAAAATGTGAGGACCAGGGGAGGTGACAGACCTACAACCTGGGAAGCGGTAGGAAAAGTCCCCGTCCATCTCCGTAGCCCAGAGTGTTGGCTGGGGGAGATGAACCTGTGACCCTGGGGTCACTCTGAAACCTTCGGGTGGTCAGGATGCTGGAAGTGAGTCTTAAAACCAAGCTTGTCACCACTGTAGACGTGCATCTTTTAGAGCTGGGACTCTTAAGGACCCTGCTGGCGGGAAGAGAATTTCAGGGTCTACCGTCCAACGTCTTCCCCGAGGCAGGAACCGGTTTCCTGCATGGCCCCCTGCTTGCATCACTGCAGAGACAGTTTCCTGGTTAGACAGCTCTGACTGATAGAAACTGTCTCCCAATGGGTTTCCTCTAACCATCTTCCCTGGGCCCTTGCAATCACAGAGAACAAGTGTTCTCCTGCTCTGAGACAGCTCCTCAGGGATTTGAGGACAGTGACCTGTCTCCCCACCACCACCCCACCCCTGTGGTCTTCTCTTCTTTAGAACGGGGTCTCTCAATCTCAACACTATTGACATTTGGGGCAGGATAACTCTTCTTTGTTGGGGGGGCGCTATCCTGGGCATTGGAGGACAGCATCCCTGGTCTCGACCTCCTAGATACTAGTAGCACTCCTTCAACCAAAACTGTTGTCAGATGTTGCTAGATGTCCCCCGGGGTTCAAAGTCACCCCTAGTTGAGAATTGCCGCTTTAGATGAAGCCCCTCCGATGCCTTCTCTAAGCCTTAATTTCCTCCTCTGTGAAGTGGGGCTAATCCCTATCTCATGGGGTTGTCATGAGGATGGAGTTAAGAAGTCAGATGTGGAATAGCCTAACCCAGAGGAGTGCCTGGCCCACACAGGTGCTGAGTAAATGTCTCACCACCTGTCACGCACTGACGCCTGTGTGTGTCCGGCCCCATGCTAGGCACTGGGTTCACAGAGATGAGTGAGACTCAGTCCTTGTTCTCGGGAGCTCACAATCCAAAGCACTAAAAAAAAAAAAAAAAAAAAAAAACGCTCAGCATAACCGTGTGCTGTAACTGTCCTGAAATGAAATACTTTACTTTTGAACTCCACTTGGAGACTGTCTGAGGTGTTCACAGCCTATGGTGGTCGAATCTAGAGCGCCCAAGTCCTTGATAAAGACCTTGGGCTATTGAGAGGAAGACTTGTTAACTCTAGACATGGGTTCATTAGCATTTGCCATTGTTTGCTGGGTTCTTTAGGGGGGGCGGGGGGGGGGGGCAAGAGACACGAAAACCAGACTCCTCTTGGCGCTCTCGGTCCAGCAGGGGGCGACCACACCCTCAGAGTGCTCACCTAAAGCCTCATGGTGAAAGGCACTGAAGCAGCACTCTGGAAGCTCTGAGAAGGGAGCGGGGTGGGGGATTCCGTGTGAGGTGTTAGATAGAACGGGCTTTCTGGAGAGAACAGCATTCAGTTACTTCCTGTAAAAATCGTAAATGCCTGTTGTGCGTCGTCATTACATGAGGAACTTGCATTTTTTCCCGTTTCTCCCGTTCTGCTCCTCAAGCTTCAGTTCTTCCCAACTCGTGGGTATGTGTGTTTGTGTGTTTATGTCTGCTAGTGGCGGTGGGAGGGGAGGGTGGCTATGAGAAATAGGTGTCATGTGGAAATTCCCCACCCCAAACCCTGCCTCTTGTCTTTTTCCCGCCCCCTGCCAAAGGTCACCAAAATTTTCCAGAAGAAGAAGATCTTGGTGACGTACAGCTTCCGTCAGTCCTTTCCTCTCGTGGAAATGCACATGCAGCTCTTCCAGAATTCATGTGAGTCCCTTCTTGGATCCCAGCATCCCAAAACTCTATGCCATGGCCCCTGTGCTCCTCCTTCATCCATACCAACCGCCAGCTTTTTGGAGCCCTTTACAATGGGACTAAGGTCTCCAAAGCACCTACATGGTCCCGGGATGCAGGACAGGCTGGGGTGAAGTATAATTGGGGTCCATGCCCTGGGGAGCTCATGGTCTGGCCGAGAACCGCGGTGTGTATGTTTTCTGGTGGGCCGAAGAGATGGTGATCACGCTGCGCTTTGAAGGACTGAGCCAGAGGAGCTTTGTTGGGTGGCAGCAGAAGCAATGTGAGTAGAGGCAGAGGTGTGAAAGAAGGGGTTCGAGAGAGCAGCTCGAGTCCAGCTTGCCTTTGTATCTGGAGTATAGGGCGTAATGGGGCCATGACTACCAGGAGCTTGGGGGTTCGGGGGGACAAAGGGGAGCCGCTAAAGATGCTCGAGCAGAGAGGAGGCTGGATCAGGGTTGGACAGTAGAAAAACCGATGCACGTGTGAGCCACTTGGCTTCAGTCCTGACAGAGGTGCCTGACCTCCCCCTTCCGCACAGATTACCAGTTTGGGATCAAGCTGCTGTCCGCAGTACCTGGCGGGGAACGCAAAGTCCTCATCATCTTCAACGCGCCCAGCCTCCAGGACCGGCTGCGCTTCACGTCTGACTTGCGCGAGTCCATTGCCGAGGTGCAGGAGATGGAGAAATACCGCGTGGAGTGTGAGTAGCCCAGTGGCGCCTCTTTCCCCTTTTCCTGACACAGCACCCTGCAGACACCAAGAATCCTGTCCTCTGAGGACCTCAGAGTTGAGGGTTAGCTTGTCCAGCCTTCCTACCCTCATTCTAGGAACCTTTTAGCCTCTGCTTGAATACCTTCAGTGACAAGAGGCTCATTACCTCTGAATGGCTAATTATTACTCCAGGCCCTAATTATGAACCGACTCTTCCTTCTATTGAAAGGCAGCAGGGAGAAGAATCAGGGTTCTGGAGGTAGGACTCTGGACTCAGATCCCAGGTTTGCTACTCATTATTTAGGTAAACCGGGGCAAGTTGCCTGACTCCCCGAGCCTCAATTTCTTCATACATGACATTGGGAAGATGAAATCTCCTTCATAGAGTTGTGGCATTTCGGTGAGGTAAGGTAGACAAGGTGTCTGCCCACATTCCAGTTCCTGAGCTGAGTCCCCATCGCCCATCTTTCTGGCCCCCAGAGGGCCACATCAAGTCGTTTTCAGCATATATAATGGGAAATAGTGATCACATCTCATTCCACCCGATGCCCTCCAAATTTTCTCTTCTCCAGGCTAAGCAGTCACAGTTAAGTAACATGGTGTTGAGGAGAAAGAGGCAGGCAGACACAGAGAGAGAAACTGAGGCAGTGGACAGCTACTTGGTGAGCTCTTCACGTCCCAGGGTCGACGCTACTCCTCAGCAAGGCAGGGTCACACATTTCAGTTCACCAGATCCCTGAGACCCAGGGGATATTCAGAGAGGGGTGAGCATACCAAGATGAGGGGGAAGGCGATAGAAGTCTCCGTGACCTCCTCGGAGAGGTGGGGGTGTAGAGAGGCTGGAGAATGCAGGCTTTGGACTCAGCAGACCTGCTTCCAGAATATGGGCTCCCCCATTTCCAGCTGTATGACCCTGGGCAAGCTCTATGACTTCTCGGGTTCTCAGTTTCTTCCTCTGAAAAATGTGGATAATACTTACCTCTGAACTGTTGTGAGATGGAGCGAGATCAAGTACGCACAGCTCCCAGCATACAGCTGGCACATAATAGAGGCTTCAATTCCTGTTGGTTTCCTGCTCCTGTCCTTCCAGGAGCCCTCTGCTGTGGAGCAAGATATCTGAGAACTGAGTGGACTTTGGAATGATTGCCCTTTGCCGTAATCCAGAAAGGCCTTCCTGTCCCTGCTGTGACCAGCAGCTGTGAAGCTCTGTTTTGAAGGGCAGGGGTGGGTTGGGAAGAGCAGACTGAGAGTGGGCAGGGAAGCCGGGAGCAAGAGGGAGCAAGAAGGACGAAAGGAAGGGAGGTGGAGCTAGAGGAGCGGGAAGAGCAAGCACCTTGAAGAGGAGGAACAGAGGGAAAACCCAACCAGAGGAGATGGCGCAAAACGGGGCTGGGTGCTGTGGGGCGCTGTGGGGCGGGGGTGGGGTGGGGTGGGTGGAGGAGGACTTCAGAGATGGAGTTGAGGTTTGGCGGGAGCGTGCTGCCTGTCCAGGGGGCAAAGCAGGAGGCCTGGGGAGAGAGTGGGCAAGGATGGGGAGGGCTCATGGAGGGCTGGGGTCAGTCAGGTGGCCTTTCACTCCTGTCCCTGACCTTCTGTCCCTGTCTCCCCCACTACGACCCAGCGGAGCTAGAGAAGCAGAAAGGTATGATGCGGCCTAACGCCTCACAGCCTGGAGGGGCCAAGGACTCAGTGAATGGCACACTGGCCCGCAGCAGCCTGGAGGACACGTATGGGGCAGGCGATGGGCTCAAACGGGGCGCTCTCAGCAGTTCCCTGCGAGACCTCTCTGACGCAGGCAAGTCTTCGGGGCCCCCGCCCTGGCTGGGGAGATGTGGGACCGGGTGTCCTCTCTGCCTCCTGTCACTGGCTGCCAGCCTTGCCTGCACCCGCCACACCTGCACGCACCCTGCCTTTACCCAGAGCCCTAGGCGCGGCGCCGCAGGGGGCCCGGGAGCCAGGTCAGATCAGGTGGAGCCCGGAATCTGGGCCAGGGAGTGTGAAGTGGGGCCACGGTCTTAGCCCCTCTCTCTCGCTGCTCCACCTCTCCTCCTCTCTTTCCTCTTCTATCTCTCCAGCACCACCTCTCCTCCTTCTCCATCTTTTCCTCCTCTCACGCCTCCTCCTCCACCTCTCCTCCTCCCCACCTTCCCCTCTTCAACGGGGGGAAAGGGGATAGGGGTGTCTGTCCCCGGGAGGGGCCCAGGCCTGGTGCCCAGCTCTGGAGCCCAGCAGGGTGGGGAGGGGGGGTTGCTGCTCTGACGCTGGGCTCCTTGCTTGTGGGTGCAGGGAAGCGGGGGCGGCGTAACAGCGTGGGATCGCTGGACAGCACCATCGAAGTAAGTGCCAGCTCCTGCCCCACTCGCCCTCTGCATGAGCCCTGCCCTGCCACGGGGGGGCCCCAGAGGAGGCGGGGACCTGTGGCTTCCCCTCTTCCCTGATGGGGACCTTGAGGCCGCCTCTCCCAGCCACCCACTCTCTCCATCTGTCCTCAACTCTGTCTGTCCTCACTCTGCCTGTCTCTCAGTCTGTCTTCCACTCTCCCTAGCCCCCTCTCAACCCCAGGGCCGACTCTGAGTAGAGATGCCCTTGGAGTTGGAACGTGAGAAGCTCTCCCCTCCAAGTCCTGCTCTTTGAGCCGGACGGAGCAAGTCACTCTGTGTCTCGGGGCCCTGCAAAAGGGGGATGAGGAGGAGGTCCTACTGATTGTTTCTCTCCCGGCGGAGGCTCAGATGAGATAGTGGATGTGCCAGCAGAGCCCTGCAAGCTGGGGGGCTCCATGTACAAAGCACAGGACTGTTACTGGTTTTCATTACGCCCTGGGCGTTCCTGTCTCCCCAGCTCCAGCCCTCAGGGACCGGGTGGAGTTTAGGGTTGGGGGTTTAGGAAATCTAGACTGGCCTGACTTTCCGCCCCCCCCTTCCCCGCTTCCAGGGGTCTGTTATTAGCAGTCCACGCCCTCACCAGAGGATGCCACCTCCACCCCCACCCCCGCCGCCAGAGGAGTACAAGAGCCAGAGGCCCGTCTCCAACTCCTCATCCTTCCTGGGCTCCCTGTTTGGAAGCAAGCGGGGCAAGGGGCCCTTCCAGATGCCACCACCGCCAACGGGCCAGGCCTCTGCCTCCTCCTCATCTGCTTCTTCCACCCACCACCACCACCACCACCACCACCACGGTCACAGCCACGGTGGCCTGGGGGTGCTGCCTGACGGGCAGTCCAAGCTCCAGGCCCTGCATGCCCAATATTGCCAAGGACCAGGCCCTGCCCCGCCGCCCTACCTCCCACCCCAGCAGCCCCCTCTCCCCCCACCTCCTCAGCAGCCCCCACCCCTGCCCCAGCTGGCCTCCATCCCACCACCGCCCGCCTCGGCCCCACCCGTGGGGCCACATCGCCACTTCCACGCCCATGGCCCAGTCCCAGGCCCCCAGCACTATACCTTGGGCCGGCCAGGTAGGGCCCCCAGACGGGGGGCTGGAGGACACCCTCAGTTTGCTCCACATGGCCGCCACCCCCTGCACCAGCCCACATCCCCATTGCCCCTGTACAGTCCTGCCCCCCAGCACCCTCCAGCCCACAAACAGGGCCCTAAGCACTTCATCTTCAGCCACCACCCACAGATGATGCCAGCAGCGGGGGCCACTGGGGGCCCTGGATCCCGGCCACCAGGGGGCTCCTACTCCCACCCTCACCACCCCCAGTCACCCTTGTCACCGCACTCCCCCATCCCACCCCATCCTTCCTACCCACCCCTGCCCCCACCCTCACCCCACACCCCACACTCGCCCCTGCCGCCCACCTCCCCCCATGGCCCACTGCACGCCTCTGGGCCCCCTGGCACGGCCAACCCACCCAGTGCGAACCCCAAGGCCAAGCCAAGCCGGATCAGCACCGTGGTCTGATGAACAGAGGGAGCGAGCTGGGGCCCAGGGAGGTCTGGGGAATCCACAAGAGATTCCCCGGTTTTTCCAAAATATATATATACACATAGAGATGTCCTCCCCCCCACTCCCTCCCTGCCTCGGAACCCCTCCTCTAACCCCCAACAGGCGCCGTGGGGTTTCCTTCCAGATTCAAGGATCCTTGCCCCTTGAAGCCTGGACGCAGGGCTCTCAAGCTCTGGGGAGTGGTGAGGACCTTTTGGAGATCCTCGTCCATTTTTTTTTTCCCCCTCTCTCCATCCCCCACCCCCACCCCCACTCCCCAGAGGTGGCCTCAGACCTCTGGGCCAGTGTGGGCTCCCTGTCAGCTCTGGCTGGTAGAGAAGGGCAGGCAGGTGTCAGGAGCGGTGAGGGTGAAGGCTTCCCCAGAGCACCTCTAGCCACGCAGGGCTAGGAGGGAGTTCTGTAGAGTTGTGGCCAAACCTCAGCTGGCTCAGCCCTCTCTCAGACCTCAGGGCCTGGCTAAATTCCTCCATGTGTCTCTCCACCTGCCAGAGGAACAGGGCTGTCAGTGCCCTTGGTGGGTGGGCCCCCACTAAGGCTGGCCCCCCAAAGGGGCAGTGCTTCCCCTCCAGAACCAGCCTCTGTCCTCTCTCCAGTGGGCCCCAGCCCAGACCTCTTCAGCTTCAGGACCTTGCCTCTCACAGCAACGTTCTTACCCTGATCAAAGTCCAGACAAGTTTGGGGGGAGGGGCTCAGGTCTGGGATGAGAAGGGCACTGCCCTCCCTCACCCATATTGCATGCCCCCCCCCATTCCCTTACACCTACCCCACCTACAACCGAAGACAATGCACTTTACAGATCTTGCCCACATACACCTCGCTGGGGCAAGGGCACCCAGCATTAGCCCTGGGGAGAGAGGCTCCCAGAGGGCCACCATAAGCCCATGATGTCCTTCCTGAGGCAGATTGAAGCCATCAGAGCGGGGGCTGGGAGCCAGGATGCCTGAGTCCTTCTGTCCGTCAAAATCTCTGCTGCCTCTCCAGCCCCTTTACAGCCCTGTTTATTTATTATAAATATATTTTTTACAAGCCCCAGCTCCTCTTCTTGCCCCGCATACCCAGCTCCTTTCTCAGCTCCTGCCTCCCTCTCCCCCTCTCCACCGTGGGCTGCAGTACAGACAGACAGACCCTGGCTGTATGAAGGTCCAGGGACCCAGGGGCTTGGGGGCGGGGGAGGGCAGCAGCCGGAGGGGCTGTATGGAGAGGAGCTGGGGTTCAGGCATTGTCTTTTTTCCTCCTTGTATATAAGAATGTATATTTGATGCCTCATAAAAGACCTTGTGCTCACCTCCCGCCTCTGCCTCCTACTTATGCCCCCTCCCCCCTGGGGTGGAGCCCATGGAGAGAGAGGCCTTTAGCCCTGGGAGGTGAGGACTAAGGGTAGCAGTCAGGCACCTGGGTGGGTGAGATGCCTTGGTTGGGTGTGAGGTGGGGGAGGAGGGAGGTTTCCCCTTCTCAGCTCATTAACTCACTAACTGCCCGCTGGACCACAGCAAGGGTATGGGATTTGGAGTTGAGCCAGTTGGAAATCCTGGGATTTTCCCTCCTGAGGCACGCACACTTGGGAAAAGCACCCTCTCCGTCTCGGTTTTCTTAATTTAAAACTGGAGGTGATGAGCCGTTGCCACAGGGAGTCACGATGATGACAGGCGGTGACGAATGTCAAGCAGACAGCATGGAGCACGTGGTCTTGGGAAGTTTAGTTCCCTGCTCTTCCTTTCACAGGTTGGAGACTTCCTTCTGCTCTTGTGCCACCTATGCTCACCCTTCCTGTGGCTGGCCTGGCTATGCCCTGGGGCCCTCCCCACCCAGCACGCCCCCCACCGCAGGGCGAGCCGTGTTTCTGCCCTTGGGGAGGGGGTAGGTGATCTGGGCCAGGAAGCCAGGGGCTAGATCCATTATAAGAGCTCTTACGTGTGTATACTTAGGTTGTCAGGTAACAGATGGCTGGATTCTCTTCAGCTTACATGAGAGGGGACAAGTCCAGAGAGGGGAAGGGTCTTTTCCAAGGCCACACAGCAAGTCGGGACAGGGGTCCCTGACTTCGAGGCCAGGCCACTCTCCAGTCCCCCAAACTGCCCCCCCCCCCGGAAATGAACATGTTTCCAGCCCTGCCAATTATGTCCTGACAGAGTCCAGGAGGAATGGGGCAGAGCGTTGTCTCTTGGTTAGGGTCAGCAGGGTCCCCAGAAGCAGCAGCCGGTAAACATTTTTGGTGCCTTCTTAGAGTCTGGAATAGCCTCTTAGAGGGAATGGTTTGAGGGCCCCTCCCTAGCAGCTTGGACCAATGTCTCAGTTTTCATCTTTGTATGCACATTTGAGTGGAAGAAGCAGCTGGGGCCATCTAATCATTTGATGCCTCCTCGAGGACCCAAACTGAGCTTTCGAAGAGCTTAGATCCACAGGGGCCAGAATGAAATCCAATAAGCATTCTGCTTGTTTGTTTCTTCCCTGGTGGGCCAGGCTGGACTCTCCCTTCTCCCACCTTCAACTTGATGCTGGTTTTGTCTTCCCAAAGCTTAGCTGTTAGCACTCGAATCCTGGCTCAGTCTCAGACTTGACCGTGTTGCGTTTGGCAAATCACTTAGCTCCTCAGAGCCTGGTCTTTCACCTGTATAATAGGGGTAACAGTCTTGCAGGGAAATTGTTAACAGATGCATGTGAAATGCCTGCCTCCTGCCAGACACACAGTATAGCTGTTCTCTGCCACCTACAGAAACGAACGCAAACTCCTTGTCTTGACACTGGAGGTCCTCCACCACGCGGCCCCAGTCGATCTCCTCATCCTCATTCCTTGCCCACACCTCGACCACCCACTCACTGTTCCCTGAGAAGGCCTGTGTGTAATTTTCCGGCTCCGTATTTTACCTGTGCCTGCCCCCATCCCCACCAAAAGTGCTCCCCCCCGCCCCCCGGCCTCCCTGAGGAAGTTTTCCTCACTCTGCTGAGATGGGCTTAAAAGGCCCATTCCTCACAAAATGTGCCCTTGATCACATCCTCTGAGATCCTTCATGTCGCTGTCTTTCTTCCCCACCAGGCCCTAAGTGGCTCAAGAATGACAATGGTCTGAATCATTGCTGTTCAGAGTGTTGCACAGCACAGATCACACGGAAATTCTGTTGATTTGAATGAATGTATAGTTCTTTCTAAGCTGACTCTTAGAGTAAGGTATCTTTGCATTGGTTGGTTTACTGATTGGTGCAACCTGTGTATCGAGCTTCTGGGCCCCCTGGGACCTCTTCGTGCCTCCTTCAGCTCTTTCCTATGTTCTCCCCGCCCCTCCTCATTGCAGCACCAGCACTGGGCTGTCCCTGCCCCACACCCCCCCCCAACTCCCCGGAGCCTCACCATCCAGACTGTGGAGGAGGGGTAATTTGGCTCCTCGCCTCCCCATTTCTTTGAGGGCCTGAAGACAAGCAGCCCAGTGGCTGTCTGGCCATCAAAGGCTCTACTGCCAGTCTCTTTGGGGATGTGGATGGGAAGGGGCAACACATAACAAAGGACAAAAGTCCTAGATTCTCACAGAGTTCTTTGTCCTAGACTGGTGCTGTCCAGTAAGTCTTTCTGGGATGATGGAAATGTCCTGTATTTGTGCTGTCCAGTACAGTAACCGCTAGCACATGTGCCTATTGGGCACTTGAAATGTGGCCAGTGCAACCGAGGAACTGATTTTTTTTAAAATTTAAATAGAAATAGCCACATGTGGGTGGTGGCTACCATATTAGACAGAGCAGGACAAGACAAGTTCAGGAGGGAACAGCCTGGCAGGGATAACGTCCATGCCATATGATACTAAGTACAGGCCCAGAAGGGAGCAGAGCACCCTTGCCTAGAAGGGGTGCAGAGAAGGGGAAAACCCAACTTGGGGGTGGGGGTGGGTGGGCAAGGAAGGAACTGCCCCTTTAGCTGAGTCTCGAAAGGTGAGTAGGAATCACCCTGGTAAAGAAGGGCATTCGTCAGAGGGAGCAGGGTATGCAAAGGCGTGGAGGCGTGTGAGTGTGTGATCTGTTAGTGGCACAGTGAGATGGGAGATGGAAGTCCAGGTGGTAGGCACGGCATATTCCGGAGCCCAGAGGCTGGCAGGCAGTGTGCCCTCTTTCCTCTGTTGCCAACAGGTTTTTTTCACCCGAGCCTCATGAGGACCTAAAGGAAGACCCCGTGGCACATTGAGCTACACAGTGTTCCCCACTGTAAAGTTAGTTTTTCCCCTTTGTAGTAAATGAGCATCTCGTAGAGAGCGACATTGAGATTATGTAAATATCTCGTTCTCCGCAAACTTTCACCCACCTGTATTCACTGATGATTCTCCAGTTGCCAAATGGTGATTTTCAAATGCCATCATTCTTTTGACATGGATTAGTTGGCTTTCCACTGTAAGGAAGAGCTTGCCCCTCTTCTACAAGTATTTGTTTATATCCTCATGGACTCTTGATTGTCTATTGTATTCGATAAGTTATAACACATTAGTATCATTCTTTATTATGATGTTTAAAATGCCCCAGATTTGGCCAGCAGGAGGCCCTCTGGGAGCTGGCTCTTATGTACTTTTGGCAGGTCTCCATCTTTTTTTTTTTTTTTTTTTTTTGAGCACTTCCTTGTATTCTGGCACCACAAGATGCTCCAGGCCCATCATGTACTTTCCCTGCCCCAGTCTTGGAATCAGCCACTTTTTCCAAGGAGCCCTGGTTCTTTTTAGTAGAGAATGGCATCTGGGAAGCAAGATTTGGGCCAAGATTTCAGTGTTATAGCTATGTTTTAAGAATTTACTTTTTTGCTTGGAAAAAGTCTGAACATCTGCTGATGATCTTCTTACTCCATCCTTCCTTTAAGGAAAAGCTTTCCTTTTTCCCTCATTTTATTTATGTATATGAGTGTGGAGTCATGGATTTTTATTTCACTCTTCAATGAGTTATAATCCACTATCATAATTCATTTGGAATTATTATTTTGAATATATCATTTTATTGTTATGTGTATGGATATATCCACGAATTCACACAGATACCTTGATACCTTGAGGAGGCTCTTTTAATAACCCAGGCTAGAGATAGTAAGTGGCTCTCAGGGGAATAAAAGAATAGAAAATGGCAGAGGGAGGAGGGAATGGATTCCAGAGGTATTCAGGAGTTAGAACTCACAGCTCATACCTACTTCAGAACTAGAAGGGACCCTATTTTACAAATCAAAAAAGTAAGGTTACAGAGTCACTCTCATCCTGTCCATTCAGAAAACACGGATGGGGTGAGGGTGGTGGAGAGCCCAGCCTAGGCTTCCAATCACTGCTTTGCACTGGCTCCATGCCAGACTCTCTCTCCCAGGTGGGTGGGTGAGGCCGACCTAGCCCCCAGCCCAGGGTGAGCTCCCTGGTGCTTCCCAATTCTTTTCTCTGCAGTGCCCAGATGCAGGTTGATCTCCAGCATGACCCAAGGGTTGGGAAAGGAACCCGTTTCCTGAGCACCTCACTGGGGCTGGGTGGTGGGGGCAGGGAGCACCATCTGAGACTTTCACAGGCAGAATTGTGCAGCAGTCAGACAGACCTGGGTTTGAATTCTAGCTCTGCCACTTACTAGCCATATGCCAGGGTAAGTTCACACTTCCCTGAGCTTCAGTCCCCTTAATGTGTAAAACAGGGATAACAATACCTATTTCATAGCCCTTGGCCCTTGATGAATGGCAGTTATCATTATCTCTAATCTTCATAACTACCCTGTGAGGAAGGGATTACAGAGCCTCATTGGATAAATGAGAAAATCAAGGCTAAGGAAGAAGAGGTACTCGGCAGATCTCTGTTGGTGAATGTCAGCTTCAGGAAAGCAGGGACCATATCTGTCTTGGTCACCATCATATTCCCAGGGCTCAGAAGAGTGCCTGGTGCATAAGAGGAGTTTAATAAATATTTGTGAGTGAATGAATTAGATCCGACTGGCTTCAAAGACTCTGTGCAATCTCCATTTGCCCTTCCAAGATGGTGGGGGTGGTGTCTGGGCTAAGGACCTCAGAGAAGGCTATGGATGTGTGGGCTGAGCTGAGCCCCCAAACCTGGTCTCCTGACTCCTGATTCATTTCTTTGCCCTTCACTGAGCTGCATTTGATGGAAAGGCTGAACTGCCTTCAGCCTAGGATTTGGCATATTTCCCACCTTCTGCATTCTCCTCGCCCTTCTGCCTGGTCCTATTCCTGGTGAGAGCAAATGATAGGAAGAGCATTTGACCAGGAGGCAGCAACTTTCTGGGCAATAGTAGGCAAGTTGTTTAATCTTTCTAGAATTTAGTTCCTCATCTACAGAATGGGTAAGTTGACCCACATCTTTCCCGGGACAAAGGTTAAGGGAAATTGCAAAGATTAATCATAATTAAAATAATTAGGCCTATCTGGCACTAGGATGTGAGCTCCTACTGGTGTGCACTGCTCTATCAGGATGTCTTCAGCTCAGTCCTGAAGTAGGCAGAATGATGTACCTAACTGGGACATGGTACAGTTAACTGTTCCTGCTTCAAACATATTCAAGCTTGTAACAGATGCTTAATATACACAGGAAGTATTTGCAAAGAGCATGTATTATTTTCAGTCAATATATGCTAAGGATGCTCAAAAATATACGTTCATTTTTTTCTTTTGTTTACTGCTTACCGTGACAAAACCTAGGGATGTATAAAGCCACATGGTCCCTGCCCTTAAGGAATTCAGTCTGATGGGGGAACACAAAATAAGCATTTAATCAGCATGTATACATGTACTTTAATATGTGCACAGTAGATGTTCACACTGTATGCAATAGGCCCACAACCAAGAAATAACATAATCCTCAAATGCAGCAGATGCCTGATGTGTGGGCAAAGTACTGGTCTGATACTCAAAGTAGTTGCAATAAACCTATTCAGAAACTGCTCAATGAACATGCACACAATAGGAGTAGATGTACACATAGTAGGTACTCAAATGCCTGTGACAGGGGCTATACACAATAAATACAATCCATGTACACAGATGTTTGATAAGGACGCTGTGGGCTCACAAATGCTGTTTCATACAGTAGACGCTAGTATGCGATAGGTAAATATGCTGTTGTTAAACATCCAACAATGAAAATATATATACACTCAGGCCTAGCTTATGGGAGTCCATTCTGCAAATGTGCACACAATAAAAGTGCATACAGACACAGTTCAAAGAGTTCAGTAAAATGCTGACTGACAATGACTCTTTGCGGGGTATGAATGGAAGCCCCATCTCCGAGAGGCCTCTGCACATAACCTTGGATGAAATATATATTTCCTTCCTCTCCTTGGGACCCAGAGTTCTAAAAATCTATAAACCCCAGGGCGTGAGCAGCAGCTTGCTCTCCTTCTTTCAAAGCCCCAGAGGTATCCGCGCCTAGAGCTGGGAGCTTCCTAAGTTTTTCCCAACATGCTTGCCAGCATAAGGGGTCCCTAGCAATCAAGCGCCCAAAGCCGCTTTCGGCGGCCCACACCGGAAAGACCCTGAAGAAGAAAATGTTGGGGCGGGGCCCGCGCCAGAGCTGAGGTCATAGAGGGGGGCGCCAGTGTGGGCCCACCACCCACCAACGCCAGCTCCTCTTCCGGTCTGTCTTCATAACGCGCATGCGCATCACTGGCCTTTAAACGTGCGCCGCCGGTCCACCGGAAAAAGGATCCGGCAGTTTAATTACAATTTTGCTCCTCCGCCGCCGAGGTGGACTATTTGCTCTCAGTCTGGGAGGTACTTTTGAGTTCCCGCTTCCAAATAGGGAACCTACACATGAGATTCAGCTCTGTCCCCACGGGATGAAAGTTTCCTAGGGCTTGGCCTCACGCAAGGTATACGAGGCTCGGAGGGACACTCCGCGGAGGGATTCGGTTTGTTGTGGTGAGGGGAGGGGGGAGACGCTGACAAACCAAGATGGCGGCGGCGGCGGTGAAGGCCGCGGCGGTTGGGAGGTAACTGTGGTGGGGAAGGCTGAAGTAGTTGGGAGGCAGCGGCAGAGTTTGGAAGGAACGGAGCAGGACGAAGAGGCGGTAGCAGTAGCGCCAGCCTGAGCCTCCCAGAGCGCGGCAGCTACACGCCCCCCAAGGCCCTCGGCGGGCGGCGGCCACCCCGCTTAGGGCCTAGTCCCCGAGCAGTGCCTCGGCTTCATACAGCGGCGTCCGCCATGAGTCCTTAAGGGTGGTCCGAGCCCTCCAGTCTTAGGGCCCACCATGGAGCCGGGGTCCGACGACTTCCTGCCGCCGCCGGAGTGCCCGGTGTTCGAGCCTAGCTGGGCCGAGTTCCGAGACCCTCTAGGCTACATCGCGAAAATCCGGCCCATCGCCGAGAAGTCGGGCATTTGCAAGATCCGCCCACCCGCGGTAAGGCCCGGGGTCTGTGGTCGCCGCCCGCGATGCCGGGGATGAAGAATTAGGGTAGCTGGCTGAGAACTCTGGGGCGGAGGGGACATCTCGAGGTGTGGGGAAATGGAGTGGCTGGGACCGCTGTGGATGTGGCGCGGGGTCGGAGAAAGGGTGATGGGGCCCGGGGGGGGGGGTCCTCCCGTGGTGTGAGGCCCCCAAGGGACCTGGGGGTCAGAGACCCACCCTCGCTTCCACTCCGCCTTTCAGATTCAGTCCTGGTAAGGTTCAAAACAGGGATGCCTAGTGGGCCGGGGAGAGTTCAGAGAGGTACCCGCATATCTCTCAGTTACCCCGGACCACCCAGGTCAAAGCTGCACTGAATAAGGCCATTTTTCCGTTTATTGTCATCGCTTCCCTTAAGGCAGGCAGTGTGGTGTAGTGGAAAGACCACAGCTGTAAATGGAGACAGTTCAAAATTCCACAGTGCAGCTTACCAGCTGTGTGACCTTGGACAAGTAACTTAATCTCTCTGAGCCTGTGAAATGAGTCCCGTGAATGGTTATTTCGAGAATTGGATTAAACTAGGTAGAGTCTGTGTGTAGTAGGCGCTAGATAATTATTGTGAGTGCGAAGGTGTTTGATGTGGTCATTGGTTTGCTTCTATGTGGGTTGACTGATTTACTCACACCCTGCCAGACCAATCCATCTATGATAATGTCCTGGCAGATCAGTCAGGAAATCAGTCTCACAGGGAATGTTCTATCTGACTCCCCTGAGATAGGTTTAGGGAATTGTCCCCTTTTCCTAGTTGAAGGCAATATCCTTCCCTGCACATCACCCCCTAGACTTGACTTCTATGGATAGGCTTGGACCAGTCAGCTTGGCAGTGGGGTACGAGTCCTCCTCAGATTTGTACTGTGTTCTGTCCCATGATGTAGCAGGTCCCAGAGGGTGGGGGATTCTTGGACTCTTAAAAACAGAATGGAGCTATGGAAGTCTGTCTCCTTTAAAACACTTGATTCCCAGAGGTCAACCACAAAGGGCATATCTTTGTTCCTAGGCCTGGCTTCAGGCCGCAGGAAGTCCCCCAAGGGCTAGGATAGGCTGCCACCTTGCTGGCATGGAGGAGAAATGATATGTGTTGTTCCGTCTCCACTTGGGATTCCAAAGGCAGGAATTGAGTTTGGAACAGGGTGTTTTTGAGTGGGTGTCTCCTGTCTGAAAAGGGCTGGGAAGCCTCACTGCCACCTGAGGAGGGCACCACAGGCCTCCTTATCCAGCTTGGTGTTTTCTGGTGTTCATCCACAGATCTAGGCTAGTTTCTTTCTTTTTTATTTTTTAAAGATTTATTTATTTATTTGAGAGAGCGAGAAAGAGAGAGAGAGTACATGAGGGGGGGAGGATTAGAGGGAGAAGCAGGCTCCTCGCTGAGCAGGGAGCCCGATGCGGGACTCGATCCCGGGACTCGATCCCGGGACTCCAGGATCATGACCTGAGCCAAAGGCAGTCGCTTAACTGACTTGAGCCACCCAGGCGCCCCTCTAGGCTAGTTTCAAATGGATCTTCTGGGAGGTGTTGGGTAAGCTAATTTTTTCCTAGTTGGAGCCTGGCCACAGATCTCTGAGGTATCCTTATTCATAGTGAAGGTGTAGTATTAGGTAGTGAGAAGTCAGGAAAGCTAGCAGAAAGGAGAGGCTGGAGTCCCGGGGCAGCCTTAAGGAGGCACTCCCTGTAGTGGTCGAGGAGACCTGTGGAAAAGAAGTGTATCTGATATAGGGGGTGCCTGAGGCCTGCATTTCCATGTTTGTGCCTTGGACTTACGGGCAGGCTGGCCTTGTGCAGGTGTTGTTACCCTTCCTTGGGGTACCAGGAAGGGGAAAAGTGACATGTCCCCTGCGCGCGCGTGCGTGCGTGTGTGTGTGTGTGTGTGTGTGTGTGTGAGAGAGAGAGAGAGAGAGAGAGAGGCAGACCTGCAGGGGGCCATCTTTTGTTGTGCTTCTTGTCTCTACCTCAATAGTGTGCTTCCCTCCGATCCAGGAGACCTGGTCTCCCTGGTTTTGTTCAGTTTTTTTCCTCCTGTAGGGCCGTTCCTACGCCACCTTTAGGCAGCCAGGCCTTGTAGCTGGAATTTGAAGCACTCGTCCAAGTGGTGCTTGGGCCCAGAGTGGGAACCTGTGTATGGGTGGGTGCTTGGAAATTGGAGGTTTGCCTGAGGAAGGGTGATTTGGGTTTTGAGTTGCTAGACGGTTGACTGCTACTAGTCTTGGGGAAGATGAGTAGGAGGAAAGTGTTGGTACCCTGGAGTAGACCCAGGGGATCTTGGAAGGGCCTTGCTTCCTGCATCAGGTAGCCAACTTTTTTATCACCATCCTGATAATACTGGTGTATTTGGCACACAGGTGTATGAGACTGAAGGCTGGATGAGGGAGCTCGTAGGTCCCAGGGAGAGCCAGGCCGGGAGGTTTGCTGGACCTTCCCCAGCTATCTTGCACCTACAGCTCCTGCTCTAGGATTTGGTTTTGCTAGTTCCTGTCAGGTTGCTTGATGGTGTACTTATCTAGAACTTGATTCAGCAGGAAAGAAGGGTGCCTGGAGTTTTGGGTTTGAGTACCTTTCTACCTGCACTAAGGGGAGTGCCCTACTGATGGGTGGCAAGAGGGCACGGGGAGCTTGTCTGGGCTTGAGCCATACCATTTTAGTCTTTTCTCTCTGTCTCTCTCCTTTTTTTTTTTTTTTTTTAATTTGCCCGTGTTTCACTGAGCCTCAGGTGTTTGCTGAAAACCTGCTTCAGCTGGGGGCTTGGGGGGAGTATGTGTGCATGCAAGTATAAGTTCCCCGGCCTCTTTTCTAAAAGTGTGTGCGGAAGAGGCCAGCAGCTTTTTCTTCTCTTTTACTACCACCCGCTTCCATATGTGTGTGTGTGTGTGTGTGTGTGTGTGTGTGTGTGTGTGTGTGTGTGTGTGTGTGTGTGTGTGTGTGAGAACACTGGTATCCTGGTGTAGTGCAAAGAGCCTTGGACTGGAGGTCAGAAGACATGGGTTCTAGTTTTGGGTCTGCCATTAAATCAGCATGTAATTTTGGAGAAATTGCATTTCTTCTCTGGGCCTCACTTTCCCCATTCATAAAATGAGGGCATTGGGCTAGGTTACTCTAGGTTCTTCTTACCACTCCAGCAGGAGCCGGGGCTCTGGGGAGGAGAGGACTGCATGGGAGGTTTTGGGGGGGAAGGGCATCAGTGAGGGGCTCTCCGCAGCCACCCTTTGGGTAGGACACAACAAGCTCCAACTTGGCAGGGCAGTCACCCCCCACTTTCATTATCTTTCCCTGACTTCCTCCTCCCCAAATCCTCCCATTCTTTGCCACCACAGTTGGGTATTCCATCACTAACTGCCCCCCCCCCCTTCCTGTACTGGGCAGGTGTTTGAGAGAGGACCCACAGGAAGCCTTCCAGACTGGGCAAGTGATGCAGATTCTTGTTTTTCCCCTGCAGTGTTTGTCTCGGGCCCTTTAAACTGAGAGAACAGACATTAAAGGCCCAAACCTTTAAATCCTGCCAGAATTGGAGCTGAGCTACCCTGCATGTGTGGGGTCAGCTTAAGATACCAAGTTTTAAGGATGACTCCTTTGGATAACATTTTCATTTGAAAACCAGTTTAATTTTCCATATCAGTTTTATGAGGAAGCCAGGGCAAGTGTTCATATTCCCACCTTACAGATGAGAACCTTGCATGCACACATACTCCCCCCAAGCCCCCAGCTGAAGCAGATTTTCGGCAAACACCTGAGGCTCAGTGAACCACGGGCAAATTAAAAAAAAAGGAGAGAGAGGGAGAGAGAGAAAAGACAAAAATGGTATGGCTCAAGCCCAGACAAGCTCCCCGTGCCCTCTTGCCACCCATCAGTAGGGCACTCCCCTTAGTGCAGGTAGAAAGGTACTCAAACCCAAAACTCCGGGCACCCTTCTTTCCTGCTGAAACAGGCTCAGAAAGGTAAAATCCCATAGCTCGTAAGTAGCAGAGCTAGAACATGAACCAAAGTCTTCTGACTCCAGATCCTTTGTGCTTACCAGTACTTCCAGCCTGTGTCCTACAGCATATGCCTGGGAAACAAGGAGTTAATGTGGATGTAGGGAGAGTTTGGGGTCAACTGTTTTGGACCTCATCTCTCTTATTTCTTGAAATCCTGGTACTGTACTGTTGGAAGGGACTTGGGAGAAATTTCCCAGGACATGTGCTTTGGGCATTGAGTGTGAACTTCAGGGACTGCTAGGGCCCTGTTGTGAGTTCGGGGGGGGTGGGTAATGGGTTGGGTGTTTGTCAGGTTAGAGAGTCTGGGGTGGCCAGAGGTCTGGGAAGGCACAAATGGGATGCTGAGCTGTTTGTGGTGCCCTCTGGTCTTACACCGTGCTGGAATAACCCAACTCCCTTTCCCCTCTGTACCCCAGGACTGGCAGCCACCCTTTGCTGTAGAAGTGGACAACTTCAGGTTTACTCCCCGAATCCAGAGGCTGAATGAACTAGAGGTGAGAAAACTAGCAGCTGGTGGCGGGGTTGGGTGAGTGGATACCTGAGCTCTGATCCCACTTCCCTCATTCCTTCTCGGGCTAAGGTACTTTCCCCAACTCGACCTTTATTCTGTCTTCTGTGAAGTTGCGTGGAGGTCATGGAGGAAGCTTTAGAGCTCGGAATATAACCAAGAGCAGGAGCATTTAGCATCTCCAGTCTGATAGCTCAAAGACTGGGCATGTCAGTTTCCCTAAAGCTTTGCTACTTCTGAAGCTCTCCTGCCAGCTAACCTACCATACCTGAGTCAACAAGGGAAACAGGTTGGCTGAGGCCTTTCTTGGCCAGCTGAATGTGGCCTCATTATCCAATTCCTCCACAGCCCTGTGCTTCCTACCTTCCTTCTGTGGGGCTTGGTAAGGTGGGATGCAAGCTGGATGGGCAGGAACAACACAAGAACCAGTCCGTATGGAGGCTAGAATGGTTATAAATTTGAACCGGGGTCGGGCAGGTAGGCTTTTCCCTCTCCCTTTTGTTCTGTGCAGGAAGTCCAGGCCCTTTGCATGAATAGGTGAGGTTCTCCACTAAGGGCTTGAGAATGCCCTGGGGTCATGAGAGTGGGTGCTTTGAAGCCAATTCCAGAGAAGATCCCGGAGTTTCCCACAGAAGATGTAGTTTAGAAGTTTGTTGCCACCTTTCTGCTTCACTGTTACACATCCAGGAACCTTACTGGATGACCTGGGGAGGGGGCATATTAGGCCCGACTGGAAACCCATGACCTAAAGGCTTACTTGTTTCTAGACCACAGTTCCTCAACCTTGATACTATTGACATTTTGGCCCAGATAATTATTTGTTGTGGAGGGGCTGTCCTGTGCATTTTAGGATGTGTATCAGCATCTCTGGCTTCCTTTCACCTGTGTTAGATGCCAGTAATACCTTCTCCCAGTAATGGCAACCAAAAATGTCTCCGGGCATTGCTAAATGTCTCCTGGGTTGGGGGGGGCGGGCAAAATTGTTCTCCTCACTGAGAACCACTGTTCTAGAGTGAGTCTATGTGCTGTCCTGGTCAGAGCAAAAATCTTCTCATGGAGGGGGTGTAAGTTAAATGGATCTGACCAGGTCTGTGGGCGTACAGCTAGTGCAAGATGTCATCTAGCATGGGACAAGAACAGGTTTTCTAGAGATACTGTGCTGGCTAATGATGGGGAAGAGCAAGGATGAGATTACAAAGCTAAGGAGTTAAGGTGGAGGGAGTAGAGTTCTTGGCCTCTATCATGTTCTCACAGCTAAAGAGCCATAGGTTGTTTCTTTCTACAAATAGACCTTAGTTTTCCTAATCTATGAAATAGAACTGTTTCTGTTCCTCTAATGGGATCTGAGCAAGGTGGTGAATGGTAATGACTTCTCTAGTTCTCCCTAGAATCAGGCCTTCTGACCCGTGCAAGGTGGTTCTAGACTTGGGACCTTGGGGAGCCTTTCTTGGGTCACTGAAATTTCAGGGAAGCATGGTACATGCCTTGTTCCCAGGATCCTTGGCCCACATCGGGTCCTGGGTTGGCCGAGTGCTAGTGCTGCTTTAGTACACTATCTCTTAGTTCTTCAGCATGCACTCTCAGCCTTCAGCCACCATTGGACAAGTTTTGTGGTGCATAAAGAAGAGGTAAATGTGCTCTTTTGGAACCTTCAATCTCTGAAACATGCCTAGAGCTTAGATGCAGTTTTGGAGGTTCCAGAGGGACCTTCACTGTCTCTCTTGTAAGTCTACCCTTCTGGAGTAAGTGGACTGGGCAGTTATTTTATTTCCCTTTTATAATCAGAAGATGGAGGTCCAGAGAGTAGAACCAATTTGTTCAAGGCTATACAGCAAATCAGTAGCAGGGAATAGCTAAAACTTAAGTTATTTGATATTTGGATCTCTTGGTACCTGCTCTGTGACTTAAGCAGAGGCTCTCTGTAAAAGAGATGATGATACTCACACAGCCCTGTCAGGGATATTGAGAGGGTGTGCATGTAAAACTGTGGCTCTTGTGACTCGACCTTCTCCGTGTGGGGACCTTGGGCTTATCCTATTGCCTAGAAGGTGGCAGAGATGAGAGAGAGGTGGGCTAAGCACTGCCTAGAGTTTGGGACCCATTTCACTGGGAAAAGCCCTAGATGGTGGGCTGCTCTGTACCCTTTCTCCCCTCATAAGATTAGGCCAGAAGATGGGGTTCAGGTGGAGGGGGAGCCCGGCCTCTTTGAGCCATTTCTTTTCCAGGCCCAGACAAGAGTGAAGCTGAACTACTTGGACCAGATTGCCAAATTCTGGGAAATCCAGGGCTCCTCCTTAAAGATTCCCAATGTAGAACGGCGGATCTTAGACCTCTACAGCCTCAGTAAAGTAAGAAAGGCTTTTCTCAAACCCCTCCCCACCCCTTAATATCCTTCATACTCTGGGGGCTCCCTTGGTTTGGGATATTAGATCTCTATGCTGCAGTGGAAGGGGCACAGCCTCGTAACACATGAGCTGTCATCGGAACTTCTTGGCATCTCTTACTGCAGTTTGAACCTGAGTGGTGGTGGTAGGAGGAGGGGATAGCCCCCAGTGAGGTGAGGGGCTGGAGTTGTCCTCATCACCCTTTCTGCAGGCCAACTCCCTTATGTACATACACACAGCACATCCACATCCCTTCCTGCTTGTCCCTGCAGATCGTGGTGGAAGAAGGTGGCTATGAAGCCATCTGCAAAGATCGTCGATGGGCCCGGGTGGCCCAGCGCCTCAACTACCCACCAGGCAAAAACATTGGCTCCCTGCTACGCTCCCACTATGAACGCATCGTTTACCCCTATGAGATGTACCAGTCTGGAGCCAACCTGGTGGTAAGGATGCCAGGCTGGGGTGGAAGAAGGCTTTCCCCCCCACCAGATGCAGATTTCTCATACTTGCTCTTAATGGAACTGGTTCAGTGGGCTGGAGATCTGGGAGCTAGACTCTGCCCTTTTCTGGTGGTGCCTATTCTTTTCCCATGCTGCCCAGGGTCAGAGGTCCTGGAGTTGCCCACAGGGCCAACCTGCTATCCACTATGTGACAAGATTGTAACCGATAAAGGAATTCCAAGGAGGGAGAGGCATTTGGGGCTCAAGAGGTCTGGGAAGAGATGGCATCTGATTGAGTTAGATGCTTGTGGAGAGGTGGTTTGAAGGTGGAATGACACAAGCAAAGGCAAGAGAAGAATTCTCAAAGTGTGTGCTGGTGTCATTGATAACGACCAGTTGAGCAGGGCCTATTGTTGTGGGTCAGGTGGGTGCAGCCACAGTTTTGTTTGCCATTGGGTAAGGATAGAGGGAAGGCATCATTGGGGGCTGCAGCCCCGTACCCTGACCCTTACTCCTCACTTGTCCCCAGCAGTGCAACACACGTCCATTTGATAATGAGGAAAAGGACAAGGAATACAAACCCCACAGTATCCCCCTTCGACAGTCTGTGCAGCCTTCCAAGTTCAATAGCTATGGCCGGCGGGCCAAGAGGCTGCAGCCTGATGTGAGTACTTCTAAGAGCTTCGGGGGTGGGAGTCCACAAAGTTCCGACCAGAGTTCTGTTCCCTGTCGTACTCTTCCCTTCACTCTGTTCTCTGAGATCTGAGCAGTAGTGTGCCCCCCTCTGGCTACACTCTTGCTCTTTCCTTTACTCTCAGCTGAGCTTCTGAGCTGGGTCTTGATCTGCTCCTATAATAGCTTTTCTGTGTCTGCCCTTTTTTGCCTGTCTTGTTCTTTCTGGACTCACTCTGCTCCTAGGGGTAGACCTCTTCTTTTCCCTTATACCTATATCTTAGTTTCAGGCAGAAGCTTATGTGCCAGACATTGTTCTAGGCACTGGGGGTACAACAGAGAACAAGATAGACATTGTCCCTGGGCTCACCAAAGCGTGTCATTTAGTAGATCGTATTAGTCACTGCCGTTTATTGGTAGTGCCACACACTGTCAGATTTCTTTCTATATGTTATCCCCAAGCCCCTTTGTGAACCTCCTTGTAAGGTAGGAGTTAATATTCTCATTTTACAGTTGGGAAAACTGAAATTCCACCTTACTTTCTTTCCAAGAGAGGGATAATGGGGGAGCTCACTTAACCCTAGTCTCCAAAAAGCAGCTCTGAATTCTTGCCCAAGCCTGCCTGTGCCTCCTGGCATGAGCTCAAGTGATATATAGTCCAAGCTATTGTTCTTTTAGGATGGGGCAGTTTGCCTCAGATAGCAGACTTGATTCATTTCCTTTTTCCCTCCCAGCCGGAACCCACAGAGGAAGACATTGAAAAGAATCCGGAGCTGAAGAAGTTACAGATCTATGGGGCAGGCCCCAAGATGATGGGCCTGGGCCTCATGGCCAAGGATAAGACCCTGCGGAAGAAAGGTAAGGTCTGACAGGCTGGGGCAGTGTGAAGGATGGCCTCACCTGGGGAGAGGAGGCGGGGCCCTGACTGTTCTAGACCTGTACTTTAGAGCCCCTCTTCCCTCTCCCAGATAAGGAAGGGCCTGAGTGTCCCCCCACCGTAGTGGTGAAGGAGGAGTCAGGCGGGGATGTGAAGGTGGAGTCAACCTCACCTAAGACCTTCCTGGAGAGCAAGGAGGAGCTGAGTCACAGCCCAGAGCCCTGCACCAAGATGACCATGAGACTGCGGAGGAACCACAGCAATGCCCAGTTTGTAAGGACCCAGCCCTGACTTCTTAATGCTCTGCTTCTCATCCCTTCAGCGAGCATTTCCCCAGCATGGCTCTGGACCAGGTTGCATTAAGCAGAAAAGTGGGCCTGATGGGCCCTGCCCTCAGGTAGCTCACTTAATTGGGGAAACAAGGCCAACTCACATGGAACAAAGGACAAGAAAGGGTGATCAAGTGCTGTCAACAGGAAGTGCTGGAAGGGTCCAAAGAAGGAGGCTCCCTCCATTGCTTCAGGATAAAGGCTAAGCTCCTCATTACCATGCATGATCCAGTCCCTGCTGACCTCTAGCCTCATTCCCCAGCACTGCCCACCTCACTCCTCTGCTATAGCCACACTGAACTACTTGTAGGTATGTTCGTTTTTTCCCCTGAGACGCACCATGCTCTTTCTTCCCCCCTGCGCCCCCCCCCCATCCCTTTGCACCTGCTATCTCTCCCACCTGGAAGAGTTTTCCCCTGTGCTCTGCCCCATTGCCAAACTTCAGTTTACCTTCAGCTTTCAGTTAGTTTCAGATGTCATTGTTGAGTGTCACCTTTTCAATGAAGTTCTTCCTCAAGGCTGTCCCTCCTTATCTCCAGCCGATTTGAGTGCTCCCTTCTCTAGGGTCCCCTAGTGTACTCTCTGTGAACTGGTATCGGTGGTTTCCACATTACCTTTTAATTTTTATGAATATGTGTCTCTGGAGTACTGTGTGACTTTAGAAGGCAGATGCCATGTCTTACCCATTGCTGTACTTCAGATTCCAGCATAGTGTTGAACACCTAAGTGCTCAGTGTTTATCGAATTAATAAAAATGGGAGATTTCACGACTCATGATAAAGACTCTGCTCTCACAGCTCTACCAGTTTATTTGGGGAGATGATACGTGCATGCAGTTAAACTCCAGAACTAGCACGACTAGCCTGTGACAGGGCCGTGAATGAACGATCTAGCCACCAAGCACGGTGGGTTTCTAATGGAGAGCTCTGTGGACTAGGGTGCTGTCTGGAGGACAGTTTGAAGGCTAGACGAGCTTAGATTGATGAACTGTTGCCTCCTTTTCCTGGCAGATCGAGTCCTATGTGTGCCGGATGTGTTCCCGAGGGGATGAGGATGACAAGCTTCTGCTGTGTGATGGCTGTGATGACAACTACCACATCTTCTGCCTGCTGCCACCTCTGCCTGAGATTCCCAAGGGTGTCTGGCGGTGCCCAAAGTGTGTCATGGCGGTAAGGCCTTCCCAGCCCCAGTTCATGTCTGCCTCAGAGGGTATTCTTGCCTTCCTTCATCAGGCCTTACTGACAGCAGCTTCCCAGCTCAGCCATGGTTTAATGTTTTGGGTCCCTGGGGTGGGGCCAGGCTGGGCTGAGTTTGGGGAGAAAGAAGAGGAGACGTAGCCTTTGCATATGTCCTCTGGGAGCCCCCAGACCACCTGGGGTGGTGAGAGTCCTGATTGGACAGATTGTATGCCAACGTATAGTCAAGATGCTAAATTATGCGTTACAAACTGAGGCGTAGAATTTCAGAGGAGAGGGAACTGACTAAGGGTAGTAATCAGGGAAGGTGTCAGGAATGAGATTTGGAGGACAGGAATATGAAGAAAAAAATTGTTCTTTTGATTTCCAAGTTTTTTATTCTTTGTTTTTTTTAGAAAGCTTGGAAAATAGACAAATTACCTATCATCTCACCACCTAGAGACAACCATTGTTAATAGTCTGGTATATTTTCTTCTCATCTTTTTGTTGTTGCATATATATAACTATCTTTAACAAGTTTGGGCTCTTATATATTTTCATTTGCTATTTTATAATCATTTTTGTATATCATTACATTTATTCATGGGTAGTGATTTGTGTGGGTTTTTTTTGTTTTTTGTTTTTTGTTGGGGGGGCCATCATATGGGTATGATACTGTTTGTTTTCCTTTTGTTTTGATAATTTGATTAGGTTTGCAGTGATACAGGCTTTAACTAGAAGAGGTGGGCAGGGCTAGTAAACTTGGGGATGGAGGCATGCCAGGGCAAGGGTATTGGTGGGAGGGGCGTACTTAGGAGGGCAAGAAGGGCAGTCAGGAGAGCATCTGAAGCATCAGTGAGGGCTGAGAGGCCCGGTAAGTCTGCCAGGTCCATTTCATGAGCTTGCTTCCTTCCTTCATCCAAATTCTGGGCGCTCATCTACATTCGTCTCCGGGTTTCTGGAGAGCAGATGTTGATGGTCTCTCGTCTTATGTCAGGGACTCATCTGTGGTCCTAGAGACCAGCTGTGCGTGTGCGCACACACACACAGCTGAGGAAAGAGACCAGGGCAGTGCATAATGGCCTTGGAAGTGGTGGAGATTTCCTTCAGGGAGGAGTTTGGACACCAACAGTATGATAGACAGTGAAGGCTGTCAGCTCTACTTGGCTCTCTTTAAGTGGTTGTGGGCCAGTGGACCAGATTGACATTGATTTTTTTCCAGACATGAGTGAGTCTGTCTTAACTCTGGGGTACATACAGTTCTCTTCTAAAACTGTGAACCTAGGTTCAAAGCGAGGTAGTCTCATGTCCTATCTTCTGAGACCGTCTAAAGAACAGGAACAGTGTAGGGGGTGACCGTGTAGAAGCTGGTGCCTTTGACTTCCATCCTCTGAGCTACTAGAATATTCAGTGCCATTTTCCCAGGCTTGTAGTTCCCAGTCTGGGCATAAGAAAGCTTCCTTAGACATCCTGTTTAAACTCCCTATTTTAGCTCAAGAGGAAAAAGCGGTGGCGGAAGAACACAGGATAGTGTATTTAAGTCAGAGGTCGTGGTTTTGATAGTAAAGTCCTAAAGGAAGAGAAGAGCAAAAGCATGGCAGCAGTGCATGTGGGGGATGAAAAGACTAATTAAGCTGAAGCGCTGGGAGAAAACAGTGGAGGTGTAAAGTGAGGCCTGCCTCCGGGGCCTTGAGTGCAGACCTAGGGCTGCTCTTCCTCCCTGCTCCTCCCCCATATTTCAGCTTTGCTTTTGAGGATACTCCACCTCTGTGCCCTCTGTCTTGGTGACATGTTCTCCTTTGGGTTTCAGGAGTGTAAGCGCCCCCCTGAAGCCTTTGGCTTTGAGCAGGCTACCCGGGAATACACTCTACAGAGCTTTGGCGAGATGGCTGACTCCTTTAAAGCCGATTACTTCAACATGCCCGTGCACGTAGGTGATGGAGGGCTGGGGTAGCATCAGGGCTAGCGTCATAGGTGTTGGTGCCTGATGGGCTTAGCTCTTTTGAGTCATTGGGGCCAGGATGTGATGGGCCACGGTCATCTGCTACCCCTGTTCCCCAGATGGTGCCTACAGAACTCGTGGAGAAGGAGTTCTGGCGGCTGGTGAACAGCATTGAGGAAGATGTGACTGTTGAGTATGGGGCTGACATCCATTCCAAAGAATTTGGCAGCGGTTTCCCTGTCAGTGACAGTAAGCGGCACCTAACCCCTGAGGAGGAGGTGAGTGGATGATTCATGGTTATATGTCAGCTGTGTGTGCTTTGGCAAGTCATTTAGTATCTCTGTTGGGTGGGGGTAATTATGCCCGCTTCCCACGGCTGCTGTGCGATTTAGATAAGATGGTATACGTAAAGAACACAGCACGGTATCTGGCATGGCATCTCTAACCACGAGATTGGCTATTTCTTTGTAGGATGGGGATGGTATCTACCTTACAAATTTGTTGTAAGGATTAAATGAGAAGGTGTATGAAATACTTGGAAGGGTTCCTGGCTCATTCATAAGAAGTGTTCAGGGACTGGTATTGTGTATGTGGGAAAAAAATGAGGGCCCAGGCCTACCTCCAGAGAAGGGGGCATTTTGGTCCAGAGCGGGGGCTTTTAGCTTGCAGGTATTTTGGTGAGTGAGTATATGTGTAAAACTCCCTAAATTGAAGGGAATTGAAATTTTGTGTGTGTGCATCTGGCAGGTAGGAGGTGGAGAACATCTATAGTATTTCTCAGATGTGTCAAAGAGGTTTGTGACCTCAAAATTAAGGTTCCCTGGGCTAAAGATCTCAGCTCCTTAGCATAACCCTCATCCCCTTTCCACAAATACCCAACCTGACAGGAGTATGCCACCAGTGGTTGGAACCTGAATGTGATGCCAGTGTTGGAGCAGTCCGTACTGTGCCATATCAATGCGGATATTTCCGGCATGAAGGTGCCCTGGCTCTATGTGGGCATGGTCTTCTCAGCCTTTTGCTGGCATATTGAGGATCACTGGAGTTACTCCATTAACTACCTCCATTGGTGAGTGGGGGTCCTGGGAAGCCGGGGAGGCAGGGTAGGCTCCCTCGCGACCACGTGTGTGACCACTCTGTGTGTCCCCTTTCCACGTGGCCAGGGGTGAGCCGAAGACCTGGTATGGGGTACCCTCCCTTGCGGCAGAACATTTGGAAGAGGTGATGAAGAAGCTGACACCTGAGCTCTTTGATAGCCAGCCTGACCTCCTGCACCAACTTGTCACCCTAATGAATCCCAACACCCTCATGTCCCATGGTGTGCCGGTGAGTGCTCAGGAAACAGGACCAAGGGGTAGAAATGATGTAGCGTGTCCTTTGTGGTGGTGGTGGTCGTGGTGGCCGTGGTGGTGGTCATCATCTGGAATCTACCCCTGCCTCTTTCTCATTCTTCTTGTGTCTTAATTTGACAACTCTAATAGAGACCTCACATCTTAGTAGTTAGATAAGCAATGTGATGGTGAGCCCTCTGGGCCATGTGTTTGAGGGCAACACCTCAGGATGGCTTCTTTTCATGTCTGTATTCTAGCCAGTGGAAGAGGGAAATGGGAGGATAGGGGAGGACAAGTCTCCTTATTCCTAAAGACCCACATCATTTCCATTCATCTCCTGTTAGTCACAACTTAGTCACATTGCCACATCTAGCTGCAAGGAAGACTGGAGAATGTGATTCTTATTTTGGATGGTCATGTACCAGTTGCAAATTCATATTGTTCTGAAAGAGGGTGAGAATGAATATTGGGGGGTAACTAGCCGTCTCTGACATGTTCTATATAGTAGCCCTTCTGAGAGCAATGGGTGTTTTTTTTTTAATTATGTAATAGGTCGTAAGTTCTATGGTAATTTTTTTTGCAACATGTAAGTGTATCAAGTCAACATGTTGTGCACTTTAAACTTAAACAATTTTATGTCATATCTTAAGTGGGGGGTGGTACATAATCTCTTCTTAAAAGTGCTAATGTCTATCAACATTTAAAATAAAAAAAGTTAAACCCAGAGTCCTAGACTGAACCTATCCTCCTCTGTGGACTCCTCTCCCACTCCATAAAATGTTTTGCTGCTTGTACAGTCTGGCTTGCCTATAAGGGAATTTCTAGCATTAGCATCAGCCACTTTTCTGGTGTGGATCTTAAGGCAGCCTGATCAGCACTTCTGTAGGAACAGTAATTAGTACATCCTCCACCTGTGTTTTAAGTCTTATTCTGTGTTACTCCTTCCCACTTCCTTCAACCTCCCCCCACCCCGGTGCTGCCCACCACCACGACCTTGGCTGCCCTGCCACTTATTCTAATGCATAGGACGTGGTAGGCAGTCACTGCATATTGAAGTAACGTCTCCTTGAGATCCCCACTCATCTGTACAGTAGGGCTTTGGATTAGGCCAGTGGTTCTCACCCACATTTCTTCTTGCCTTCAGCTTGTATTGATACACTACATACCCTGTAATATTTTTTATTATATACTTTAGTGATACTTAACTAAGCATTGAGGGAGCTAGGGAATTAGAGGAAGTGTATCCCACAACAGTTCAGGCAGCCTTTCTCCACTCAGGGTGGTGGTGGGGGTATCCTTTTCTCTCACTGCCTCACTCCTTTTAAGAACTATTGGACTTGAGAGGTAGAGGTGATCGAGGGCCCTTCCACTTCTGCTCTTCCTAAGTAGGCATTGGGTCTGACTTTTCCTCATACTCCTTTCTTCCTGACCCACAGCACAGCATTAGTCCTTGCCTGCAGTGTCAAGAAAAATTTCTAAGAGTGGAAGAGGATCCTTAAGGATTTAGACAGATAAGATATGTAGTTGTTTAACTCTTACCTCTTTTTAAGAAAACTTTAATACAGATTTTTAAACATGTGCTCTTTGCTTCCAGCTCCACAGCATTTGTCCTGCTCATGGCTCACCAGCTTCTCTGGCCAGCTGCTGCTTCCCCCTCTGCCCGCCCCCACCGGCCCTGCCCCTCCTATAGGTGGTTCCCAGCATCTCCAGGCTTTCTGGACTTGGCAGTATCCCCTCAATCCAAGGCATCTGGTTTTCATATTCTCATGCTGGCAGGCTGCAGTTGCACCAGCTGAAGCTCCCCAAGGAGCTATCTTTAGCCCACCCCCTCCGCCCTTCCCCTTTGGTGGAAGGCAGGCATTTCTTTTTATAGCTATATAGTGTAAGTATTATCTTCATTATAAAAGAAACCTGCCCCCTTTCCAGAAAATGGAAATTTAGAGTGGTCATCTCTATTTCCTCCACACTTTGTTATGTTTCTGTTATTTTTCTTTTTTTTTTTTTTAAAGATTTTATTTATTTATCAGAGAGAGAGACAAAGGCAGGCAGAGGGAGAAGCAGGCTCCTTGCTCAGCAAGGAGCCCGATGTGGGACTCGATCCCAGGACCCTGGGATCATGACCTGAGCTGAAGGCAGACGCTTAACCGACTGAGCCACCCAGGCATCCCGTTTCTGTTACTTTTCTACATAAATTTTGACATAATAATCAGTGTATGGATTTTATAATCTCTTTTTAAGTTTAAATGGTCTAGAATGGCACTGTCCAGTTTGGTAGCCACTAGCTACATGTGGCTGCTGAGCATCTGAAACATGGCTAATCTCATCTGAAATGTTCTGAAATATAAAACACATGTTGGATATCAAGGCTTAGTATGAAAATACCTCACTAATACTACTTTAGTATGCCACATACACATTGAAACGGTGATATTGTGGATATAGTAAATAAAATACATTGAAGTTAGTTTCACCTGTTTTTACTTTTTTAATGTGGCTACTAGAGAATTTAAAAGTATATATGTGGCTGGCATTATATTTCTTTTGGACAGTGCTGGTCTAGAATGATTTTTGCTTCCTTGCTATGAATTGCTTATAACCGTCTTTTAAAACAAGCAAACAAAAAAACCCCGCAACTTTATTGCAGTATAATTTATGTACCATAAAATTCACGCATTTTGAGTACACAAGAGTTCAATGAATTTACAGAGTTGTGCTACCATCACCACAATCCAGTTTTTAGAACATTTGTCACCCCAAAAAGATCCTTCATGCCCTTTTGTAGTCAGTCTCCATTCCAACCCCGAGTCCCAGGCAACCAGTCATCTGCCTTCTGTCTCTAGAGATTTCCCTTTTCTAGACAGTTCACATACATGGGATAATATGTGGTCTTTTGCATCTGGCTTCTTTCAGTTTGCATAATGTTTTCGAGGTTCATCCATGTTGTAGCATGTGTCAGAACTTCATTCCTAAATTTATGGTGGAATACTACATTTTATGGAAGTACCACATTTTGTTTATCCATTCACCACTCGATGAACATTTGGGTCATTTTTAATGACTGCAGAATGTGAGGAGAGCCTTTTTAGATAACTACATAGGAAATGGTAAAGGGACATGGCCAAAGTGAGGGTACAGGTTGAGATGAAGAGTCAGGAGCCTTAAGTTCTGTTTCTGGCCCTGCTACTTGACGCTTCTCTGGAACTCAGTTTTCACATCTATAAAATTAAGGCTGGGTCTAGATCATTCAGCAAGTATTGGCTAGAACTCCCTCTGTGTACAGGCCTTTGGCCAACACCTTGAAGACAAATAAACTGGTCCCTGCCTTTGGGTATGTGCAGTTGAGTGGAGAATAGAGGTGAGCAAATGTTAAGAGATGCTTCAAAAGGACAGCAGACTGGGTCATTGGGGTGGGGGGGGCCTCAGGAAAGCATTTGTAGAAGTGGTGATCCTTGAAGGAAGATAAGAGTTTGCCTGTTGGAGCCGTGGCTTCATCATGTGGACATGGGGTTTCAAGTAAGGGGTTCTCAGCCATGACTTTGCCAGTCAGATTTGCGTTTTTTGGAAGATCATTCTAGTGCTTGGTAATGGGGACCAGGGCAGTAATCCAGGCAAGAAATACTGAGGTTGCCCCTAAGTAGGGATAGATTTGAGAAGAAGAAAATGTATTGGAGGTGGGAGCTGATATATGACCTGAATAAATTTGGAGATGTATTCATGAATGGGCAGATTCAATATTGTGAGGACATTAATTCTCTCCATAGTAATCTAGAATCCTTACAGAAGAATTGTTGGGTTGAAGGATATAAACATTTTAGGTTCTTGATCTATATTAGCAAAATTTCCAGAGAGTAGAAGTTACTGGTCCTATTATCAGCACTGCACCTATTTCACTCTGTGTTCATCAGCATTGAATGTTCATCCTAAAAACCTTTGTGAGACTTCTTCTATAGATGGCAAATTAAACATAACACATGGCTGCTTCCATTCCTTACTGAAACCACTCAAATGGCACAAAGGGTTTTTTTTTTAAGGTTTTTTAAAAATTACTAAAATGGAGAAAACGAGAGGATACAATGATAAAATTCTTGAAACCAGAAAATGGATGAGAAAACTGAATCTTAGGCCAGTATTGAGACATCTGAGAACCAACCAATCTGATTTATACCTCAGAATTCCCCCAGAGGTTCAGTAGTCAGTGACACCAGGCATTCTGGGAAGAAAGATGAGTGAGGTGAAAATAGGGATTGGTTTGTGTCTATATAGGAAGCTGTGAGGTCCCCTTCCACACTGGGCAGCTGGAAATGTGACCCTCCCTCACTAAAGCAAAAGACTTTACTTCTGAAGAGGTAAAAATAAAAGATCTCTGGACTGAGGTCTTCTAGATACAGTTGAGGGTGGAGGTATAGTGAAAATAGTAGGATTCATCATTGTGTACATAATGGATGCTGAGGTTCCCAACTGTCTTTTTCCTCTTGGCTCTTAGAACACTGGCAGACAGATCTTTTTCCTTCAGGCAAAAAAATGGGAGAGTTTTCTCTGGAGAATCTGAGTGGCCCGAAAAGAAAGACCTAGAATTTCCCAAACTGAATGGCACTTCCAGATCACCCTGCAGTGAAGCTCACAGTTGACAAACTTCGCCTATATACTCAGAACTTCCATTCAGCTTTTCCATTTCTTACTCTTAAAGTTGACAGTCACAGATTAACAGACAGTTGAGGACACTCTAGAAAATAGAACCAACCAAACAAAACAACTTGGATAAACAGGTTAGGCAGGCAGAGAAGTAAACTTCAAAAAGGGAAAGAAACCTGGGGCGCCTGGGTGGCTCAGTCGTTAAGTGTTCTGCCTTCGGCTCAGGTCATGATCCCAGGGTCCTGGGATCGAGCCCCACATCAGGCTCCCTGCTCAGCGGGAAGCCTGTTTCTCCCTCTTCCACTCTCTCTGTGTTTCCTCTCTCGCTATGTCTCCCTCTCTCTCTGTCAAATAAATAAAATCTTTAAAAAAAAAAAAAAGGGAAAGAAACCTCAAGATTTTCAGAGATGAGCATATAGCACAAACTGAAATAAGAACAGGATACTATTTGAAAACACCCTGAAAACAAAAAAGAGTTCTTGGAAATTAAAACTGTGATAGTAAAAGGGGAAGAAAAAAGTTTAGAAGATAAATAGTTAAGGAACTCTCTCAGAAAATAGAATAAAAAATGAAGATGGGAAATGGTAAAGTTGAAAGAAATTTTGTTCAGGAGGTTCCATATTCAAATAATGAGTTCTGAAAAGAGAATAGATGAAAACAAAGAATCAAATCATTAATGAAATCATTCAAGAAAATTTCCCTGAACCAAAAGGCTGAGTTTTCAGAATCAAAGGGCCTACCTAGTACATGAATGAAAATAGGTGCACACGAGGGTTTATCTCGTGAATTTTTCTGTCAATCAAACACTGGGATCAGAAAAATCCTACAAGCTTCCTGAGAGAAAACAGGTTTAATTCAAAGCATTAGAAACCAGAATGACTTAAGACTTTTCAAAAGCAACACTAGAATCTAGAAGACTAGAGAGAGCCATGCCTTCAAAATGGTTTTCAGTTTAGAATTCTATATGGTCAAATTATGAAGTGCAAGAGTAGAATAGAGACATTTTTCAAAAAAAAAAAGTTCTTCACACCACTTCCTGGGAAGCTATTGGAGGTGCTCAAGTATAGCCCAAGAGTAAACACCAAGAGAGAGGAAGACCTGGGATCTAGGGAACAGGAGAGATCATCAGGACGGTCCGGGGAGGACGACAGCTGGTTCGAGTTGGAACAGATCTTAGGGCTCTGCTACAGAAAGGTGAAAACTGATAGGCAAGAGGAGGGTTGGACACTTGTCTTAAAGGTTGGGATTGAATTACTAAGACGTGCAGAAAACTAAGCAAACTGAGAAATAATAGGCTATCTTTAAAGTTTAGAGGCATGTTATTTAGGGTTGTTAAGGTAAATGCCAAAATAATCAGAAGAGGTGAAAGTGATTGGCTCTGAGGAGTGGAGAATGGCAGGGCCTGCTAACTTTAAAACAAATCTTATAGACCATTTGGCTCTTGGAACTGCCTATGTGACTGATTAATTATTAATGAAAAAAACCATCGCCAGCTTAACGAAAAGTGGTATTTTAAATTTTTATAAAAATTAGGGAAGTTGAGATATTTTGGTATGTACATTGCCTACTTTTGACTCAAATCTTCTGTTGTTGCTAACATAAATCTCAACTTTGAGATCCGAGGCCAGTGGTTCTTCCTTTTAGAATTGGAGGATCTGAGAGTCTTTCGTCATGCTGTTCCTTCAGGCTCTCTTTTGTCTCCTTAAGGATCCTGCTCTTAAATCAAGTTTCTCCCAACTCTGGAAAACCTGTCTCAGTGACCTTGGCCTTTTTCTTCTTCAGGTTGTCCGCACAAACCAGTGTGCAGGAGAATTCGTCATTACCTTCCCTCGCGCTTACCACAGTGGCTTCAACCAAGGCTACAACTTTGCAGAGGCTGTCAACTTTTGCACTGCTGACTGGGTGAGTCTGGAGTGTTGGTGGGCTGGCAGGGAGAAGCAGGAGGGTTGTGGGGAAGCTGAGGCACCACGGCCTTCAGACTTGGCCACACTCAGCCTTGGCCGCACTCAGCCTTGAATCTGTCCACAGTTGCCGGCTGGGCGCCAGTGCATTGAGCACTACCGCCGGCTCCGAAGATACTGCGTCTTCTCCCATGAGGAGCTCATCTGTAAGATGGCTGCCTGCCCAGAGAAGCTGGACCTGAACCTGGCAGCAGCTGTGCATAAGGAGATGTTCATCATGGTGCAGGAGGAACGGCGTCTGCGAAAGGCCCTGCTTGAGAAGGTAGGGTGGAGGGGAGAGGGCCCTGAATTAGGCACGCAATCCTGGCAGAAGTGGGGGAAGGAAGAAGTAGATGTAACTTCTATTCTTGGGGTATAGTAAAAAGAACTAGATCCATCTGGATTGGAAATCACATTCCTGTGCGCATGGGTGACTCAGTCAGTCAAGCGTCTGCCTTCGGCTCAGGTCATGATCTCAGGGTCCTGGGATCAAGTTCTGCATCGGGCTCCCTGCTCAGCAGAGAGTGTGCTTGTCTCTCTCCCTCTGCCCCTCCCTTCTGCTTGTGGTGTTTCTAGCTCGCACGTGCTCTCTCTCTCAAATAAATAAATAAAATCTTAAAAAAAAATCACATTCCATTCTCTGCTCTGCCATTTATCAACAACTGTGAGCAAGTTAATTTACTTCACTGTCAGTATCCGTCTCTGGGAAATGGGGATTATGATGTTTATCTTTTGGGATAGTTGAATAGATTAAAGATTATGTTTATTAAGTAACTGACCCGTAGCAAGTGCTGGTGTCACTGCTATTCGTCATTATTTAAATAACCCAACAGGACAGGCTGGCATGTGGAACCACAACTGCTGATTTAGCTGGGTGACCTTTTCAGGTTATTTAACCTCTGATAGTCTCACTTCCCCACTCTGTAAAATGGGAATAAATACCGAACTTGCAAGGGAATTGTAATTGCTTGAAGAAGGTGATTTATGTCAAAGCATCTGTTAATTGCACTTGCATTGTACTAGCTGCTGTTACTGGTAATAACATGAAGAAAATGATTGAAATATGGAACATTTCTTAGGAAATGCCATTTTATTACATTCAGATGATTCAGTAGCTCAAACTAGGGTGCTACTACCAAATACAAGGTGGTCCTCCTTTATTTTATTTTTTTTTTTTAAAGCAGTCCTCTAATCTCTCATAAGCGAGTGGTCAGTTGTGTTTGTAGGTGAGTGGGACTGCTACTCATGTAGTTCAACTGCCTTCTTAAAGCTCCACACTTGCTCAGTTAGGAAGTGACTTAGTGAGAGTCCTCTATAGTATTACAAAGGAATGCTGGTCCTGAGTGACCCCTTGCTGCCCATTTAGGGTAATACTTTCTTATGTTAAAGCTCATTTATAACTTGCCCGTGAGCATGGGCTATAAGGAGAATTTCAGCTGTGGTAATGTTGGAAGTTTGTGGTGTTAGTTGGTAAGCCCCTGGGCTTTCCCAGGCATCATTTTCTCTCTCTTCAGTGCTATTATTAAATGATGACCCTGGGGTTGTTCCAGACTATAAGAAGGAGTCAAAGCGAGGTGGGAAGACTAGGTATTCTCATCCGGACATTGAGAATTCTTTATACTTGGCTCTTACCTCAGAGAAGGTTCTGGACCCCCCAGTCTTAAAAATCTGTAAAAGGTGTGTGTGTGTGTGTACGTACTTTTACTTGGCTCTTACCTCAGAGAAGGTTCTGAACCCCCAGTCTTAAAAATCTGTAAAAGGTGTGTGTGTGTGTGTGTGTGGGTGTGTGGGTGTGTGTGTGTGTGTGTGTGTACGTGTGTGTACACTTTTATGGGGAGAGGGCTCCTAGCTTGCATCCAGTTCTCAGAGGAATCTATGATCCAAAAATACATAGGGACTGCATCTGAACTTAGAGCATTCTCTGACTTTAGAGTCAAAATAGACTGTAGCCAGATTCTTTGGGCAGGTTATAGACCCTCTCTCTGAGACTTAGTTTCCTCCTTAGTAAAATGGGATAGGCCTGTGAAATAGGTATCCTTAATCTGAAAATTAGAGCTAATAATAGTAAGTATTTGTTGGGTTCCCCAAACTTCTAACTGGTGTGTGCCCTTGACCAACATCTCCCCATTTCCCCCAGCCCCCAGCCCTTGCAAACCACCATTCTACTCTTGTTTCTATTGAGTTTGGCTTTTTTCGATTCCACGTATAAGTGACATTCTATAGTATTTTGTCTTTCTGTGTCTGACTTACTTGACTTAGTATAATGCCCTCAAGGTCCATCCATGTTATTATAATTGGCAGTATTTCCTTCTTTCTCGTGGCTGGATAATAGTCTGTTGTATGTAAATACCATGTCTTCTTGATCTGTTCATCCACTGATGGACTCTTAGATTGTTTCTATATCTTGGCTATTATTGTGAATAATGCTGCAGTGATCATGGGAGTGCAGATATCTCTTTGAGATTCTGATTTCATTTCCTTTGGATATATATCCAGAAGTGAGATTGCTAGATCATAGGGTAGTTCTGTTTTAAATTTTTTGAGGAACCTCCATACTGTTTTCCAGGTAGCTGAATCAATTTACATTCCCACCAACAGTGCACGAGGGTTCCCTTTGCTTCACATCCCTTGCTAACACTTACTATCTCTTGTCTTTTTGGTAATAGCCATTCTGACAGATGTAAGGTGATATTTTGATTTGCATTTCCCTGATGATGATGATTGTCACGTTGAGCATCTTTTCATGTACCTCTTGGCCATTTGTATCTCTTTGGAAAATGTCTGTTCAGGTTCTCTGCCTATTTTTGATCAGATTGTTAGTGGGGTTTTATTTTTTTGCTATTGATGTTGGATGAGTTCCTTGTATGTTTTGGATATTAGCCCTTTATCAAATAGATGGTGTACAGATACTTTCTCCCATTCTGTAGGTTTCCTTTCATTTTGTTGATGATTTCTTTTGCTGCGCAGATGCTTTCTTTATAGCTAAATGTAGTCCCACTTATTTATTTTTGCTTTTGTTGCTTGTGCTTTAGGTATCCTATCCAAGAAGTCATTGCCAACCAATGTCCAGGAACTTTATCACTATGTTTTCTTCTGGGAGCTTTGTGGTTTTAGGTGTCATGTTTAAGTCTTTAATCAATTTCAAGTTAATTTTCATGCGTGTATAAGGACCCAGATTCGTTCTTCTGCTCATGGTTACTCAGTTTTCTCAGTGCCACTAATTGAAGAGACTATCTTTTACCTGTTGAGTATTTTTGGCTCTCTTATCAAATGTTAGTTGACTGTATATGCAAGGGTTTATTTCTGGGCTTAATTCTGTTCCACTGCTCTGTGTGTCTCTTTTTATGCAAGTACCATACTGTTTTAATTACTGTAGCTTTGTAGTATAGTTTGGAATCAGGAAGTGTGATGCCTCCAGCTTTGTTCTTCCTTGTCAAGATTGTTTTGGCTGTTAGGGGTCTTTTGTGGTTCCACTTATTCTAAATGTTTTGATACTTTTCTAAGTCCTTAGTTGCTGTACCTTTTTAATCTTCATGACAACACAATGAAGATGGTGCCATTATCTCCCATATTATAAGATGGGGAAACAAACCCAGAGAGGTGTAAATTATTTACTCCATACCACACAACTAATTAAATAAGTGGCAGAGCGGGATTTGTAATGTACAACAGACTCCTATCTGATGCAGAGGTTAGATGTTACAGTCAATATAGAACAAAAACTGTTAGTCAGAATTTCCCTTTAAAAATCCCTAAAATTGGCCATAATGCATAGTGTCATACTGTCTTTCAGTTACTTCAGCATAACTGGCTTTTCTCCATTTTTGGAACAGAATGCTTTTTCTTCATCTGAGTAACAGATGAAGTCATTGGCATAGGTTTGGAAGCCATATTGTTGAAAAAAAATTTTTTTATCTTTAAACGCTGGACACAAGTGCAGTTTTGTTTCTGTGAGTTCCGTATGTGCTTTGCAGTGTGTCCTGCCTGCCAGGCTGCCGGCACGGCGCCTGGAACACGGTGGGCGCTGAGTGACTCGAAGCCAGCCTTGTTCCCCTTGTTCTCAGCCTTTCCCTTGGCCACTCCCACACAGTGCCACCTCTGGTGCCTTGGCCCACTGCTTTCCTCACCTCCTCTCACCCTAAAGGCCCTTTTTGCTGATCTGATTCTCACCTGATTTTTTTTTTTTTTCCTCTCAGCCCACACTGATCTTGCCCTGGTTCATCTGATTTCCCCAGTGTGGAGAGCTTAAACTTCACAGAGGCAGTATGTTCTGTGGGGTTTGCTCTCCAGAACTCTTAGCACAGATTGGAGTCTAACGTGGGGCTCAGTTGTGGCAGAGATAGGGGCCTATCTGTATCCCTGTTCTGGTTCTATATAACGCGCGTGGGTTGAATGCCCCCAGGGCATCACGGAAGCTGAGCGAGAGGCTTTTGAGCTGCTCCCAGATGATGAGCGCCAGTGCATCAAGTGCAAGACCACGTGCTTCCTATCAGCCCTGGCCTGCTATGACTGCCCAGACGGCCTTGTCTGCCTTTCCCACATCAATGACCTCTGCAAGTGCTCCAGTAGCCGGCAGTACCTGCGGTGAGCAGGGGGCCTACTGAAGAAAGCGGGCTGAGGAGAGGGCTGCAGAGCTGGGCCAGATGTGTGCTTCCCTGCCGTCTTCCTCCAGGTATCGATACACCTTGGATGAGCTCCCTGCCATGCTGCATAAGCTGAAGGTTCGGGCCGAGTCCTTTGACACCTGGGCCAACAAAGTTCGAGTGGCCCTGGAGGTGGAGGATGGGCGGAAGCGCAGTGAGTGATGGGGGGGACGGAGGGACTCCACAGGCAAGTTCTCTTCCCTTTTCTTCTGGACCCCACCCCCACCCCCTTCCTCTGCCTTTACTCAGTACTGCCTACTCCTTGCCGCTTTCATTCTCTCCCCAGGCCTTGAAGAGCTGAGGGCGCTAGAGTCTGAGGCCCGTGAGCGGAGGTTCCCAAACAGTGAGCTGCTGCAGCGACTAAAGAACTGCCTGAGCGAGGCGGAGGCTTGCGTGTCCCGGGCTCTGGGACTCGTCAGCGGCCAGGAAGCTGGGTATGGCAGTGGGAGGTGGCGGGCTCAGGTTCTGCCTGCTGAGGAGCCGGCACCTAGGAGGAGTGGACTCTGAGCGCCACTGGGCAGATGACAAGCACTGCCGTGCGGGGTGGCCTAAGAGGTGTTGGGAGGGCAAGGAGATCAGGCAACTAGAATGGAGAAGAGTGCTAAGAAAGCTAGAAATGGTTCTTTTTATCAGTACCTGGAGATTTCCGGCAGGCTTAGGGATTTTGTGGGCAGGGAGGAGTTGTGGAAGGTTTAGGGACAAGAAGCATCAGCCTGATCAGAGAATTCACGGTAGAGGATGAGTTGAAAAGTCCAGCTTCTGTTACCATCATTTAATTTCTAAGCCCCCCCCCCCCCCGCCATATATCCTATATTCCCCTCTTCTTATTTGCTCTCATCATATGTATGTGCTGAAATATTAAACCCCCCTCCTCTAATCTGGACAGTTGGCACTGTGGAGTAGGAGGCATGATCAAGGTGGGCAGGTGTGAGGAAAGGTGTTGGGTCTGAGCACAGAGATGGAGGGAGGGGACTGGGTTTGGACCTGAAACCCCACATGTGAAACTCCATAGCCCCCACAGGGTGGCTGGTCTACAGATGACCCTGGCTGAGCTCCGGGCCTTTCTGGACCAGATGAACAACCTGCCTTGTGCCATGCACCAGATTGGGGATGTCAAGGTGAGGAGGAGTGCACTCAGAGTGCTGATGAGGGTTCAGGGGGATTGGGAGACCTGAGCAGCAGGCCACTCTTGGCTTCCTTAAAAAGCGTCAAAAATATTTGGGCAAGACAGGATGCGCCTGTCAGAGTAACAGGAGCTGGGAGGCAAAGGGGCGGGTGGCAGGGGTGTAAGTACAGGATGCAGAGTCAAGAGAAGGTGTCCTGGTGGGAGGTGGATGAGGAGAAAGGAACAAGGATATTTGTGGGCCTGGAAAGCTTGAGTCAAGTTCAGGAAGGGAGAGGAGAGGTGGGACGAAGAGGGCAGTGGACACCAGTGTAAGCGTAAGGGTTTGTGAGGAGGCCAAGTGTAGCAGAGTGTTTTTAAGGCAGAGGGTCTCCCGGTGCTGTACATCAGAATCCTCTGGGGACTGAAACAAAGCATAGACTCCTGACCAAACCCTATTAAGACTCTAAGGGTGGGGCCCAGGAATCTGTGTTTAACAAATTCCCCAGGGTATTCTAGCGGGCAGGAACCTTAGGGCATGGCAAAGGAGGAGAGCGCAGCCCACGTTAGGCTCTCTTCCCAAATACTGGCAGGTAAGAAGGTAGGTGGGGCAAAGGTATTTGGTGGTGGGACCTCCAAGTGGGCCCAGCTGAGGAGTCTGTTGTTCTTCTGTATCCTGGTAGGGTATTCTGGAACAGGTGGAGGCCTACCAGGCTGAGGCCCGTGAGGCCCTGGCCTCACTGCCCTCCAGTCCAGGGCTACTGCAGTCCCTGTTGGAGAGGGGGCAGCAGCTGGGGGTGGAGGTGCCTGAGGCCCAGCAGCTCCAGCGGCAGGTGGAACAGGCGCGATGGCTGGATGAGGTGAAGCGAACGCTGGCCCCCTCAGCCCGAAGGGGCACCCTGGCTGTCATGCGGGGACTGTTGGTCGCGGGTGCTAGCGTCGCCCCTAGCCCTGCTGTCGATAAGGCCCGGGCTGAGCTGCAGGAGCTGCTGACCATTGCGGAACGCTGGGAGGAGAAAGCCCACCTCTGCCTGGAGGCCAGGTAGGTCCAGCCCTCTCCCCGCCCCGCCCCCCGGCCCCAACCTTCAAGGTTTAGTGGGAAAGCTGATGGGGTGATTTCCATGGGTGGCCTTGGGTACCAGACTCCAGTGCTCGTGTATTGACTTTCTTCCTTCTTTTGTTCCCTAGTTTATCTTTTTTTTTTTTTTTTTTTTAACTACATGTATACATAGAGGCAGAGCTAGGCTTACGGGGAAGCAGAGATGGACAGATACGGATAGAGGACTAGCCCCACTGGCTGACGTGGGCACACACACTAATGGGCAGACGGACAGGTGCCAGGCAAAGCCCCGCAGGGCACCCTGACATACTGTGGCGCCAGGGGCGCACCGCCGCTTGTGGCGGCCGTGCAAGCAGGCTGACAGGCAGAGAAGCCGAGGCGCAGAGGCCACGGCAGAAGTTGGGTGGGCGTGTGCGGTCTGGAGCGAGCAGGACCGGCAGCCCTCTGTAGGCGGAGTGCTAGCAAGTAGGCCCAAGTGGCCTCTCCAGGGGCCGCTGCCGATGTATCTGGTGGGCAGGCCAGGCTGCCGGTCAGGCAGATCACTCTAGACTGAGGCCTCTTTTTTTTCCCCTTACCTTTAGGCAGAAGCATCCACCAGCCACGCTCGAGGCCATAATCCACGAGGCAGAAAACATCCCTGTTCACCTGCCCAACATCCAGGCTCTCAAGGAGGCTCTTGCTAAGGCCCGGGCCTGGATCGCTGATGTGGACGAGATTCAGGTGAGGAACCTGTCGCCCCCTGAACCTCTACCCTAGATCTTCAGTCCAGCAAGGAGAGCTGGCATACATCGGGTTGGGCTGGCTTGGCTAGAGAAGCAGTCCAGCCCAGTGAAAGGAGGCAAAATATGCTTGGCAGCGAGCCATGGGAGGAGGGCTCGCAAGGCCAGCCTGAGGGTGGAGAGGTTGTGGAAAGGGTCAGGAGGGTAGGGGCAGGGAGGGTGGAAGAGGCAGGCCACAACAAAATGATGAGTCCGATGGTCACGGGCACTGACCGGATTACCTGCGGGCTGAGCCGGCGGCTGTGGGGGTTGTAGGGGGGCGCTTCCCTTCGCATGATCCCTGTTTGGTTCTGCCCAGAGACTCCAAGTCTGGTGCCTCTTCCCAGCTCAGGGCCAGGCACAGAGTAACCTCAGTAAATGCTGGCAAGTTGACTTGAGCTCTCTCTTGCCTCTGTCCCAGAATGGCGACCACTACCCCTGCTTGGATGACTTAGAGGGCCTGGTGGCTGTGGGCCGGGACCTACCTGTGGGGTTGGAGGAGCTGAGACAGCTAGAGCTACAGGTGCTGACAGCGCACTCCTGGAGGGAGAAGGCCTCCAAGACCTTCCTCAAGAAGAACTCTTGCTACACACTGCTGGAGGTGAGGCCTGGGCCCTGACCGCCCCCCCCCCCTCCCCCCCCCCCCCGCCGCCAGCCTCTCCTGCCTCCAGCCCAGCTGTTGTGAGGCGGCTCACAGGAGACCGTGGGGCTTGCGGGGCCCTGGCAGTGGGAGGGAGGGGAGGCCTACTCATCCGCGCCCTGTCTGCCTGCTTTAGGTGCTCTGCCCGTGTGCAGACGCCGGCTCGGACAGCACTAAACGCAGCCGGTGGATGGAGAAGGAGCTGGGGTTGTACAAATCTGACACGGAGCTGCTGGGACTGTCCGCACAGGACCTCAGGGACCCAGGCTCTGTGGTAAGGAGCGAGGACTCACAGTGAGCGGAGAGCCTGGCGGTGATAAGTGTCTGAGCGGGGCCGCCCTGGGCGGACTGCTTGCTCCCTAGGCCTCGCTTCTCCTGGTTTGGGAGTAGGGTGTTGATGGGGCCGGAGGAGGGAGGGGACGGACGGGCCGCTGACCCCCTCTCCCGCTGTCCTGGGCATGCCAGATCGTGGCCTTCAAGGAGGGGGAGCAGAAGGAGAAGGAGGGTATCCTGCAGCTGCGTCGCGCCAACTCCGCCAAGCCCAGTCCACTGGCATCGTCGGCCACGGCTTCCTCTGCACCCTCTGTCTGTGTGTGTGGGCAGGTGCCGGCTGGGGCGGGAGCGCTGCAGTGTGACCTGTGTCAGGACTGGTTCCATGGGCGATGTGTGTCGGTACCCCGCCTCCTCAGCTCCCCGAGGCCTAGTCCCACCGCGTCCCCACTGCTGGCCTGGTGGGAGTGGGACACCAAATTCTTGTGTCCGCTGTGCATGCGCTCACGGCGCCCGCGCCTGGAGACCATCCTGGCACTGCTGGTGGCCCTGCAGAGACTGCCCGTGCGGCTGCCTGAGGGCGAGGCCCTGCAGTGTCTCACAGAGAGGGCCATCAGCTGGCAAGGCCGTGCCAGGCAGGCTTTGGCCTCTGAGGACGTGACTGCTCTGTTGGGACGGCTGGCTGAGCTTCGCCAGCGGCTGCAGGCTGAGCCCAAGCCTGAGGAACCCCCTACCTACCCTTCAGCCCCTGCCTCTGACCCTCTCAGAGAAGGCAGTGGCAAGGATATGCCCAAGGTGAGCTGCCCGCCCCAGCTCTTGCCCTCCCATTCCTGTCTCCTTGCCCCGCCCCTGTTTAGGCTCCAGCCCCATCCCTGCTCTCTGACTTCCGACCTCTCTCTCGGCCCGGCCTCCCTGCCCCATTCTACATTCCGCCCAGATCCCCCGACTGCTCCTTGCCGCAGCCTTTGTCTGCTCTCCTCCTCCAGGAGGTGGAACGTGCCGAGTCGGGGGTCGGTGGGGAACAGGGCCTGATTCTTCAGTCACCACCATCCGTCCTCGCTCTCCTTGGCAGGTCCCGGGCTTGCTGGAGAACGGAGACAGTGTGACCAGCCCTGAGAAGGTAGCCCCGGGGGAGGGCTCAGGTAAGAGAGGTAGGTCCAGGTGTGGGTAGGCTGCTGATTGGATATCCCCAGGGCCCCGTGTGCTCCTCGGCTCACGGTGGGGGGTGGGGGTGGAGGGGTACAACCCAGAGCAGCATCTAACCCAGCCTGTCCCTGCAACCCACCAGACCTGGAGCTGCTGTCGTCGCTGTTGCCACAGTTGACTGGCCCCGCGTTAGAGCTGCCTGAGGCCACCCGGGCCCCTCTGGAGGAGCTCATGTTAGAAGGGGACCTGCTTGAGGTGACCCTGGATGAGAACCACAGCATCTGGCAGCTACTGCGGGCTGGGCAGCCTCCAGACATGGAGCGGATCCGCACACTTCTGGAGGTGAGGACAGGGATCGCGGACAGGGCCAGGAGGTCAGGCCAAGGAGGCAGGGATCCCAGGCCTGACCACTGGCCCACACCTCTTTCTGCCTGTCTGATACACAGCTGGAGAAGGCAGAGCGCCATGGGAGCCGGGCACGGGGCCGGGCATTGGAGAGGCGGCGACGGCGGAAGGTGGATCGGGGTGGGGAGGGCGATGACCCAGCCCGAGAGGAGCTAGAGCCAAAGAGGGTACGGAGCTCAGGGCCAGAGGCCGAGGAGGCCCAGGAGGAGGAGGAGCTGGAGGAGGAGACTGGGGGTGAGGGCCCCCCCCAACCCCTGCCCACCACTGGCAGCCCCAGCACCCAGGAGAACCAGAATGGCTTGGAGCCGGCGCTAGGGGCCACTTCAGGCCCCACGGCCCCTTTCTCTACTCTGACTCCTCGGCTGCATGTGCCCTGCCCGCAGCAGCCGCCTCAGCAACAGTTGTGACAGTGGCTGAGCCTAGCACAGATCCCCCACAGAGACCCCCCCCCCCCTTGGCCTCAAGGATCCTCTGACCATCAAGCCTGCTTCTTGGGAGGTGGGCAAGAAGGGGGGATGGCCACCCCCCTCCCCCCCGAGCCCACTCCCGAGTCCCTTGACTTTTATATTCTGACTCCAAGGTATTGTTCAGACCTCAGCTCCTGGGGGCCGGCCCCTGGAGTCCCCCTCCCTGGTAGCCTCTAACCAGCATTCCCAGACACCTGAGGCAGATAGACAGATGGATGGGCAGGTGGGCAGGGGGGTGGCTGGGGCTGGGCCAGCACCATTCCAGAGACAAGGCCAGTGCGTATGCAAACTGGGGGAAAACTCCTCTCCCTTCTCTCCCCAGTTCTGGTCCTGGCCAGGCCATGCTACACTAACCTCACCTCCCTCTCACTCTTTCTCCTCCCTCCCCTTTCCTGCCTCTCCCTCCCATCCCCCCCACCCCCACCCTACTTTCTCCGCCCCCCCCCTCCCCTGACTGTTCCACCCAGGAGGAGGAAACTTCACATAGCTGTGCTCACAGTTTTTTATTTTAAATGAATTTGGTTGGGGAGCTGAGCAGGCTCCTTATGATCTGAAGAAAGCTTTTGGTGCTTGTCCTCAAAACCACCTTGACCTTCTCCCCCTGTCCTGCCCTGTCTCCTTTCCTCCTCCTGGGTTCATGTTGTAATAAAAGAAGATCGTTGGTGTGTAATTAATTTGTTCAAAAAAAAAAAAAAAAGAAACTTGGTTCCAACTGAAGCCTATTTTAATTTTATTTTATTATTTTCCTCTTGTTAGAAATAAAACCCTTAGCAACATTTTTTGGAAATATGTTTCTGAAGTGCATTTCTCTTTGAAGGGGGAGAACAGTGCCTCCATCACCTGTCAGCGGAGGGCTGAAGTCTGGGAGCTCTGGGTTCTGAAAACAAGTTCTACCGGGTTCTCCTTACCTGTGGGCAAGACATCCTGAGTCTCCCCCCACCCCATCCCCAAACCAGTTTTCCCCATCTCCCAGCAGATGGGCCTGACACCTCTCGCCTAAACTTCTGCCTCAGCCCCCTCCCACTTTATGCCCTCCAGTCCGTCCTCCTCAAAGCCCCCCAGAGGCATTTTTGGTTTTGGCTTTATTGAGATATAATTTATACATCGTAAAGTTTACCTGTTTTAAATGTAAAATTCAGTGATTTAGAGCGATGTTTTCTAAAGTACAGAACTGATGATGTCACTCTTGCTGCTTAAAACCATCCATGATGCTTTATTGCCCTTAAGATCAAGGTTATATTTATAATCTCATTCTTTCTGGAATGCTTTCCTGTCCGACCCATATGCCATGTTCAGGGATGCTTCCCTGACTTTTCTCTACCCTAAAGGGTTTCTTCGGCCCTGTGAATGGAGAGTAAAGCTCAGATGTGTGGTCATTTGCAGCCCAAGTTCACTTTTACAGCTTTATTGTGATATAATTTATATACATCATACAGTTTACCCACTTAAAGTATACAATTCAGTGGCTTTTAGTATATTCTAGTTGTGCAACCGTCACTGCAAAAGATTTTAGAATGTTTTTTCATCATTCCAAAATGAAACCACACTCCTTAGGCATCACACCCCTGTCCCGGCCCCTGCCCCCCACCCCCCCAACCCCACCTCCCCCACCCCGTCCCCCTGGCCCTTCAACCCTAGGCTACCACTAATCTATATGGATTTGCCTATTTTGGACATTTTATATAAATGGAATCATACAATTTGTGATCCTTTGTGACTGTGTTCTTTTGCTTAGCATAATGGTTTCAAGCCGAGTTCGCTTTTAAATGTAAATATGAATGGTGCCTTTATATCGGACAGTTTTCTTCTCCCCACCCCCCTTCTGGGTCCCGGAGTTTTTTTGTTTTGGGTTTTTTTTTTTTTTTTAAGATTTCATTTATTTAGAGAGTGAGCGTGCGTGTGAGCAGGGGGAGGGGCAGAGGGAGAGAGTCTCAAGCATACTCCCCGAGTGCGGAGCCCCAACCTGGGGCTCAATCTCACGACCCTGAGATCATGACCTGAGCCACCCGGGCGCCTCCAGAGTCATGAAAGTGAGGGTGTTGGACTAGATTGGGGACTATCACTACTCTGCCCTTTCTCATTGTGGGTGCTCACTCAATGGGTTCATTTTGCTCCATTTCTCCCCCTTCCCAAGACTTCCAGTTGATAGGAACCTAGTGATGAGTGAGAAGGCCCACCCTCTTCTGGTAGCTTTGATTGGTGGGAGGGACTGGCTCAGCTCTGCCTCCAGTCTTGTGGTCAGGAGGTACTGGGCTGTAGAAGTTAAGGGGAGGCAGAAGCCAGTGGACACCCCTGTCCTGCACCCAGTTCAACCCCAGGCCCCGGTCTAGGGGAAAAGGCTGGCCTTTTGTCTGCCTGCCTATTTGGAATTGGTCATGAAAGGAGGGTTGGAGAAGACACCTCAGAAGAAGACGGGCTTGTGAGCTACTACAGAGACAGGAGGGGGCTCAGGCTCAGCACTCACTGCCATTCCCACCCAAGGCAGTCTGCCCCCAGAAGCGGCCCAACAGGACAGGAAGAAGGGTACCTGTGACCTCCAGCAGCTCCCAGGCTGGCAAATTGCTGGGCCCAGGCTGGGGTCTTCCAGGTTACGGCCCAGCCCTCAGCGGTTTGCAGACCACCTTTTCCATCTCGGCACTGCCCTGCCCCAGGCCTCACAGCGGACGTGCATCCCGGGGCTTCGGCCAGAGAGGCCCCCGCTCCGAGCCTGTAAGCCCCAGGTTAAACGTGGCCTCTTCCAGAGAGCTCGCTCTGGTGGCACAGAGGTCACCTTTTCCCAGGCACTCACCTAGGAAGGAGTGACTGGCCGTGGTGGGGAGGGGACGAGTGGGGGGGGGGGGCAGACGAGTGGGGGATGGGGAGAAAGGATCCCGAAAGAAGAGGGTATCTTCGGGTCGAAGTCGTTTTCTATGAGACACCTCCTTGCGCTGCTGCTGCATCCTCCCAGAAGTTACCGCGTCGCTCCGGATGGCTCCTGAGTCTGCAGGTGGCGAGGAGGGGAAGAGGCTGTACTGGTACTGAGGACTTAGCCCAGCTCCTTCTCTCGGGCCCAACTGACTCCTTTCCTCCTAGTGCTTCCAGTGTCCCTTGTGTGGCGTCTGCAACACTCTAGGATTAATGGGTCTGCTTCTCCCACCGTTCCGGGAGCTCCCGGAGGGAGCGCAAGGCCCAGGCCCAAGTCCTCTGCCCCCGCTTCTAGTCAGGCTCCTGCACAGTCCGGGCTCCGAAGGAGGGGGACAGGAGCAGCGTTTGGAACCCCACTGCATACGAACTCTATGCCCTTCGCACTACATAAATCTTGGTAAAGGTGTTACCCTAGGAGAGTGGGGTCTGGACCCCAGGTCCGTGGTCACTGGGGGCCTGAAGGAGCAGACGCTGAGCGTGCTGCTCAGAAGTCCTGAAATTGTGGGGATGGGAGAAGAGGGATTCCGAGGCAGATACGGTCTCCGCCCCCCTGGGGTGCTCTTTGCAAAGGGAAGGGAGCAGTCCCTTAGGAACCCCCTCCTGGGTGCCAGCTCCATGTGAGACATTTCACAAAGTTCCCGTCAGACACGCGGGAAGCAGACCCCTCAAAGAATAGGCCTCGCCTGGGCATATCAGCCCGGCAGAGCTGGGTTTCCCACCAATTCTGAGCCTACAGCTCTGTGCTGCAGGACACAAGGGGCCCGAAGTAATCAGCCTGCACCCAGGAAGTATTTCATGGGGGTGGGGGCTCCTCATTGGTCTCTGCCACTGGCAGGTGGGGACTCAGCAATGCTACAGCCAGATTGGCCTTGGTAGGTAGAAGTCCGTGTTGCTGAACTTGTGCGTAACCTTCATGCCTGCCTGTATTCATTATTGTTGAGTAACAGATTACTCCAAAAACTTGGTGGCTTAAAACCATGACATTTATCTCACAATTCCCGTAGGTCAGGAATCTGGGCACAACTTAGCTGGCTCTCAATTTCGGGGTCTTGCAGGCTGCAGTCATCTCAAGGCTCGACCGGGGAAGGATCCGCTTCCAAGCTCACTCACATGGGTGTGGGCAGGATTCAATTCCTTGAGGGTGGTTGGACCAGGGCCTCAGTTCCTCACTGCCTGTTGGTTGCCCTGATTTCCTTGTCATGTGGGTCTTTCTCCATAGGGCAGCTCATAACATGGCCACTTACTTCATCAGACCAGTCAAGTGAGATGAGACCGAGAGAGAGAAAATTGCATGAGTGTAAGATGGAAGTCAGTCTTGACCCAATCTCTGAAGTGACATCCAACCACTTTTGCAATATTCTCCTCAGCAGGAGTAAGTCACTAGGTTCAGGCCACGCTCGAGGGAAGGGGATGACACAAGAGTGTGAATACCAGGAGGTGAAGATCACTGGTGTGCCATCTTGGCAACTGACTACTATAGCTCATTCTCTGGCCCCCAATGATTTACATCCCTTCCACTTGCAGAATACATTCACCCAATCCCCGCTCCATTTCGGCATCACCTCAAAGTCCAGAATCTCATCTAAATTAGGACCAGATGTGAACATGGCCCCTTGTGTGTATTCCTGAAGTATGACTCCTGAAGTACTATTTTTCTCCACCTGTAGATCTGTGAAACTTATGACACAAGTTATCTGTCCCCAACACACCCACCATACAGTGGTGAAACAGGCACAGGATAACTACCACAGACATTCCAGTTCAAAAAGGGGGAACATGGGAGACACAAAGGAGTCGTTGGGTCTGTAGCAAGTCTGAAATCCAGCTGGGCAAATGGAAGTTCCTCGATTAGGTCATACACACCTACAAGGGACATTGGAAACTGTGGTCCGAATTTGTCCTGAAAAGGAAGAGGAAACAGGCTTAACGACCACCTAGCTTGTCTCTGCCACACCTCCTGATGTATTTCTCAAAGTCCTTGTGAAAGGAATGTCCACGTGGCCAGAGAGTGGGTTTAAATGGGTTACACATGATGAGTTAACTCCAACATTCTTGTTGCCCTAAACATCTGGAGAGCAGCTGTGTTCGTTCACCACTATGCTATCAACACCACTGGCATTTAGAGATTCCTCCCCCTACATTGTATATCTGGCATCTTAACCTCATTTAACACAGGCTACCGTTGAGTACACGTTTCAGTCAGTCAATAGAACAAATCTTAGAAATGCTCCTAGCTGCTTCAGCTAACACAGTACATCCAGGATTCCTGATAAGTGGGCACCCATATTGAAATGTTTGACCTTACCAATCAAAAAAACTCCCCAAAAGTAAAAGTCCAGGGCTAGAGGGCTTCACAGGCAGATTCTACCAAACATTTAAAGAAGAGTTAATACCTAGTCTTCTCAAACTGTTCCAAAAAACAGAAGAGGAAAGAAAACTTCCAAATTCATTCTCTGAGGCCAGTATCACCCTGTTACCAAAACCAGATAAACACACCACAAAAAAGAGGACCACAGGCCAATATCTCTCATGAGTATAGTTGCAAAACTCCTCAACAAAAATGGTAGCAAACCGAATCCAAAAATACATTTTAAAAAATCATACACCACGATCAAATGGGATTTATTCCCAGGAGGCAAGGATGGTTCAATATCCACAGATCAACATGATACAACCACATTAATAAAAGAAAGGATAAGAACCATAGGATCATTTCAATAGATGCAGAAAAAGCATTTGACAAAATACAACAGCCACTCATGAAGAAAACCCTCGGCAAAGGAGGTCTAGAGGGAACATATCTCAACATAATAAAGGCTTTATATGAAAAATCCACAGCCAACATCATACTCGATGAAAAACTAAGAGCTCTTCCCCTAAGGTCAGGAACAAGACAGGGATGTCCACTCTCACCACCTTTATTCAACATAGTACTGGAAGTCCTAACCACAGCCATTAGACAACATAAAAAAATAAAAGGCATCCAAATTCCTAAGGAAGAAGTAAAACTTTCACTATTTGCAGATGACATGAAACTATATGGAGAAAACCCTAAAAGACTCCACCAAAAAACTACTAGAACTGATAAATGAATTCACTAAAGTCGTGGGATGAAAAATCAATGTGCAGAAATCTGTTGCATTTATATACACTAATAATGAAACAGCGGAAAGTGAAATTAAGAAAATCCCACTTATAATTGCACCAAAATAATAAAATATCTAGGAATAAACTTAACCAAAGAGGTGAAAGACCAATACTCTGAAAACTATAAAACACTGATGAAAGAAATTCAAGACAATGCAAAGAAATGGAAAGACATCCCTTGCTCACGGGTTGGAAGAACAAATATTGTTAAAATGCCTACACTACCCAAAGCAATATACAGATTTAATGCGATCCCTATCAAAATACCTACAGCATTTTTCACAGAACTAGAACAATCTTAAAATTAGTATGGAACCACAAAAGACCTTGAATAGGCAAAGCAATCTTGAAAAAGAAAAAGAAAAACCAAAAGTGGAGGTATCAACAATTCCAGAGTTCAAGTTATATTACAAAGGAGTAGTAATTAAAACAGTATGATACTGGCATAAAAATAGACACATAGATCAATGGAATAGGATAGGAAACCCAGAAATAAACCCACAATTATATGGTCAGTTAATCTGCAACAAAGGAGGAATGAATATACAATGGGAAAAAGTCTCTTCAACAAATGGTGTTGGGAAAACTAGATGGTTAGATATAAAAGAATGAAATCACTTTGTTAAACCATACACAAAAATAAACTCAAAAGGGATTAAATAACATAATAAAATAAAAAATGCAAAAAAAAGGATTAAAGACATAAATGTGAGAAAAGAAACCATAAAATCCTAGAAGAGAGCACAGGGAGTAATTTCTGTAACATCAGTCGGAGCAACATTTTTCTAGATATGTCTTCTAGGGCAAGAGAAATAAAAGCAAAAATAAACTATTGAGACCATATCAAAACAAAATGCTTCTGCACAGCAAAGGAAACAATCGACAAAACTGAAAGGCAACCTACAGAATGGGAGAAGATATCTGCAAATGACATATTGGATAAAGGGTTAGTATCCAAAATATATAAAGAACTTTCACAATTCAACACCAAGCCCCCCAAATATTCCAATTAAAAAATGGGCAGAAGACATGAACAGACATTTCTCCAAAGAAGACATACAGATGGCCAACAGACACATGAAAAGATGCTCATCATCACTTACCATCAGGAAAATGCAAATCAAAACCACAATGAGATACTACCTCATACCTATTAAAAGGGCTAAAATCAAAAACACAAGAAACAAGTGTTGGTAAGGATGTCAAGAGAAAGGAACCCTCTTGCACTGTCAGTGGGGATGCAAACTGATGCAGCCACTGTGGAAAACAGTATGGAGGTTCCTCAAAAAGTTAAAAGTAGAACTACCCTATGATCCTGTGATCACACTACTGGATATTTACCCCCAAAATACAAAAACACTAATACAAAGGGATACATGCACCCCTATGTTTATTGCAGCATTATTTACAATAGCCAAATTATGGAAGCAGCCCAAGTGGTGTCCACCAATAAATGAATGGATGAAGAAGAAGTGAGAAACACACACACACACACACACACACACACACAGGAATGTTATTCAGCCATAAACAAGAATGAAATCTTGCCATTTGCAATAACGTGGATGGAGCCAGGGAGTATAATGCTAAGTGAAATAAGTCAGACAGAGAAAAACAAATACCATATGGTTTCACTGGTATGCGGAATTTAAGAAACAAAACAAGCAAAGGGAAAAAAAGGGAGAGAGAGAAAGAAGCAAACCAAGAAACAGACTCTTAACTATAGAGAACAAACTGATGATTACCAGAGGGGAGGTGGGTAGGGGAATGGAAAAAAAGAAAAGTTTGACCCTACTAAAACCAGATAAAGACATCACAAGAAATGAAAATTATAGACCAATTTCCCTTATGAATATAGACGCAAAACTCCTCCACAAAATATTAGCAAGCACAACCCAACAATGTATTAAAAAGATTATACACTATTATCAGTGGGATTTATCCCAGGAATGCAAGAGTGGGTCAACATCAGAAAATTGATTAAGGTTGTACATTACATAATAGAACAAAGGAGAAAACCTACATGATCATCTCAATTGATGCAGAAAAGGCTAATAAATTCAGCAAAGCTGCAGGGTACAAGATCAACACATAAAAATCAGTTGTGCTTTTATACATTAGCAATGAACAATCCAAAAATGAAATAAAGAAAGCAGTTCCATTTACAATAGCATCTAAAAGAAATACCTAAAAATAAATGTAACCAAGGAGACCAAAGACTTGTATATTGAGGGGCACCTGGGTGGCTCAGTCGGTTAAGTGACGGCCTTCAGCTCAGGTCATGATCCCAGAGTCCTGGGATCGAGCCCCACATCAGGCTCCCTGCTCAGCAGAGAGTCTGCTTCTCCCTCTCTCTCTGCCTGCCACTCTGCCTACGTGTGCTCTCTCTCTGTGTCAAATAAATAAATAAATAAAATCTTAAAAAAGACTTGTATATTGAAAATTAGAAAACATTGCTGGAAGAACTTAAAGGAGACATTCTATGTTCATGGATTGGAAGACTGTATATTGTTAAGATGTCAAGTAGTGTGCAGATTCAACACGATCTCTATCAAAATTCCAACAGCCTTTTTTGCAGAAACATGGAAACGCCAATCTTAAAATTCATATGGAATTCAAGGGGTCCTGAATAGCCAAAACAATCTTGAGAAAGAAGAGCAAAGTCAAATGGCCGAGTAGTTCTCTTTTTTTAAATTGAAATGTAATTAACATAGTGTTATATTAGCTCCAGGCATACAATATAATGATTCAGCAATTCTTTTTTATTTATTATTTTTTAAATAAATTTTTAAAATTTTATTTATTTGAGAGAGAGAGAGAGAGAGAGAGAGAGAGAGCATGAGCAGGGCAGGGCAGAGGAAGAGGGAGAAGCAGACTTCCTGTTGAGCAGGGAGCCCAGCGTGGGGCTTGATCCCAGGACCCTGGGCTCATGACCTGAGCCAAAGGCAGATGCTTAACCGACTGAGCCACCCAGGCGCCCGTGATTCAGCAATTCTATACATTACTCAGTACAAGAGTGTCAAATCCAATCAATGGGGCAAAGATAGTGTCTTCACTAGATGGTGCTGGTTCAACTAGATTCCTACATGCAAAAGAATGAAGTTGGACCCATACCTTATATTTTTTGTAGCTAATATTTCCATTTTTCTGTGCTTGAGAGTAGGGGTAAGAGAAGATCCCACAGAGAAGGTGGTGATGAGCTATTTAGAAAGATGAGCAGAAGTTTGCCAGATTATGAGGAGAGAGAGGAGAATCAACCTGAGGGTTGAGCAGTAGCTAAGGCCTGGAGACCAGACAGCAGGGTTCAGCTTGCCTTGCTGGGAATGACTAGAACACCAGAAGTAGGGTGGGAGGGACATGAGGTGGGAAAATTCAGGGCAATACTTTATAAGGCTATGGTCATTGAGGCAGGTGGAGAGAGCCCTGACTTGAGAGCCCCGCAGATGGTGACCTCCAGAAAGATGGCAGCTTCGAGGCAGTGTTGGATGACATGCAGCCCTTTGATGTGAAGAGACTTCCCTCCACTCCATGTTCCAGCTCCATTCCCCTCCCCTTGGGCACCTGTCAGAAGGTCCCTCTTTTCTTTCCTTGGGAGGAAGGTAAATGGAGATGGGGAAGGAGACCTGGGCCCAGCAAAGTCACCTAGAGAACCTGTGATGAGATCTGAATTTTGTGCGATGCTGGGGCAGGGGATGGGGAAAGGGAAGTGGTTCAAATAAGGAAAGCAGAGGAAGGCAGCCATGATAAAGGCAGGAGTCTGTGTGTGAGAGAAAGATGGTAGGGAGACACCAAGAGTCTGCCTTTGAGCAGAAAAGCCTAATCTGAAAGAGTCTGGGAGCTGAGGCTTATGAGGGAGGGGCTGGACCCTGGAGGGGTACCCCCCAGGGCCGAGACCATCATTTTCCAAAAGCCACTTCGGGTCTTAATTACCCGTCTCCCTCCCTTGGCTGCACTCACTGCCTCCTTCCTAGTGGTTTCCTGACACTCAGGCCCCAGGCTCTTCTGAAGTTCTTCCATCATTCCCACACTCCCCTCCCTCCTTGAGGAGAGGGTGTCCCATGTTTTATCCTCATGATCTGCTCTAGGTAGGTAGACCAAGGACTTGAGAGGAGTGAAACATCCTGTATGCCCTGTTCCACTGATAGATTCTCCAGTACTTCCTTCCCTTGAAAGGACTCCACACAGCATCTTTTCAGGGGATTTTAGACAGTGTGGTGTCTCTGGGGTTTTCTGACAAAGGGTTAGCTCTGGGGAAGGAAAGAGAGCTTCTGGACACATACAGGGCTGAGTGGAGATGTGTAGAGGGCATAGGAGTTGCATTCTCAGAGTTGGTAGAGAGGTATGAATAATCACTTTACCATGGTCTTGATCCAAAGGGAGACTTTGAAGAGAAGGTGGTTCTGAGGATCAGAGTCAGGGAAGCTAGTTCAAACAGGTCAAGAAATCAGAGGTTGGAAGGCATCTGCGAGTCCTTCACAGTATAGAATTATAGAAGCCCTGGTTGGGGTCCAGGCTTCCCACAGTACTGGGACCCCCAGTGTAGCCCTCACAGAAGGGAAATCTTCGGAGATACCTTCAGGTGCAAACAGGCCTACAAAGGCTATGACAAGGAAAGCAGGCCTTTAAAGCGGAATAAGGCCAAGTGTTGAGGTGTGGGTGTGTCTATAGGAACCCTCATGAACTGCTGATGGGAATGAAGATGGAGCAGCCCTTTTGGAGAGCTTAGTCAAATTAAGAAGATACTCTGTGACCCAGCAATTTCACTCCTTGACATACATTCAAAAGAAATTCTCCCAAAGGTGGAGAAGGAGACATGTTGGAGGATGCAGATCACAGCAAAACTTGTAGAATGGCAAAGAATTAGAAGCAATCTGGGTGTCCATCCCTGGTGAGTAGACAGGAAAAATAAGGCATTTGAACACCATGTAGTGCTATGAGGTAGTTGAGGTTGATGGTAAATCTATACACAGCCTCACGAATAAATCTTCCAATATATTGTTTCCATTTTTCATCATTGCCAAAAAATGGAACAACCCTAATGTCCATAACCGATGAATGGATAAATAAAATGGGGTTTATCCATACAGTGGAATATTATTTGGCAATAAAAATGAGTGAAGTACTGACCCATGCTCTATGAAGGGATGAGCCTTGAAGACATTTTGTTAAATGAGAGAAGCCAGACACAAAAGATACGTATTGTGTGATCGCATCTCTATGAAATGTCCAGAATAGGCAAATCTATAGAAACATAACAGAGATTAGTGGTTGCCTAGGGAGGCACTGGGGGAGGTTGGAGGGAAATGGGGAATGACTACTAAAGGGTACAGGTTTTCTTTTTGAGGTGATGAAAAATTTTATACTTACATTGTGGTGATGATCAAACAACTCTGAATATGCTAAAAGACACTGAATCGTACACTTTAAATGGGTGAATTGTATATGTGAATTACACTTCAGTAAAGGTGTTATATATATTATGTACATTTTAGAGGTAATTATATCTCAATGAAGCTGCTATATATAAACATATTGCTGATACATAAAATATCTATATCATCTATCTATCATCTATTTATCTATCTAAACATATTACTTGCCCCTTAGGAGAAATGTTTGATTCCAGGGCTGGGACTAGAGAACTAAGAAGGGCTTAAAAAAAATGAAAGAAACATCAGAAGCACAAAGAAGCTAACTTGAAGGATCTCCTAATGTCCAAATCTGGGACAATTTGAGCAACAAAATAAATAATGGATGAATGAATTATAATACATAAAATAAAACTTCATGAGTCCATATAGAAATAAACACATGGGGGCGCCTGGGTGGCTCAGTTGGTTGAGCATCTGACTCTTGATTTCGGCTCAGGTCATGATCTCAGGGTTGTGAGATCCAGCTCTGTGTCAGGCTCTGTCCACACTGGGGGCGGAGCCTGCTTACGATTCTCTCCCTCTCCTTCCCCTTCCCCTTTTCCTTCTCTAAAAAAGAAACAAACAAATGACCAAATAAATGAGTGAATGAATAAATAAAGAGGGGAGAAGGCAGCATCTTCACCACAGTACAAGTCTAATAAAGTCTTAATAAATGTAGAAGGAATGAGTGAAATAGAAAATCACTATTTGGTAAATGCCACAGTAACAATTGTATCAGGCACGAATCATCAGTGGATGCTAAAATTAGTGGGTGGAAGCTTGATTAAAAACAGGATATTTACATAAATACTTTGAATATCTCCTCACAAGTTAGTTACTAATTACTACTTTACAGTGGCAAACACCACCTTAATCAAGGTGTTAACATCACCCAAATGTTGACATCACCCAAAATAAGACATATACCTCCTGTTCGATGGACTAAGAAGGGTGCATCACTTCTGTGGTATTCTTTTTTCCCCCCAAGTTCTTATTTAAATTCCAGTTACTTAACACACTGTGTATATTAGTTTCAGGTGTAGAATTTAGTGATTCAACACTTACATACAACACCCGGTGCTCATCACAACAAGTGCCCTCCTTAATCCCCATCACCTATTTAACCCATCCCCCCACCCACCTCCCCTCTGGGAACCATCAGTTTGTTCTCTATAGTTAACAGTCTGTTTCTTGGTTTTCTTCTCCTTTCCCCCCCGCTATGTTCATTTGTTTTGTTTCTTAAATTCCGCAGATAAGTAAAATCATATGGTATTTGTCTTTCTCTGACTTATCTTGCTTAGCATAATACTCTCTAGCTCCATCCATGTTGTTGCAAATGGCAAGATTTCATTCTTTTTGATGGCCAAGTAGTACACACACACACACACACACACACACACACACACACACACACACACACACACACACCACACCACACCACATCTTCTTTATCCATTCATCAGTCGATGGACATTTGGGCTCTTTCCATAATGTGGCTATTGTTGACATCAGGGTGCATAAACATCAGGGTGCATGTATCCTTTCAAATTAGTATTTTTGTATCCTTTGGGCTAGATACCTAGTAGTGCAATTGCTGGATCTAGGGTAGTTCTATTTTTAACTTTTTGAGGAAGCTCCATACTGTTTTCCAGAGTGCCTGCACCAGTTTGCATTCCTACCAACAGTGTTCTCGGAAAAAAAAAAAAAAAAAAAGCATAACCTATATCTAATCATGAGATAACATCAGAAAAACCTAATTGAGGGATAGCTACAAAATAACTGACCAATACTCTTCAAAAGTGTCCAGGTCATGAAAGACAAGGAAAGACTGAGGAACTGTCACAGACAGGAGGAGACTAAGGAGACGTGATAAGTAATTGTAATTGAGGAATCCTAGAACAGAAAAAAGACAATTGGGGAAAAACTGGTAAACTCTGACTAAAGTTCAAAGTAAAATTTGAATAGATTAATTTAATAGTATTGTATCAATATTCATTTCCTGGTTTCAATAATTCTACTGTAATTGTGTAAAATGGTTACATTTGTGGAAGCTGGGTGAAAGATAGATGAGAATTCTTTGTACTCTTTTTATAATTTTTTTTTAGAGAGGGAGTAGAGGCAGAGGGCGAGGGAGAGAGAGAATCTTAAGCAGGCTCCATGCTCAGTGCCGAGCCCAACGTGGGGCTCAATCTTACAACCCTGAGATCATGCATGACCTAAGCTGAAATTGAGTCAGAACCTTAGCTGACTGAGCCACCCAGGTGCCCCTAGTTTTGTAACTTTTTATTTTGGAAATTATTACAAAAGAAAAAGCTAAAAAATTAAAAGGCACATATTGTTATGTAAACAAGTAGGAAACAGAATGAAATATACAACTTAAGACCCTTAGATACTGTTAACTAAAACAGCCAGTTATTTTACCAGCAAGATGGGTTTATTCAGGAAGAGCAGAATTGCAATTTGGGACATGAAAGCTATAGCAAAACCCTTGGCAAGTCCAACAAACAAAGGAGAGGAGTTATTTTATGGCCAAGAAGGAGGAAGTTGGAAGGGGTTGTTTTTGTTTGTATGTTTGTTCTTGTTTTTTTTTTTTAATTCCAGTGGAAGGGGTGGTTTTGAATGGAAGTCCATTGGAGAAAAGCAGGAGTTCAAGGTGCTGACTGTTTCGCTTTGGCTGAGTTGTAGGGGTGGTCAGTTTCTCTCAGGAGATGCAATGTACATCTTTTCCTGTTGGGGCCTGTGATTGATGTTTCTTTTCGGTTGACAATTCTTCAGTTGGGGTCCGTAATTGACAGTTCTTCCTATGTATGATGTTGAATAGAATGGCTCCCCCTTCTGGCTTCCCAATTCCACTTTAGTGAGGTTTCCCTTTATTAATTTTCACAAATGCATGCAAACACAACAGTCTACTTTACCAGGACACATACAAACAAAAGGTTGTACATTAAAATATTAGCTTGATACCCTGAGAATGGCGAATGGGAAAAGGGGGAATCAGTCATTCAATTTATGAAGAAATGACACTTAACTTAGACACTAGGAGGTTTTCTAGAGGGTGTGGGATTAGATCTGGACCTCACAGGATGTATGTAGGGACTTGGGAGAGTTAAGGGGTGGTCCGAAGTCATGATAGTGGCAACATGTGGGAAATGGAGCTAGATGGGGCTTGGAGGTGAGGCCAAGAGTCTGCGTTGGTCTGAGAGGAAGGACCAGGTGCAAAGGGCTTGGGAGTTGAGGCTGGCCAGAGGGGCTCAAGCTCTGGAGATGGCTTCAGGGCCAGTCTCCCCTCTGGCCCTGTCATCTCCTCAACTACTGCCACGAGGTGCTGCTGGGATTGAACACTTTCCTGCCCTTTACCTGGTATTCAGGCCTCATTCTCTTCTAAGGCCCTCTTTTCTAGCAACTTCCTGCACCACCACACCCCCTCCCCCCACCGGATAATGGGATCCATTGTGTTGTCCTTTGATCAGGTCCAGACAGGGGGATAGATAAAAGGCCAGACCTTTCCCCTAGACCAGGGATTAGGGTCAGGCTGGACTGGGGGCTGGTGCCTCCATTACTCCTTGCTTCCCGTAACTATAGATCTCAGTGTCCCCAGCTCGGCCTGTCCTGCTGTGTCGCTTTTATGTGGTCATCTGTTCAACATGTAGCTTGGCCTGGGACAGCCCCAATATAGGCTCCTCTCACAACCAAGCATTGCAGAGGGAAAGCTGAGGCCCAAAGGGAGCATAAAGGGACCCAGAAAGGGCAGGCACAGAAAGCGGTCCTCAGAGGAGGAGCCCCCCGCCGGCACCCCAGGGGCTGCTGAACTGCCTGTCTGCAAATCTTGCCTCCATCGATTATTGGCTATGTAATTTTTTTGGCAAATGACTTAATCTCTTAGGGTCTCAGTTCCCACAGGTTATATTGAAGGGGAATAGTAGAATAATAGTACCTATCAAAGAGGGTTATTGTGAGAAGTAAATGAGATTAGGTATTTAGTGTCTGGCATAAATTAAGTCCCCAATAAATGTTAGCTGCCATTATTATTATTATTTGATGTTCTTTCTCAGTCCTTGTCTTTGGGCTCTCATAACTGGAGTGAGACACCATCCTGGCTGTGGCTATGGCTCTACTTTAGAGGAGGTAGGGGGCACTGGGAAAGGGATGGGAAGTGGCCTTGATGAAAACATGTACTACTTTGTATTTATTTTATATAGTTATGACAAGGGGCGCCTGGGTGGTGCACTTGGTTAAGCATCTGACACTTGGTATTGGCTCAGGTCATGATCTCAGGGTTGCTCAGATAGGAGTCTGCTAAAGTTTCTCTTTCCCTCTCCCTCTGCCCTTCCCTGCTGCGTGCTCTCTCTCTCAAATAAATAAATAAATGACTACAACTTTGTAGTGTAGCTTGAAGTCCGAAATTGTGATGCCACCAGCTTTGGTTTTCTTTTTCAACATTCCTCTGGCCTTTCGGGGTCTTTTCTGGTTCCATACAAATTTTAGGATTGTTTGTTCCAGCTCTGTGAAAAATGCTGGTGGTATTTTGATTGGGATGGCATTGAATGTATAGATTGCTCTGGCATAGACATTTTAACAATGTTTATTCTTCCAATCCATGAACATGAAATGTTTTTCCATCTCTTTGTGTCTTCCTCAATTTCTTTCATAAGTGTTCTTTAGTTTTCAGAGTACAGATCCTTTCCCTGTTTGGTTAGGTTTATTCCTAGGTATCTTATGGGTTTTGGTGCAATTGTAAATGGGATCGATTCCTTAATTTCTCTTTCTTCTGTCTCATCAAGACAGTATGGTACTGGCACAAAAACAGACACATAGACACATAATGGACCAGAATAGAGAACCTAGAAATGGACCCTCAATTTTATGGTCAACTAATATTCAACAAAGCAGGAAAGAATATCCACTGGAAAAAAGACAGTCTCTTCAACAAATGGTGCTGGGAAAATTGGACAGCCACATGCAGAAGAATGAAACTCGACCATTTTCTTACACCATGCACAAAAATAAATTCAAAATGGATGAAAGACCTAAATGTGAGACAGGAATCCATTAAAATCCTAAAGGAGAACACAGGCAGCAACCTCTTTGACATTGGCCATGGTAACTTCTTGCTAGACATGTCTCCAAAGGCAAGGGAAACAAAAGCAAGAATGAACTATTGGGACTTCATCAAGATAAAAAGCTTTTGCACAGCAAAAGGAAACAATCGACAAAACCAAAACACAACCTATAGAATGGGAGAAGATATTTGCAAATGTCTTACCAGATACAGGGCTAGTATCCAAAATCTCTAAAGAACTTATGAAACTCAACACCCAAAAAACAAATAATCCAGTCAAGAAATGGGTAGAAAACATGAACAGACATTTCTCCAAAGAAGACATACAAATGGCCAACAGACACATGAAAAAGTGCTCAGCATCGCTCAGCATCAGAGAAATACAAATCCAAACCTCAATGAGATACCACCTCACACCAGTCAGAATGGCTAAAATTAACAAGTCAGGAAATGACAGATGTTGGCGGGGATGCGGGGAAAGGGGAACCCTCCTACACTGTTGGTGGGAATGCAAGCTGGTGCAACCACTCTGGAAAACAGTATGGAGGTTCCTCAAAAAGTTGAAAATAGAGCTACCCTACAACCCAGCAATTGCACTACTAGGTATTTACCCAAAGGACAGAAACGTTGTGATCCGAAGGGGCACCCGCATCCCAACGTTCATAGCAGCAATGTCCACAATAGCCGGAAAGAGCCCGGATGTCCATCGACAGAAGAATGGATAAAGAACTGGTGTGTGTTTGTGTGTGTGTGTGTGTGTGTGTGTGTAATGGAATATTACTCAGCCACCAGAAAGGATGAAATCTTACCATTTACATCGACGTGGATGAAACTGGAGGGTATTATGCTAAGCGAAATAAGTCAATCAGAGAAAGACAATTATCATATGGTTTCGCTCACATGTAGAATTTAAGAAACAAAACAGGATCACAGGCAAAGGAAGAGAAAAATAAGATGAAATCAGAGAGGGAGACAAACAATAAGAGACCCTTGACTATAGGAAATAAACTGAGGGTTGCTGGAGGGGAGGTGGGTGGGGGGATGGGGTAACTGGGTGATGGGCATTAAGGAGGGCACGTGATATAATGAGAACTGAGTGTTATATGCAAAGGATGAATAACTGAACTCTACCTCTGAAACTAATTATATACTGTGTGTTAACTAATTGAATTTAAATAAAGTAAGTTTAAAAAAGAGGAAAAAATAAACCTTTATATATATATACACACACACACACATATATAAAGTTATGACAAAAAAGAAAATACACAGTATTAGAGAAGATAGTAAATCTTTAACTTATACAAATTTCTAAGTATTTTCACATTTTTAATGATGTAATCTAGTCTCTTCTGTGAATATGCATCTCACATAAGGTTTTATGCTGGAATATGTACACAATTCCATATCATGACGTTTTACGAATGACCTCTTCAAAATCTTGATTGTTGCTATTAATGAGAAATGCTTTTTTTTCCTCAATTAGGTGCAGGTACTTGGAAATGAAAAAGAAGACTTTTTCTCTATTAGCCAGAATTTCTATTTCATTCTTGACATTATTTAAATCCAGTTGAACATTTTAATAGTTTTTAAATAATGGTTCTTTTCTTCAAGTTATTCACAGATGTTACTCTACTTCTTTACATTTTTTTCTTTATGATTTGAGTTATAATAGCAACACTACCAGGGAATGATTTTTTTAACCTCACTCTTCCAAAGTTGAATTTTGCTTTGATCCCTCTAATCTTTGTCAGTGCACATTAATGTATTTTCACATGGTCTTTCCAGATTTCTATAAAGTATATTCAGGGACCCAAAAAAGTCAACTAATCTTTTTTTCCACAAATCTACCAGGTGAGAATGGGTCGTGGAAAAAAACTCAATTTTAATTTTTTGCTTACAAACTTCGGAAAATATTTCCTTTGGATCAGCTCACACACTTAAGAAACAGCAAAAAGGGATGTTCTGATCCTTTGTCTTAAAGATGAAAACAGGTGGGATGTTAGTGTCTTGTATTTTAATTAGACTCATCATACCAATAGTACCATTTCCCATGGAAATCAGATCAAAAGGCAAACTCTTACAACAGATGAGGGTTTGTCTGTATAAAACAATAAATCAAGCAATGTCTTACTAGAATCTCAGGACTTTCAGAACAAACTCTAGATGCAAAGCCTTTATATCTTCTTATCACTGTGGTCTTACTACACAAATTTCTTTGTTTCAAAATATTCATAAAAAATGCAATGCATGATCCTGGATTGGGTCCTTTTTCTACAAATTATAGGACATTATTAGGAAAATTGGTGAAATTTGAATGAAATATGATGATTAGGTGGTAGTGATATATTAGCATTGATGGTTGCATTGTGATTATGTAAGAGAATGTCCTTATTTATAGAAAAGCCCACTAAAATATTCAGAAGTGATGGGTCTGCAACTATGTCTGCAATTTGCTCTCAAGTGGTTCAGGAAAAGAAGTTCTCTATACGTACTTGCAACTTCTCTTTAACTTTGTGACTGTCCCAAAATAAAAGATACTTCATGAAATATTTGCTTGGATATTTTTAACCTGGAATCATCTGCTTGGCATTATTGCTTCTCTCAATAATTCTCCATGAAAACCAGACATTTAGGCTGAGGAATTAGGCTCTTGTTGGGCACCCAAATCCAAACGTGAGATGAACCTCATGACTAAAACATCATTCATGGACACGGAGTTGGTCTTGAAAATATGATGACACTGTAGCTTTACTCCAAAAGTTGTCCGTTATGATACTGTGATGGTTAATTTTGTGTGTCAACTTTGCTGGACCATGCATGGGTTGCCCAGAGATTTGGTCAAACATTATTCTTGGGGTTATTTTGCTGAGATTAACATTTAAACCTGTAGACTGAGGAAAGCAGACTGATCTGAATGTGTGTGGGCCTCAGCCAGTCAGTTGAAGGCCTGAATAGAACAAAAAGGCTGACTTTCCCCAGAGTAAAGGAGAATTCTTTCTGCCTGACTGCCTTTGAACTGAGATATCAGCTTTTTCCTGTCTTCAGACTCAAATGAAACAATGACGCTTCCTGGCTCTGTTGGCCTTTGGACTAGAACTACACCATCAGTTCTCCTGGGTCTCCTACTTGCCAACTCATCCTGCATGTCTTCGGGCTTGTCAGCCTCTATAATTGTATAAACCAATTCCTTATAATAAATCTCGTTATCTCTATGTTTGCATCCTACTGGTCCTCTTTCCCTGGAGAACCCTGACTAATACAGATTTTGATACTGAAAGTGGTTCTAGAGGAACAGAATTTTAAGGATGTGTTTTCTGAATTGGTTCTGGGGTTTCTGGAAATGGATCTCTAATCTGATTAATATTTAAAGACACTAATGACTCTATTCCAGGAGTAAAGAGAGAATTGATAGTCCATGGCATGAACTTAAGGAGATACACAAAATATCACCATGTAATAATTAACCACTTATAAGAAGCAAGGATCTGGCTGACCGTGTATTTAGTTTTGAACATTTTTTTTTGTCCAATTAATAAATATAATGAGATTGGCTGGTTGCTCCTAATGTTGCTGGACAAAGTTGGGGGGAGGTGCAGAGGATGAGCTCAAGGATTTGAATTCCCAGTGCAAGAGCCATATAAACGACCTGAAAGCTTCTACGTGTGTCCTGGAGACCCTTATCTTCTGTAGCCACAGGGCCGAGATGGCTGAAAATCAAACACAGAACCTCATTCTACAACTGGTTGAATTATAACACAAGTTGAACTCGCAGCTCACAGGGTGTCTACTGTTAAAGTGAAAGCATCGATGGGGGAAGGAATATTATCCTAAAAGTTAGAATGGTGAGGCCAGGTCTCCTTGAGGAACACTGAGGAACACACGAATTTATACTGCTAATCTTTCTCTTAGGTTTCCCCCGAAGGGATCTTTCCCCGGGATAACTGCATCAGGTAAAAGGAAATGACCAGATCTTTGAGGGAACTCCTGGACACTAGCTCTGAACTGACACTGACTCCAGGAGATCCAAAACGTGATACTGGCAGGGGAGATACCATGATCACCAAAACCTAACTGTGGCCCTCCAGGCTGAGTAGGGGCTTCCGGAAGTCAGGTGATCAATGGGGTTTTAGCTCAGTTCCATCTCACAATGCACCTGGCGGGTCCCCAAATCCATCTCGTGGTTATTTCTTTAGTCTGGAATTCATAATTGGAATCTATATACTCAGCCGCTAAATACATAATTGGAATACACATACTCATATTGTTTCCCTGACCTGTGGAGTGAGGGCTATTATGGTGGGAAAGGCCAAATGGAAGCCACTAGAACTGCACCTACCGAGGAATGTAGTAAATAGTAAATCTAAAGCCATACTGCATCCCTCGAGGGACGGCAGAGATCAATGCCACCATCAAGGACTGGAAAGATGCAAGGGTGCTGATTCCCACCATGTCCCCATTCAATTCTCCTATTTGGCTTATACAGAAGATAGATGGGTCTTGGAGAATGACCGTGGTTATAGTAAGCTTAGCCAGATGATGATTCCAAATGCAGCTGCTGTACTAGATGCAGACTCATCGCTTGAGCAAATTAACACATCCCCTGGCTTCCCCTGGTACCTGGTGTGTAACTGGTGATCTGCAAAATTCTTCCCCCCCCCACCATACCTGATAATAAGGACCACCCAAAGTGGTTTGCTTTCAGCTCACAAGGCCAGCAACACATCTTCACTGTCCAACATTAGGGGTATATCAACTCTCCAGCCCTATGTCATAATTTAGTTCACATGTATCTTTATCACCTTTCCCTTCCATGAGCTATCACACTGGTCCATTACATTGATGATGTTTTGCTGACTGGATCTAGTGAGCAAGAAGTAGCAACCCCTCTAGACTTATTGGTAAGACATATGATGTCAGAAAGTGGGAAATAAATCCGACAAAAGTTCAGGGACTTTCTACCTCAGTGAAATGTTGGGGGATCCAGTGGTATGGGGGTGTGTTGAGATATTCCTTCCAAGGTGAAGGGTGAAGGATAAGTTTTTGCAACCAGCCCCTCCAAGAACTAAAAATGTGGCACAATGCTTTGTGGGCCTCTTTGGATTTTGGAGGCAACATATTCCTTATTTGGGTGTGTTCCTCTGGCTCACTTGCCTAGCGCCCTTAAAAGCTGCTAGTTTGGAGTGGGGCTCAGAACAAAAGAAGGTTCTACAACGGAGCCAGGCCTCTGAGCAATCTGCTCTGTCCCCTGGGCCATACGATCCAGCAGGTCCAATGGTGCCTAAAGTGTCAGAGGCAGACAGGGATGCTGTTTGGAGCTTTCAGCAGGCTCCTCTAGATGAACAACAGTGCGGGCCATTAGGACTTTGGAACAAAGTCCCACCATCCTCTGTGGACAACTACTCTCCTTTGGAGAAACAGCTCTTGGCCTGCTACTGGGCTTCAGCAGAGACTGAAAGCTTAACCACGGGCCACCAAGTCACCACATGACGTGAGCTGCCCATCACGAACTGGGTGTTATCTGACCCACTACCCCATAAAGTTGGTGGTGCACAGCATGGTTCCATCATCACATGGAAATGGTATTTACATATACATGATGGGGCCTGGGCAGGCCTTGAAGGCACAAGTAAGTTACATGAAGAAGTAGCCCAAATACCCATGGTCCCCACTTGTGCCACTCTACCTTCTCTCTCCCAGCCTGCACCTAGGACATCAGGGGGAGTTCCCTATGATCAGGTGGCAGAGGGAGAGAAGACTCAGGCCTGGTTTACAGATGGTTCTGCACAATAGGTTAGGGCAGTGCACCTCATCATTCACTTTGACTGGAAGGAGAAATGCCCAGATGTGTGCTTAAATATCAATTCATGGGCTGCGGTCAATCGTTTGGCTGGATGGTCAAGAGACTTTGAAGAAACATGATTGGAAAATTGGTACAAGGATATTTTGGGAAGACATATTTGGATAGACCTCTCTGAATAGGCGAAACATGTGAAGATATTCATGTTTCATGTGAATGCTCACCAAAGGGTGCCCTCAGCAGAGGAGAATTTTAATAATCAAGTGGATAAGATGACCCGTTCTGCAGATATCAGTCTCCTTCACCAAGCACCCCTGTCAACCAATGGGCTCATGAACAAAATGGCCATAGTGGCAAGGATGGAGGTTGTGCACAGGCTTTGGGGCATGGATTTCTACTCATCAAGGCCAACCTGGCTCTGGCCACTGCTGAGTGCCCAACCTGCAAGCAGCAGAGACCAACACTGAGTCCCTGATATGGCACCATTCCCCAGCATGATCAGCCAGCAACCTGGTGGCAGGTTGATTACGTTGGCCCCCTTCCATTATGAAAGGGGCAAGATTTTGTTGTTACTGGAAAAGACACTTACTCTGGATTCAGGGTTGGCTTCCCTGTACTTAATGCTTCTGCCAAAACCACCATCTGTGGACTTACAGAATGCCTTATCCACTATCACGGTATTCTATGCCAGCATTGGTTCCGATCAAAGAACTCACAAAAAGTGCAGCAACGGGCCCATGCTCATGGAATTTACTGTTGGTACCACGCTCCCTACCATCCGAAAGCAGCTGGCTTCATGGAACAATGGAGTGGCCTTTTGGAGGCTGTTACAGGGCCAGTTAGGTGGCACTAGCTTGCAGGGCTGGAGCAAGGTTCTCCAGAAGGCTGTCTGTGCTCTGAATCAGCATCAGCCTGCAGTGCTATTTCTCTCATAGCCAAAATTCATGGGTCCAAGAATCAAGGGCTGGAAACAGAGTGGCACCCCTCACTATCACACCTAGTGACCCACTAGCAAAATGTTTGCTTCCTGTTCCCGCGACCTTGTTCTCCACTGGGCTAGAGGCCTTAGTTCCAAAGGCAGGAATGCTTCCGCCAGGAGACACAACAAGACCATTGGACCGGAAGGTGAGTCTGCCACCCAGACACTTTGGGCTGCCCATGCCCCTGAATCAATGGGCAAAGAAGGGAGGTACTGCGCTGGCTGTGTGACTGGTCCTTACTACCCAGGGGAAATTGGACTGCTACCCCACATTGGTAGTAAGGAATAGTCTGTCGGTATAGGGATGATCACTTAGGGCATCTCTTAGTGTTACCGTGCCCTGTGATTAAGGTCAGTGGAAAACTGCAACTTGATCCAGGCAGGACTATTAATGGCCCAGACCCTTCAGGAATGAAGGTTTGAGTTACCCCACCAGTAAAGAACCACAACCAGCTGAGGTGCTTCTTAAAGGCAAAGGAAATATAGAGTGGGTAGTGGAAGAAGGGGGTTATAAATATAACTATGACCACGTTACTATTTACAGAAAGGAGGACTATAATTGTCATGACTATTTTCTCCTTATTTTGATATGAATGTGTGTGTGTGTGTGTGTGTGTGTGTGTGTGTACCGCTGTCTATCTGTCTTCCTATCATCTATCTATATCTTTGTTTTTGCCCTCTTTTATCCCCTTATTATGTAACATAAGATGTATTGGCTTTATATCAAGGTATTTCAGTATGGTTAATTTTACATCACAACTTAAACAAGTTATGGAGTATCAAAGAGAAAAGTTAACATCTCTCAAAGATTTTATCTTCCCTTCTGGGGAAGTGGTTAGTGCATTTTTGGTTGTAGGCAAGATAATTGTATCATGTTAGGTGGAAGTTGGACTTCATTATTGTCTTCATTTGGTGATCAAGTCTGGTTTAGGGAGATGTGTATGAGTGTCAAGTTGATAGGGGTTCACTTGTGATGGTTAATTCAATGTGTCAACTTTACTGGGCCACAGACTATCAGTTATTTGGCTAAACATTATTCTGAGTGTTTCCCGTAGAGTGCTTTAGGATGGTATGGACATTTAAATTAGTAGTCTGAGTAAAGCTGGTTGCTCTCCCTAACATGGGGGGGACTTATCCAAATCCATGAAGGCCTGAATAGAACAAAAAGGCAGACCTTCCCCAGGGTAAGGGAGGATTCTTTCTGCCTGACTACCTTTGAACTGGGACATCACCTTGTTCCTGCCTTTTGAATCATTTCCGGATTCAAAATGAAATAGCAGCTCTTTGTGGGTCTTGAGCCTGCCAGCCTTTGGGCTAGAAATACCCCACCAGTTCTCCTGGGTCTTCTTGCTGACTCACTCCACAGATCTACGGGCTTGTCAGCCTCCCTGAGTTGCCTGAGCCAGTTCCTTATAATATATCTATCCCTCCCTTTTTTCTCCCTTTCTCTCTCTCCTTCCCTCTCCATATACATGGATATAGGTTCTGTTTCTCTGGGGAACTCTAATACAGATTTGGAAATAAATATTTGTATAAATTATGTCTATTTATATGTTAGGTTCTCAAAAATGGTTTTTAATATCAGGATGCATTTAGAATGCTTTAAAATGAGTTTCACTGCAAATTTTAAAAATCCACATGTGGTAAATGAAATATTAATTGTTGGTTAATTTCCTAATCGAAAACTCTAAAAATTCTAAATATTCAAAATAAAGGTTACTCATACTCATGTGTGAACATATTTTGAGTAACAGATTTTTTTTCTGAAGCTACAAGGGCTTGTAACCAGCCCACTCTAATGAATTGACCTAATTAAATAATTCCACTATTAGGTTTTCATATTTTTTCTAAAAGGAAATAATTCAGAATGAAATTCCATCAAAAATCAGCATGCAGCTAACATCAAAATCCAATAATACAGAAAGATGGGGGAGAAAGAGAAATTGGGGAGAGAGAGTTACAGAGAGAAAGTAGAGAGAGAAAGAAAAAAGGATGAAGGAAGGAAGGCAGGCAGGCGAGAAAGGAGGGAGAGAAGGAGCAATGGAGAAGGGAGGGAGAGAGGGAGGAAGGAAGCAGAAAGAAAATGGGGGAAATAACAACTGAGAAAATAAACAAAATCAACTGTGTTCCTTTTAGCAGCACCTAACAGTAGATGCCCATGGCTCTGATAACAAAGATGTAACTTACGTACCTTCTGGGTTACTAGGGAAAAACTGTAAAAAGAACAGAGGGAATCTAATACACTTTTAAATATCATACATATGCACACAAGACAGGAGCAAAGTGAAAATCAGACCAAGTGCAACAATTCCCAGAGGTCCGAGGAGCGCTACATTGTGCGACCTGCATAGAGCTGCTCTCTCTGATGGCAGGAGCCGCACATTAAATTCTTCCCTATCAGTGTAAGAACCCCTGGGTCTAGAGTTCACAGAGGGAACCAATGAATACTGTCCTGTTCAAATCTAGTTTCAAACTATTTTATTTATTTATTGTTTTAAAGATTTTATTTATTTGAGAGAGTGAGCGAGCGAGCGAGAGAGAGAGAGAGCGCGCGAGACAGCGTTCGAGCAGGGCAGGCAGAGGGAGAAGCAGACTCTCTGCCAAGCAAGGAGCCTGATGCGGGACTCGATCCCAGGACCCTGGGATCATGACCTGAGCCGAAGGCAGATGCTTAACCGACTGAGCCACCCAGGTGCCTCAGTTTCCAACTATTTTAAAACGAGTAAAAAAAAAAAAAAAGTTGTAAATGTTTGTTAGAGATATTTTTAAAAACATTTAGTATTATTTTAAAAATTACAGCTATCAATAACTCCCACCCCCGGAACCGATTTGCAGCACTGGAGGGTACCTGGGCACACGGGTTGGAAAACTTCACTTTAATGAGTGAGGGCTTGTATTTTTGCCCTTGGAGGCTTAGTGTTTTGCCTTTTCTTTTTGGGTTTAATGCTGTGATGAACACCCTCACATATGTCCCCTTATGTCTCTGTGTATTTCCCTGGGACTGATTATCCCCATGGGCAGAACTGCTGGGTCATATAGGACATGCATATTTCACTTGACAAGGTACTGCCAGGCAGCCCTTCAGCATGGCTGTCCCAGTCCACGCTCCCCCCAGCCACACGGGTGGGTGTGTAGGTCCTCATATCCCCACCATCACTTGTCATCATCCTGCTTTCTAATTTTGTCAGTCTCATAGATACCAAGTCATATCTCACTGTTATTTTAACTTCCCAGATTTTCAGTGATCTTGAATACCTCATCATATGCTGTTGGCTTTTCAAACTTCTTCATCTTCAAATTGCTTATTCTATACTTTGATCAATTTTATATTGGTGGTGGTGTTCTTGTTGATTCACGGGAGGTCTTTGTATATTCTGGATATTAAATCCCTTATTGGTTTCTTTTTTTTTAAGATTTTTATTAATTCATTTGAGAGAGAGAGGGCACAAGCAGGGGGGAGAGACAGAGGGAGAGGGAGAAGCAGACTCCCCACTGAGCAGGGAGCCCGATGTGGGGCTCGATCCCAGGACCTGAGATCATGACCTGAGCCGAAGGCAGACGCTCAACCGACTGAGCCACCCAGGCGCCCCCCCTTGTTGGTTTCAACATTGCAAATATCCTCTTCCAATCTGTAGATGCTCTCTTGCCTTTGTCTGTGATGTCTCTCATCAAGCATGAATCCTTAACTTTGATGCAATCAAATTAATCAACTCTTTACTATATAGGTTATAGTCTTGAAGTTTCATCTCAGAAGTTATTCCAAGCCTTTAGGTCACAAAGATATCCTCCTACAATTTCTTCTATTAACATTAGAGTCTTATCTTTCACATTTAGGTCTTCTATCCAGAGTGCAGTTTTGTATGTGGCAGGAGGTAGGTATATGGTTTTATTTTTCTCCATGTCATGAGCCAGAGTTTTCAACACCATCAACTAAACAACTGTCCTTTCTCCATTGATTTGTCATCCACTAGGTTCCTTTATACACACAGGTCTGTCTCTATGTTGTTCTATTGGTCTACTTTTCTGTTTTTGTGCCAATGCTACATGGCTTATATTACGAAATTCAAAGAAACAAGAAAGACATCATTATGATAAGGCAGAAATAAATGAAATAGAGAACAAAAGACAATAGCAAAAATTGGCCCAACCAACTCTGGTCTCTGTAAAGACTAATAAAGGAGAACAGGGGTGTCTGGGTGGCTCAGTTGGTTAAGCATCTGCCTTTGGCTCAGGTCATGATCCCAGGGTCCTGGGGTCGGGCTCCCTGCTCAACAGGGAGCCTGCTTCTCCCTCTCCCGCTCCCCCTGCTTGTGCTTCTCTCTCTCTCTCTCTGTCAAATATATAAATAAAATCTTAAAAAAAAAAAAAAAAGGAGAACAGCCCTCTGCCTGCCACTTCCCTGCTTGTGCTCTCTCTCTCTCAAGAAAAAAAAAAGAGAAAATTTAAAAACTCAGATACAGAATAAAAAGGGGGCAGTAACTACGACAAAATAGATCCTCCCAAAAAGAAGTATGAATGATATGCCAATGAATTTTAAAACCTAGATGAAAAGTATACATTCTTAGAAAACTAGAACACGCTAAAATTGGCACAAAAAAAGAGAGGTCTTGAATAGTCCAGTGAATATTCAAGAAACAGAAATGGTAGTAAAAAAATTCTCCTTCTTTAAAACCCAGTTGGTTTTGTAGGTGAGTTGTAGCAAACTTTTGGGTTTCCAATCTTAGGCATAACAAAAGAGCGAAACCTGTCCATTTCACTTCTTGAGCCTACTGTAACCTAGATTGCAAAACCAGATAAGGAGAACCCAAGAAAAGAAAATCCTAGGATCATTTCATTTATGAAACAAAAATCCCAAATAAAATGTTAGCTAACAGATATTAACAGTATATTCAAAAGCTGATGACCAGATACAGTTTACCCCAGAAATATAAAGATGTTATGGTTCAACATTGAAAGTCACCATATAAATGGTCTAAAGGATAAAAGTCATAAGATGAGCTCAACTGATGCAGAACAAGCCTTTGCGATATTCCTTTTATGTTGAAGTTAGTGCATTCGCTTTATTTTTAAGAAGTAAGTGTGGAGGTGGGTTCCATTACTATTGAATTCCATTTCAGGATAGTAAAAGGTACTCTGAGTCTTATGTGTTGAGACTTACTGCTCTCAGGTGACGCTGAGGCATACTGAGGACCAGCAGAACACTGTCTAGTTAGTGGGGCCTGGAAAGGGACAGTCCAAGTTGTCTGTTGCTGATGGTGGGTGAAGGCAGAATTTGGGGGAATTGGGGTGTCCCGAGACAGAGAAACAAAAGTATCGATCAGATCAACCTCAAAGAAGTCTGAACTAGATTCACGGAGAGGTTGATGGTGGGTTCAGAACTCTGGCGTGAAAGAGGTGACAAATTCATTGATACGGTGTGGGTCCTGATCATGGTGGCAGACCTGTCTGCTCTTAGAAATACATCTGCCCAGGGACGCCTGGCTGGCTCAGTCGGTTAAGTGTCTGCCTTCTGCTCAGGTCATGATCCCAGGGTCCTGGGATCAAGTCCCGAATCAGGCTCCCTGCTCAGCGGCAAAGCCTGCTTCTCCCTCTCCCACTCCCCCTGCTTGTGTTCCCTCTCTCGCTGTGCCTCTCTCTGTCAAATAAATAAATAAAATCTTTTTTTTTTTTAAAAAAAGAAATACATCTGCCCAGGGGCGCCTGGCTGGTTTAGTCGGTTAAGTGTCTGCCTTCGCCTCAGGTCATGATCCCAGGGTCCTGCAATTGAGCCTGCTTCTCCCTCTGCCTCTGCCTCTCTCTCTGTCTCTCATGAATAAATAAATAAAATTTAAAAAAATTTTTAAAAATAAATCCGCCTGACTTTCTAAGGCTATTGCAGAGATTCTGAGTTGGCATTAAGATGCCCCGTTTGGGGAGGAGGACATTGATAACAGGATCTCTTCCCTCTTCTGCCAGGTTTGAAAGTGGGCACTGGGACAGAAAGGTGGCAACAGGTGCTGGGTAATTTCGACTTTAATGGGCGTGTCCTAAGCAGCTGCCGTCCCCTGTTAAGGCCAGCTGTCCGCCAGCTGACTGGGACCTCTGCAAGCGCCCACCCCAGAAAGTCAGCTATTGTGGGTCAGACCAAATTGTTACAGATGGCAGGGGGAAGTCCAGTTACCGTCCAACTTGCCTACAGCACATTACTATGTTTAATTTGCAAGAAATATTTCTGCCGGATACGTTAGTAGACACGCCGGGGTTAGCCAGGAAGGCACATACCTCAGTGAGGCATCCGGGATAAGAGGAAGCCATTTCATCAGATAAGGGATAATCACCTTGATCTTGACTTTAGTATTGAGGGGAAAACCTTCATTTGTCCATCAAAGGAGATAGGGACGCTAAGACTGGGGGACAAAAGGAGGCATAGTGTGGCTAAAGGTGACCTGAATGGACTCACTGTAACCCCCATGATTCTTTTCCAGGCTGAGGATGGCTGAGGTTTACTCGAGCACTCATTTGTCCAATAGCCAGGTTTTAGTTTCTTTCTCCTTAGTATAAACTACAGAGGCAATTTCTGGGGCGCCCGGGTGGCTCAGTCCGTTGAGCGACCACTGACTCTTGATTTCAGCTCAGGTCATGATCTCAGGGTCGTGAGATCGAGCCCCATGGCGGGCTCTGCACTCAGCATGGAGTCTGCTTGAGATTCTCTCTCTCCCTCTGCCCCTCCCCCTGCTCACAGGCCCTCTCTAAATAATAAATAAATAAATAAATAAGTATCTTTAAAAAATAAACTACGGAGGCAATTTCCAAGACATGGTCCAACATGGGGTTGTATTTCTAAGGTAAGAGGGTATGGTCTTTTCCTCTTGTAGGACAAGTGTCTAGTTCCCTGCTTTCTCTGCTGGTTTTTGAGTTTTACTGTAAAACGGGCTGATGAGCCAAAGGCTGCATTTGGACTTCTTCAGGAACACCGGGTGGCAGTTCCCAGATGAAACCTCGGAGAAATGACCACTCAGAGGGGACTTCAAAATCCTCCATCTTGAAAACCTTTCTGTAGCCACCACTTACTTGATTATAATAATTTTTTGGATATTCATGCGATTTGACTTTGTACCTACTGGTTTTGGACCACATTTTTTAAAAAAGATTTTATTTATTTGAGAGAGAGAGAGAGAGAGAGCATGAGTAGCGGGAGAGGCAGAGGGAGAGGGAGAAGCGATCTTCCAGCTGAGCAGGGAGCTTGACGCGGGGCTTGATCCCAGGACCTGAGCTGAAGGCAGACACTTAACCGACTGAGCCACAAGGCACCCCTGGACCAGATTTGATAAGGCCCAGCTTTCATCACATTCAATATTGAGGTGCAGAAGGTAGAGAAAACTGCACTCCACTGGTCATATCACATTACTATCTTTGATCAGTAGAATGTATATCTTTTTCTTTCTTGATTCAAGCATTCCATTTTTCTCTTCATTCTCCACTCCCATTTCCAACCCCTCCCTCCACAGAAAGACATTCTAACATGTTTATTGTGGTTTTCTTTGATTCTATGTGTTCCATCAGGTGTAAATGTTGCTAAGTTTGAAAACTGTGTTTCTTGGGGCGCCTGGGTGGCTAGTCGTTAAGCGTCTGCCTTCGGCTCAGGTCATGATCCCAGGGTCCTGGGATGGAGTCCCGTGTCGAGCTGCCTGCTCAGCAGAGAGTCTGCTTCTCCCTCTCCCTCTGCCCCTGCTTGTGTTCCCGCTCTTGCTGTCTGTCTCTCTCTCTCTGTCAAATAAATAAATATTTTTTAAGATTTTTTTTTTAATTTGAGAGAGAGAGTGCGAGCATGAGAAGGGGGGAGGGTCAGAGGGAGAAGCAGACTCCCGCTGAGCAGGGAGCCCGATGTGGGGCTCGAAAAGAAAGAAAACTGTGTTTCTTTTAAAACTTTAAATGCATTCAACATACAGAAAAGTTTCTGAAACTTATTTTTACAGTTTAAGGAAAAATAATAAAGCACTTATGTATCTACCAACCAGGTTAAGAGCTAGAACATTAGAGTATTTTAGAAGCCTCCCATGTTTTCCTTCACATATCCCCTTCCTCTGCCCCAGAGGAAACCATTATCCTGAGCTTTACATTATCATTCTCTTGCTTTTCTTGAAAATTTTACCTCCCATGTATGTGTCCCTAAACAATGTATCATTTTGTTTTGAAAACCTGAGTGGCCAGCACACACCTAGCTGGTCACTGAAGTTACTATTAGGTGAAGATGCCCCGGAGTGCATAAGCTGAACAGTCTCTTGGTCATAGTCTGGCTTCAGCTGTACAAGAGTTTATGAAAGACACTTCTGGGGAAGTCAGTGGGTAAGGTCATGAGTGAGTCCAGGGAAACAGACCCATAGCTCAACATTTAGGGCACCAGTGGGCTGTTGTGTGAACCAGAAATTAGTCGTCTGGTAACAATATGGTTTGATGGGGAGTGGGCCCTCTGAATTCTCTACCTTTTTTTTTTTAAGATCTATTTATTTATTTTAGAAAGAGAGGGAGAGAGAGTACGCTAGTGGGGGAAGAGGCAGAGGGAGAGGGAGAGGGGAAGCAGATTCCCCACTGAGTGCAAAGCCCAACGTGGTCATAGGGCTCTATCTCTGGACCCGGAGATCATGACCGGAGCTGAAACCAAGAGTCAGACGCTTAACTGACTGAGCCACCTAGGCTCCTCTGAACTCTCTACTTTTTTAAATTAACATATAATTAACATACAGGGTTATGTTAGTTTCAGGTATACAACACAATGATTCAATAATTCTATATATTGCTCAGTGCTCACCATGATGTGTAGTCATCATCTGTCACCAAACAACATTTTCACAATCTTACTGACTATATTCCCTATGCTGTACTTTGATCATCCCTGTAACTTCTTTCTTTTGTAACCAGAAGTCTGTACTTCTTAATCCCCTTCACCCATTTTGCCCATCCCCCTACCCACCGCCCCTCTGACAACCACCTGTTCTCTGAATTTAAGTCTGTTTTTTTGTTTGTCTCTTTTTTCTTTGTTGTTTTGTTTCTTAAATTCCATATATGAGGGGCACCTGGGTGGCTCAGTCATTAAGCGTCTGCCTTCAGCTCAGGTCATGATCCCAGGGTCCTGGGATCGAGTCCCGCATCAGGCTCCCTGCTCCGTGGGACGCCTGCTTCTCCCTCTCTCACTCCCCCTGCTTGTGTTCCCTCTCTCGCTGTGTCTCTCTCTGTCAAATAAATAAATAAAATCTTTTAAAAAAATTCCATATATGAGTGAAATCATATGGTATTTGTCTTTCTGTCCAACTTATTTCACTTAATACTATATCCTCTAGGTCCATCTATGTTGTTACAAATGGCAAGATCTTATTCTTTTATATGGCTGAATAATATTCCATTGTATATATATATACCACTTCTTTATCCACTCATCTATTAATGGACACTTTGGTCACTTCCATATCTTGACTATTGTAAATAGTGCTACAATAAATATAGAGATGCATATATCTTTTTAATTAGTGTTTTCATTTTCCTTAGGGAAATACCCAGTAGTGGAATTACTGGATCATATGGCACCTCTATTTTTAATTAAAAAAAAAGACTTATTTATTTATTTTGGAGAGGGAGAGAGAGAGAGAGTGAGTGCAAGAGGGAGAGGGAGAGAGAATCTCAAGCAGACTCCGAGCTGAGCATGGAGCTCACACGGGGCTCGATCTCGTGACCCTGAGATGATGACCTGAGCTGAAATCAAGAGTTGGATGCTCGACCAACTGAGGCACCCAAGCACCCCAATTTTTAATTTTTTGAGGAACCTCCATACTCTTTTTCTACAGTGGCTGCAGTGATTTGCATTCCACCAACAGTGCATGGAGGTTCCTTTTTCTCCAAAACCTCATCAGCACTTCTTATCTAAAGAGATAGAATCAAAGGATTCTAGCCATTCCAACAGGTTTAAGGTGATATCTCACTGTGGTTTTGATTTGCATTTCCCTGATATTCAGTGATGTTGAGCATCCTTTCATGTGTCTGTTAGCCGTCTGTATGTCTTCTTTGGAAAAACATCTATTCAAGTCCTCTGCCCATTTTTTAATCAGATTTTTGTTTGTTTGCTGAGTTGTATAAGTTCTTCATATATTTCGGATAAAACCCGTTATCATATATATCATTTGCAAATATATTTTCCCATTCAGTAGGTTGCCCTGTCATTGTGTTGATGATTTCCTTTGCTGGGCAAAAGCTTTTTATTCTGGTGTAGTCCCAGTAGTTTATTTTTGCTTTTGTTTTCCTTGCCTGAGGAGACATATCTAGAAAAATGTTAAAATGGCTAATGCCAAACAGATTTACTGCCTAGGTTATCTTCTAGAAGTTTTATGGTTTGGGGGCTCATTTAGGTCTTTAATCCATTTGAGTTTATTTTTGTGTATGAGAAAGTGGTCCAATTTTATTCTTTTGCACGTAGCTGTCTAGTTTACCCAGCACCATTTATTGAAGAGACTGTCTTTTCCCTATTGTATATTCTATATTCTTGCCTCCTTTGTTGTAGATTGTTTTAAAAGATTTTATTTATTTATTTGAGAGAGAGAGAGAGAGAGCACAAGCAGGGGGAGCGGCAAGCAGAGGGAAAGGGAGAAGCAGGCTCCCCGCTGAGCAAGGAGCCCGACGTGGGGCTCCATCCCAGGACCCCGGGATCATGACCTGAGCTGAAGGCAGACGCTTAACTGACTGAGCCACCCAGGAGAGGCCTTTGTTGTAGATTAATTGGCCATATAAGTGTGGGTTTATTTCTGGGCTCTTCATTTTGTTCCATGAATTCCCTACTTCTAATCTCCCCATGACCTGCCCCAGCAAGAGTTGGTGACAGCAGATAACTTCTGTGGGGTGGAATACAGGTCTACACCTGATCAGGCTGCTGCAGCGCTTGGAGGGAGGGTGTGCAAGAGCTTTGGCAGCATGTGATCAAATTAGCTAAGTACAGATACTCTGAGCCAGGCTCACCTGGACATTGTGTCTTCAGGTTAATAGAGAACAGGTGGGGCTGTCTCCTCCTTACAGGAGGGCAGATACTAAAGGATAAAGGCTATGGGAGTGGGTGACTGAAGACAAAGGAATATACGACTTTTTTCTATTTTTTCTTTCTCTTTCTTGTTTTATTTATTCCCTATTATCCACACTCCCATTCCTTTCCAGACCCTGCCATGCAGACATCTCTTTGAATGTGTTTAACTTATATCCTTTTGTTTGTGTGAGTGCTTATAAGATGTGTATTTGGTATGTATGTGCATGCATTTGTAACCTATGTGAATAGTGTTTGGGGTGTTTTTTTGTTTTGTTTTTAAAGACTTTTTTTTTTTTTTAAGCAACTGCTACACCCAATATGGGGCTCAAACTCACTATATCCCAAGATCAAGAGTCGCATGCTCCTCTGACTGAGCCAGACAGGCACCCTGTGAATAGCGTTTTGTTATGTGGTTTATTTTTTTTTTGCCCAGTGCTATGTGCTGAAGATCATCAGTGTTGCTCTGTGTATATCTAACTCCCTGATCCAACTGCGGAAAGGCTGACTATGGAGTGCATCCCTTGCTATTTCCCTGTGCACTCCCCTGGTGATGGACACCCAGAATGCCTCCAACTCCCTACTGTTGCAAACCACACCATAATGAACATTCTCCTACATTACCCTTTATGGATCTGTACGAGAATTTCTTCAGAGAGTCCACGGGGGTAACGAATGTGACTATGTACTGCGCATTCAGCACATTGGGATGGCTGCTGAAGTCTCCACTACCACTAGAAGTACAGGAGGGTCCCTATGTCCCTGCATTCCCACCACAGGATTTGGCATGATTCAACTTTTTATTTTTATTTTATTTTTTTTAAAGATTTTATTTATTTATTTATTTGACAGAGAGAGACACAGCGAGAGAGGGAACACAAGCAGGGGGAGTGGGAGAGGGAGAAGCAGGCTTCCCACGGAGCAGGGAGCCTGATGTGGGGCTCGATCCCAGGACCCTGGGATCATGACCTGAGCTGAAGGCAGACGCTTAACGACTGAGCCACCCAGGTGCCCATGATTCAACTTTTTAAAATGTTGCCTACTTATGAGATCTAAAATGAAATCTCATTGTAGCTTTATTTTGTATTTCTCTGATAACTAACACATTTGAGCATCTTCTCTTATGCCTGTTAGTTTTTTGGGTTTTCACCGTCAGGAAATCGCATGTTCATATCCTTTATGGACCTGTTTGTGGAGTCCCCTCCACCATTCTTCCTTTCTATGTGGGCTCTGTTGATCATCCTGATCCCATGCGAAGGCTGGACCCTAACCAAGGCTTCTGTATTCTGTATCAGGCACTGTAGTGCTTTTGCATTTCCATATGAATTTTAGGATCAGCTTATCAAGTTCTGCAAAAAAGCCTGCTGAGATTTTTACAGGTATTATGTGGAATCTATAGATCAGTTTAGGAAGAATCGACATATTAACAATACTGAGTTTTCTAACACGTGAACAAGGTATATCTTTCCATTTGTTTTGTTCTTCTTTCACTTAGCAATACAGGTGTACGGGTCTTTCATATCTTTTGTCAAACTTATTCCTGATTCACATTTTTAGATATTATTACAACTGGAATTTAAAAAATTTCTATGTCCAATTGTCCATTGCTATTTACAATTGGTATACACAATTGTTTTGTGTATATTGATCTTGTATCTTGCAACTTGCTGGATTCACTTACTAGTTCTAGTAGGGTTTTTTGTTGTTGTTTGGTAGATACAATTGGATTTTCTACACAGATGATCATTTCATCTTCATATACAGTTTTACTGCCTCCATTTCAAACTGGGTACCTTTAATTTCTTTTGCTTGCCTCATTGCACTGGTGAGAAGCTGCAGTACAATGTTGAATAGAAGTAGTAAGAATGGACATCCCTGTCTTATTTCTGATCTTGGAGGAAAAATATTCAGCCTTTTCCTGCTACATACAACATTAGCTGTGGGGATTTTTAGATGCCCTATATCAGGTGGAGGAAGTTCCTTTCTAGTCCTAGCTTGCCAAGTGGTTCTTTTCTTTTTTAATCAGAAACGGATATTGGATTTTGTCAAATGCTTTTCTGCATTTATTGCAATTATCGTATGGGTTTTTCTTTTCTTGGTTTATCAACATGGTGAATTGCATTGATTGATTTTTTTTAAGATTTTATTTATTTATTTGAGAGAGAGAATGAGAGATAGAGAGCACGAGAGGGAAGAGGGTCAGAGGGAGAAGCAGACTCCCCGCTGAGCAGGGAGCCCGATGTGGGACTCGATCCCAGGACTCCAGGATCATGAGCTGAGCCGAAGGCAGTTGCTTAACCAACTGAGCCACCCAGGCGCCCTTGATTGATTTTTCTAACGTTAAACCAACCCTGTTTGTTTATCCTGAGATAAACCCCACGTGGTCATATCTTATCTTTTTAATATATTGTTCAAATTGATTTGGTAAAATTTTGTTTAAAATTTTTGCATCTCTTGGGGCGCCTGGGTGGCTCAGTCGGTCGAGCAGCCGACTCTTGATTTTGGCTCAGGTCATGACCTTGGGGTTGTGGGATCGGGCCCCATGTTGGGCTCCGCACGGGGCATGGAGCCTTCAAGATTCTCTCTCTCCCTCTCCCTCAGCCCCTCTCCCTGCTCTCTCTCTCTCTCAAAAAAAAAAAAATTTTTTTTTTTGCATCTCTTGAACTTTCGCTTTTAACACAGTTTCCTCAAATTTGCCTCGCCACCAAGTACTTATCTTCAGTATGACCCCCTCCTCCTGTCCATACCATCCACATTGTGTCTGGGATGGTTACTAAGGCTGAGACTTTTCCCAAACTCCGAGAGGGCCCAAGACACTTTAAAACAGAGATTGAAGGCAGTTCTGAAGCAGTAAGTCCTACCTCTGAGAGCATGAATCCACCCCTGGCAGCAGCCTTGCCCCTCAACAGATGCAGGTTCCGGGCCTGAAGAGCTGTCACACCCTTTAAAGCCTCTCAGTACCTGACAGGTTCGTTCTGAAGAGAAAAGCATTATTAAATGCTTAGGAAATCCCTTGCCCCGAATTAACCCCTCACTGTCACTGTTCCCCCATTGGGTATTGCCCTGCACTGAGGAAATAGCCAGCACAGGTCACCTCTCAAGAGGGGTCCGCCCTTAAACACTACTTCCTGTGTTCCCACTGAAGAATCCTACCCCATTCTACCTAATGAACTTGATATCCCACACCCTAAGGTGCCCAAATAACTCCTTCAAATTTCTAACTTTGTGTTTCTTGTGAATGACCTTTGTCTCCAAGATATTGCGAGAACACACAGGAGGGGGTACACTCTGCTTTTCTCATTATACCACAGAAACTCTTCTCCCTTCAATTCCTCCAAGCACAAAAGTAATAGTGGTAATAATAGCAAACACATATAGAGTGCTTACTATGTGCCAGACACTATTCTAAATTAACTCATTTAATGCCTTCAATCACCCTATGAAATAAGTACTGTTGTTAACCCCATTTTTACAGATGAGACTGAAAAATACAGAAGTTAAGTGACTTGCCCACCTATGAAATGACAAATCTGGAATTTGAGTCCAGGCAGGCTGACTCCAGAATCCACTGCACCATTATGCTCTCAAGGGACAGAACTGTGGCACTGTTCTGTAGAGGGGCCCCTTCCCACCTTCCTACCCCCACTATTTTTTTTTAAGATTTTATTTATTTATTTGCCAGAGAGAGCAAGAGCACAAGCAGGGGGAGCAGGAGGCAGAGGGAGAGGGAGAAGCAGGCTCCCCGCTGAGCAGGGAGCCTGATGCGGGACTCGATCCCAGGACCCCGGGATCATGACCTGAGCCAAAGGCAGACGCTTAACCGACTGAGCCACCCAGGGGTCCCAATCACCCCCACTATTTATACAAACTCTAAGACTGCAGAGTATGTTGTGTCTTTGGTATCTATGGTGCCTCTGGCCAAATCGGACATCAGTGAGAGCTTCCCACTGCTACTGACACCCAAATATACATATTTGGAAACAAAAAACTAGGACTGAGGACTAAGGGTTTAATGTCTTCAGAGTGACATGGAAAAATAATGCATTCACAAAGCAAGACCAGGAAGCTATAAAAAGGAACATTCATCCCCTAGGTATTCTCAGGCCCTAGAACACGGCCTGACTCTCAACAAATATTTGTCAGATGATCAAAATCATCAGGAACAAAAGAGAACTACCTGCTGACTACCATAATACTTAACATTGTCTTGGAAATTATAAAAGAACGGTGGGACAAAAAAATGAGGTAACTGGTACAACACTGGAAAAGCAGAGATAAAAAACCTATTTGTTACTGACATTATTTTATGCCCAGGAAGCCCAAAAGGTTCTGATAAGAAAAATGCATTAGAATGAATATATTCATAAGGTGGTTTTGAAGTTCAACGTACAGAAGTCAATAACCGTTCTCTATTTTAATAATTTCCTACAAAAAGCAATAGGGGAATTTTTTCCACTCATGAAAAAAGGAACATACAGAGAACAGCAACAAAAAGCTCTTAGAATCAAGCAGTAATCAAAGAAGGATCTTCAAAGCAGCCAGGGAAAAAGGACACCTACCAAAAAAAAAAAAAATTAGACAACAATGGACCTGTCAACAGCAGTAATGGAAACCAGAAGACAGTGCCATAATATCTTCTAAGTGTTTAGAGGGGAAAAAATGTAACTTAGAACTGAGTGCTCAACAAATCTATCTTTCAAGAAGAATAATGTAAAATAAAGGCATTTACACTCGGGGCGCCTGGGTGGCTCAGTTGGTTGAGCGACTGCCTTCGGCTCAGGTCATGGTCCTGGAGTCCTGGGATCGAGTCCCGCATCGGGCTCTCCCTGCTCGGCGGGGGGGTCTGCTTCTCCCTCTGACCCTCTTCCCTCTCGTGCTCTCTGTCTCTCATTCTCTCTCTCAAATAAATAAATAAAATCTTTTAAAAAAAAGGCATTTACACATTTACAGATAAATACAGTTTGAGACAGTTGACTGTGAAGAGATTTGCACTAAAGGATCTTCTAAAGTATATATTTCAAGAAGATGGAAAATCATCCCAAAAAAGGAGGACTGAGGTATAAGAAGTAAGCTGAGCAAATAAAATAGGAAACACGTATTTAAATGTAAACAAGCACTGTCTGCATAAAATAATATTATTAATGTCTATTCTTTGTGTATGTTAATGACTTCCTTAGAAAAGAAACTACTAATACAGTGAACAACAATGACATGTAAATTGGGAGACAGTGTTTTATGAAGTCCTTGTCTTGTTTGGGTGGGAGATGATGATAATGTTTAACTTTAGACTTTAGATTAAATATGTATGGTAAAATTTTAAGACAAACCACTAAAAAAATCTTTGGAGGGACCAATCAAGGAAAAAAGATAAAAGGCACAAATAATTAATATGAGCAATGTAAAAGATATAGCAGGAATCAAAAAATAAGAATACAATTAATTTTATAACTTAGATGAATTGGACCAATTTTTAGAAAATTTATTTATTTATTGGATGAGCCCACTATAGCCTTAACCAGACAAATACAGTAAGTGACCAAAGATGCAAAAATCCTAAACAATTTATTAGCAAACCAAATCCAGGGTGAGTAAGAAAAGATTTAATATAACATGAAAGGGTTGGGTCTAATTCCAGAAATGCAAGAGCAATTTATCATTAGAAAGTCCCATAACAAAGTGTCCTTGTGACTCTGAAGGGGAAGCTCAGTCCTCTTTGTCAGCCCTAGAGAGTGGGGGGAACTGAGAAAAGGATACGTCTCCTGGGGAGGGGGGTCATTGAAGAGGGCAGGCTGGGGAGGGGCCTGGAGCCTGTGGGAGCATATTATACACTGCTATAATATGTACACACAACAACTCTGAAGTAGGTGCATTAACCTCATTTTGAAAATGTAAAAACTAAGACTGGAGTGCCTGGGTGGCTCAGTCGGTTAGGCATCTGCCTTCGGCTCAGGTCATGATGATCCCAGGGTCCTGGGATCAAGGCCTTGGATCAGGCTCTCTGCTCTCTGCTTCTCCCTCTGCCTCTCCCCCTACTCATGCTCTCTCTCTCTCTCTCTCTCTCTTAAATAAATAAATAAATAAATAAATAAATAAATAAATAAAATCTTAAAAAAAAATTAAAACAGACAGGGGCCCCTGGGTGACTCAGCCATTAAGCGTCTGCCTCTGGCTCAGGTCATGATCCCAGGGTCCTGGGATTGAGCCCCGCATCGGGCTCCCTGCTCTGTGGGGAGCCTGCTTCTCCCTCTCCCACTCCCCCTGCTTCTGTTCCCTCTCTCGCTGTGTCTCTCTCTGTCAAATAAATAAAATCTTAAAAAAAAAATTAAAACAGACAAAAAACTGTAAGACTAAAAAAGGTTAGAAAACTTGACCATGGTCACAATGCTAGTAAGTAGTTGAGCAGCAATCCAAACCGAGGTTGGTCTGGATCTACAGCTCATGTTCTTAACCACTATGCTGTTTTCCCTTTAATGTTGATCATAGTAGATGTTCAGTAAATGGTGGCCAGGTGCCAGGTACTTGACATGTATTCTAACATCCACAAAAACTATCCAAGGTAGGGGCACCTGGGTGGCTCAGTTGGTTAAGCATCCGACTCTTGATCTCAGCTCAGATCTTGATTTCAGGGTCGTGAGTTCAAGCCCTGTGTTAGGCTCCACGCCCAGCACCCTACTGTCCAAGGTAGGCATTAGACCCATTTTACTGATGAGAAAACTGATGTTTAGAGAGGATAGGTTTTAAGGTCACAAAATCAAGATGTGGGGGTTCCAGGCTTTGAAACTGGGCTTGCCAGACTCCACAGCCCACTTGTCCTAGATTATTACAGGTGTGAATGAAACCCAAGTAGAGATGAATAGCAATGTCTGAGGACAAGATGGGGCAGGCCCTCTTTACTCCTTGAGAGAGGTGGTTAGTGTCAGGAGTTAGAAAAATTCCTCTCCACAAGATCTCCTCACATAGGGCTGAGGGAGACTCTAATCTCCAAGAGAGTGAGAATGACCCCAACCCCAGGGAGGCCTAAAGGAAGCAAGTCACATGAACATCATGGTCTAGATAAGGAAGCCAGGGACACTGGAAGCTACTGTGGACAAACTCACGGACAGTCATGTCTGACCAACTTTTCATGACTTTTCTGAAGAGTTTGAACACCTTAGCATGTCGGAGGGCCACAAACTCCTCGTATCTAGGTTTTGGTGTTAGAGTGTCTTAGGATGATCTCAAAGAAAGACAGGTGAACAGTAATCGTAGTTAGGCAGGTTAGTGCACATCATGCTGCTTCCTATCTTTGGGCCTTTGCCCATGCTGTTCCCTTTGCCTGGACTGCTCTCCTCTCCCCTTGTTAATCATCCAGAAGATTCTTACTCATCTTTTTAAAGCTCACTTGATATGCCATCTCTTCTAAGAAATCTTCCCTGGTCCCCTGACCTGGCTTCTATGTTCCTCACAGGCTCTCACAGTCTATTGTACCCACTGCTACTGCACTGGCCACACTGAATTATGGTTCTGTGTCTGGGGACACACCTTGTTCACCTCTGGGTCCTCAGGGCAGAGCAGGAGGCCTGACACATAGTAGGTGGTCAGTTGATTTTGCTCAATTGAACTTAGAACTAGTTGGATGGTTACACTGGTAATGAATGAATTCATGTTGGCCTGGAGAGGGAAATCTCTAGAGGCATGCTATAGGGTCCTGTGTATATTGATGGCATTCTGATAAAATCAGTGGGTGACAAAAAGCTGAGGGTGTAGGTTACACCTAAGACAAGAGAATTAGTATCTCAACAGTCATTGGCAAGTAGATACATACATACACTGGAGCCATGTTGGTTGGTCCCCAAGGAGTTTAGGGGGAAAGTCAGGACTAAAACCTCACAACCTACTGCAGTCTTGACAATGGGGAGCTGAAACTTAGCTCCTCGTGTTGTCCACCATTATAATAGTACTTACTACGTGCCAGGCTCTGTATCAGCTTCTGTACCACCATCACCTCCCAACACAGTAAAAGAAAAAGTCTAAGGGGGGGTGATTTGCTTGAGCCGGGACAAGAAACTATTCTTCACAGAGCAGGAGGAAGGGGGAATCCTAGCTGGGATCAGAAGGCCCAGTGAGAACTGTGGCTTTGGTTTTCACCAGGTACCAGGCAGGCGTGACAATACAGCAGTTTGAGGGCTGTCGGAGAAAGAGGCAGGTCCACCTTCAGGAGCCTTAGGGCATAGAGCCAGTCGAAGAACACGGGTCTTTGTCCCCACCCTACCAACCAGGAACTTACTTCTCGAAAGAACCCAGGAGCTATCCTTACTGCTTCTTCACAACCCTCACCCTTCTGAACAATGACATCCATGCTCCTTAGCATGGCATGAAAGGCCTTCATGACCAGGCTAGTTCTCAATGCATTTCTCTATCACCCACATTAATTAATTAACTATTAACCATCCACATTAATTAACATTTCTCTATCATCCACATTAATTAATTAATAATACCGTTTATTCCATAAATATTTATTGAGTGTCTACTAAATATTACTATGCACTGTTCTTCTTGGCACTGGGGATACAATAGTGAACAAAACAAAGTCCCTGCTTTGTGGAGCTTACAGTCTACTGGGAAAAGACAAACACTAATCACAATAAATAAATAGAACATATATCAGGTAGTGATCAGTGTTTGGTACAAAAACATAAGACGTCAAGTAGGGTTAGAAAACACTGGTGAATGGGACTAATTTGGTTAGGGAATGCTTCTCCAGGGAGGTGACATTTCAGCATACTGGAAGTGGGGGGGGGAAACTCATGAGATTATCTGGAAAGAAGAGTGTTCCAGGCAGTGACAACAGCAGGCACAAAAGCTCTGAAGGGGGAGGGTTACCTGACCTGTTTGAAGAACAGCCAGGGGGCCAGGGTGGCTGGAAACGAGTGAGTAATGGGAAGATTAACAAGATAGGGGGTCAGAAAGAGCACGGGGACCACACTGTGTGGACTTCTGGGCCATGGTGAGGGCTTTGGCTTTTCTTCTGAGGGAGCTGGGAGCCATGGGAGAATTTTGAGCAGAGGAGAGACATGATATGATACGGATTTTAAAAGGAATTTCAAAGAATTAGTAATAGGTATGGTAACACTAGGCAAAAGAAACAAGACGATTACTAGGAAAACAAAAAGGTATACAACAGAGGATATATGATCAGAGTGTACTATGTGGTTTAGATGTGAACGATAATGACAATGTCATACTTATGCAAACAGAGATTACTGGTTGAACAAAAAGTGTATAAAATGTTCTTTTTAAATAAAAGATGCAACCACAAAGATGAGCAAGCAACAAGAGACTATTAGGGATGACTAGGCAGATTCGAAAGCGAAAAATACGCAGCTTGTACACATGAAAAATACACTTATTGGAATAAAAAATTCAGTAGACAGATTAAACAGACAGAGCTGACAGAGCTGAAGAGAGCATCAGTAAACTGAAAGATATATCTGAAGAAATTGCCCAGAATGAAATGCAGGAAGACAAGGAAATAGAAAATATCAACAAGACATTATGAGATATGGAAGATACAATGTGGTCCGAAATATGACTAACTGGATTCTGAGAAAGAAAATATGGAAAGGGTGGAAGAAAGACAATATTTGAAAAGATAATGGCTGAGAATTTTCTAGAAAGTATGAAAAACATGAATTAAAAAGCATGAAGCACATTTCCAAAGAAGAATAAAAAAGAAATACACGCCTAAACATGTTAGAATGAAACTGCATACACCCCTGCAGATCCCCCTCTGACAGAGAGAGAGAGAGAATTTCTTAAAAGTAGTTCAAGTATAAGAAAACAAAAATACCTACCAAAAATAGCAATTAGACCAACAGCAGACTTCTAAATACTTATAACAAATTATCTTTTAAGAGTGAGGATAAAATAAAGACATTTGCACATAACAACAAAAACTGGGAGAATTTAACACCAAGAGACCTGTACTAAAAGAACATCTAAACACTGTATTTATGATAAAAGAAAATGATCCCAGAATGATGGTCTGAGATGCAAGACTGTATGCATGTAAATCCAAACAAATACTGTCTATATAAAATAATACTAATGATGATATAGAATTTGTGAGGTTAGGAAAAAAAAGAAACAAACTAACATACGCAAGACAATAGCATGTGGCAAAGAGAGGAATGACCAGAGTTAAAGGTTCCTGCATTCTTCAAAAGGGAGGTTAAAATGCTATTTAACTTTAGACCTTTTAAGTTACACATGCATGGTAAAAGTTCAAGGATAACCACAGAAAGAATAATAAAAAGAATAAGAATGTGTAAATTTCAAACAGTACAGAGGAAAAAACTGAATAAGAAAGCAAATAAACAAATCTCAAAACTAAAAAACAGGCCAGAAAAGAGAAAAACGAAGCATAGAAAAGGTGGTGGTAGGAAATAGAAATAAAAAAGTACAATGGTAGAAACAAGTCCAAATATATCATAGAAAATGTAAACAGACTAAACTTGCCCATTAAAAGAGATCATCAGATTAGATTATTTTTTAAGGGTCCAGCTGTATGCCATTCTCAAGAGATATAATTAACGCATAAGGGCATGAAAATGTTGAACAACGAAAGGATGGAAAATTGTATATCACACAAATCCGAACAAGAAGAAAAGCTTGTGTTAAGGTAAGATAAGATAGACTTCAAAAAATGCATTATCGAGAATAGAGAGGGTCATTACATATTTACCAGGAATGTATAACAATTCTTCATTTGAATATTCCTAATAAAATATCCTCAAAATATATAAAATTTTTAAAAAGAACTGTAAGGAGAAACAGACAAATCCACCATCACAGCTGAAAATGAACACACCTCTTAAAATTACTGGCATAGCACGACCAAAATACCAGTGTAGTTATAGAAAATTTGAACAATACAATTAACAAACTTGATAATAGACATATGTAGAACTCTGTGTTCAACAATTAGAGAACATACATCTTATAAAGCACATAGGAAACATTAAAAAATATTGATCATGTACTAAGCCATAAAACAAGTCTCAATAAATTTTAGAGTTGTTATCACACGGACCACATCCTCAGACCATAATGCAATTAAGATAGATTTCAATAACAAAGAGATACATTAAAAATTCCCCGCACATTTAGAAATTTATAAACACACTTCCATATCACTCACCAAAGAAGTAACCATGATGGAAATGTTGAAGTACTTGGAACTGAACAATAATGAAGTATGACATGTTTGAATGTGTAGAAAGGTAGTATTTGGAAGGAAATGTATATCCTTAAATGCACACATTATAAAACAAGAAAGGCTGAAAATTAATGAGCTCCATGTCCAACATACGAAATCAGAAAAAGAACAACAGAATAAATCCAAAAAATGTGGACGGAAGGAGATCAAAAAAGATAAGAGCAGAAATTAAAGAAATAGAAAACAAAGACACAATAGAGAGGAGCAACAGAGCCGAAAGCTGGTTCTTGGAAAAGACTAATAAAATAGACAAACCTCTGGTGAGATTGATCAAGAAAAAAAGTGAGAAGGCACAAATAACCAATATCAGCAATGAAAAAGGAGACATAGTTACAGATTATATACAGCAGAGGATTTTTTAAAAAGGTAACTTTATGCCAATAAATTCGAGAATGCAGATAAAATGGACTGATTCCTAGAAATTGATAACTTACCAAAATTGACTCAAGAAGCAAAAAGAAATCCCGAGTAGCCCTCTAGTTACTACAGGAATGGAAGAAGCAGTTAAAACTCTACCCAAAACAAAACAAAACAAAACAAACAAAAGAACACAAACTCGGAGGCAGAACTTTGCAGCTGATAATGTGAATCACGGGTAGGTGAAAAGGTTTTGATCCCCTCAGCCCTGGAGGTGTCCACGTAGGCCTTAAGGCAGTGGAGAACCCAGGCAGGCCCCTTCTCTCTATGGGCGGCCTCCTGTAGAGATCCTTACAGGGTAGCCCTTAGTGAAATGGGGCCTGAGAAATCCCTCTACAGTCCCCGTGGGTAGTGAGCAGGAATGAGGAACATCCAGCACTCAGTTACTCCTCTGTGGTAAATGCGCTAAGCAGAGCCAAGGAGGAGCTCTATCGCTTGGACAGCCTCTTCAGGAGCCAGCTTCTGTGGTCTTCTGCTCACTGAGGACAAGGGGGGCTGTGGAGCCGCTGGAGGAGTCTGCGTTCCAGTTGCCAAGAAACACCACACACAGCCCGAGTTGTAACTGCTTGGTGTGGGGTTGGGTGCAGGGAGGCCAAGCAGGGGCTTCTGGAGGGCGTAGCTCCAGGTGGCAGCCCCGAAACTCTGTCTTCACGAATACCAGATACTTCTATCCGTTTGCAGCTGATGAGCCCTTTTAATGGTGTCCAAGCTAGCTGAAGGGTGGTGGTTCTAACAGTGATGCATGTTCTGCAAATAAGAGCTTCATCATTATTTCAAAATAATTAATATGAAAGAGTTCAGTCGGATTTGAAATCTAATCACACTGTCTCAAGAAATTCTAACAATATATTTGTCAGTAAAACAAAAAAGGCTGCTATCATTTCAATCATTAAACACTTCTGAACAAGTTAAAAATTGGCTCCAAATACTTTGTACAAAGTACATTGTACAAAGAGAGATTTTTGGTGGTGGTGACTGTTAAGAATTTGAAGAAACATATCATTAAAAAGTCTCGATCAGGATTTGTGTGTGGCCACTTGAAGCATAAAACCTGATATAAAATAAACATGGTATGGGAGCAGATTTCAAGTTTCTCAGATAGATTTTTGAAAAGATTTTATTTAGAAGTTGAATATTAATTCAATGTTAAAAAAGCAAAACACCAGGGCAAGATGGTTTTACAGGAGAATTCTACCAAATAGATCGTTCCAAAGTCATATAGCATCTTCCAGAATATTGTAAAAAAGGGAACACTAACTCATTCTAGGATACCAGCAGAACTCAAGGCCAAAAGCAAATTATGATTGCATGAGAAAGGAAAATTAAAGACCAATTTTACTCATGGACACAGATACAAAAATCCTAAACAAATATTAACAAACTAAATCTAGTACCGTATAAAAAGGAAAAGATCATGACCAAGTAGTGTTTATACCAGAAATGCAAAGGTAGTCTACCATGAGGAAAATCCATACACATCATTCACCACATTATTACATTACTGAGAGAAAAAAAAACCCATAATGATCCTAATAAATAGAAAAGGTATTTGACAAAAAAAAAATTCAACAGCCTTTTGTGATTTAAAAACAATAATAAAAACTTCTTAGCATAGTGACAGGTTGGCACTTGCTTTAATCTGGCAACACCTGGAGGAATCTACAGCAAATATCATTTTAAACAGGGAAAAAAGTTAGTGGTGTTTCCTTTAAAATAAATACCCAACAAGACAAGGATGCCCACTACTGTCTTTTCTCTTGAACACTGTACTGGAGGGCCTGTCCATCTCACTAACACAAGAAGAATAAATGAAAGGCATAAAGATTGGAAAGGGAAAAACCAAGTTGTCATTATTTATAGCTGATATTGTTGTCAACATAGAAAACACAAAAGAATATACAGATAGTAATGATGTACTATACCTTGGCTAATTGAGTTTAAAAAAAATATATACAGACAACCTAGAAGGAACAAGGGCTCCTTGAGAAATGGCCAATTCTAGGGATGGAGCAGGAAAATAACAAGATGAGTAGGGAGCATCTTGTAGCGCCAAAGCAGGTAAGGCAGGGCTAAGAAAACAAAAGATGGAGGCATTTGAAAAGGGACCCAGGAGCCAACTTGAAAGAGCTCCCAGTGGCCAAAGCTGGAACAATTTGAGCAACAAGACAAATGACAAAGTATTGGATTTATAATTAAAATTATTAAATAAATACGCACAAGTGCATACTGATACAAACAGGCAACTGAATAAATAAGTAAAGAGGTAAATAAACAAATAAGAAGAAATTAGTGGTTTTTACAGAAGAATTCCAAATATTACATGCAAATACACCCCCTTCCAGAGGTGGAGCTTAAATCTCCTCCCTCTCCTTGAGGGTTGGCTAGATTCTTCTAAAGAACAGAAAATAAAAAGGGAAAAATAACAACTTTACCATGGAGACACTTGGCAAATGCTACCTTAACCAGTGATTAAGGTCAACATCAATGATGTCATGGGGATATCACATACCTCTGATATAATATGATGAAAAGGGCACTTCAACTCTATGGTATTCTTTCCAAAAACAACCCCAGTCTAATTATGAGGCAAACTTCAGACAAATCCAAACTGAGGGACAGTGTACCGTACGCCTCAAAACTGTTACGGGCATGAAAAGCATGGAAAGACTAAGAAACTGTCATAGAGCAGAGGGCAATAGAGATGACAACTAAACGCAATGTGGTATTTTGAACTGGATCCTAGAACAGAAAAAAAGACATTAGTGGGAAAATTGATAAATCCATATAAAGTCTGAAGTTTGCTTAATAGTAATATACCAATATGGCTTTCTTAGTTTTGACAAATATATCATGGTGAGGAGTACACAGGAACACTCCATACTATCTCTTTACTTACTTTTCTGTAACTGTAAAATTAGTCTAAAATAAAAAGTTTGCTTAAAAAAATAAAAGTTTAGCAAGGTGAATGGCTGGAATATTGACATAAAAGTCAACTTCATTTCTCTACACCTGCAAATGAGATAAAACATGTTAAATGGCAAGCTCTCCCTTATAATAGCAGGAAAACCATAAATACCAAGGAATAAGTCTAACACAAGATATGCAAGACCCTATGCAGGAAATTAGCAAACCGTCCCAAGACACATTCAAGAATTTATTTAAAATGAAAGGGTATGTCATGTTCGTAGCTAGGAAGACTCAGCATCATCAACATATCGATTCTCTTCAAACTGATCTATAGATGCGTTGCAATTCCAATATTCCTGTAGGACATGACAAGACGATTCTAAAATGTGTTTGAAATAACAAAGGGCCAGGAATATATCATATTCCTGAAGAAGAATAAGATGGGAAGATGTTGCCGTACCAAATGTCAAGATTCTTTATGAAACCAAAGTAATTAAAGGTAGTCAGGTAGTCAAGTAATTAAAGCCATGTGATACTGGCTCAGGGACAAAATACTGGCCAATAGCAGAGATCCCAGCAACGGACCAATACAGAAATGGAACTTTGGTGTATGACAGATCCCGAGGCTATCCGTGTGGAAAGTAATGAAACTGGCTCCCTCCCTCATACCTTTATGCCACACAAAAATCAATTCCATTTGGATTAAGGACTTAAATAGGAAAAACAAAACTTTTAAACTTGTATTCCAAGAAAATAAAGAATGTCTTTATGATCGTAGGTTAGGAAAGACAACACAAAAAAGTGTGCTGGCTATACAGAAAAGATTGAATGGTTCAACTCACTGAAAATTAGGAATTCCTGTTCATGCAAAGACACCATAAAGGAAAAAAAAAAGCCACATAATGGGCAAATGATGAGTATCCAAGTAATTAAATAAGTCCTACAAACCAATAAAAGTGAGGAAAATCCCAATTTTAAAAATGGGCAAAAGACATTAACAGTCATTTCACAGAAGAAGAAACACGAATGGCCAATAAACATGAAAAAAATGCTCAACCACATAAGTGATTGGAAAAATGCTAATTAAGTCCACAATGAGATATCATTTTACTCTCACTATAATGATAAAAATTAAAAGTTGGGACAAAATCAAGTACTGACTAGGGTGTAGATCAATGGGATCTCATAAATTGTTGAAAGGTATGTAAATTGGTAACCTACATTTTGGCATAATACTGTCGAGCTGAATGTTTACACATCCTATTAACTAGCAATTCTATTCCTCAGAACATACCTTAGAAAGATGGGTGTATATGTGTACTAGGGGAAATGCACAAGAATATTCGTAGTAGTACTGTTCCTAACAGCAAAAAGCTGGAAACAATCCAAATGTCTATCAACAGATAAATGGATGCATACCATGTTTTATGGTCACGCAATTAACTATTATACAGCACTGAGAATGAACAATCTACAGTTACGTGCCAGAACCCAGGTGAAACATAATAATGAGTGAAAAAAAGTAAGTCACAGAAGACCACATGCAGTATGATGCTATTTTTCACAAAGCTCAAGACCAAGCCAAATAAATAATGTATTGGTTAAACATTTCCACAAATATGCAAAAAAATGTATCCAAAAGAGCAAGAGAACGGTAAACATAAGACTTAAGAGAATGGTAATTTCTGGCAGAGGGGGGACGGCGGGGAATGGGACAGAAAAGGACATAGCGATAGATGTTATCATTAATGTTGTTCTTGGGTGGAGTTGTGGCTTCTTCAGTTTTCATTACATTAGTTCCTGATAACTCATGTATATAATTTTTTATTACATATCTAATACATTCTGTATGAACAAACAGAGAATGAAGAGCAGGAGAAAGTGAGGAATGACAGCTCTTTTGGAGAGTTTTGCTGTTAGGGGAATAAAGAAAGTCACAGTTGCATGGGGATGTGTGATAAATCGGGTTTTAAATGTTTTTTAAAGATGGGAGCCATAGGAGATAAACGGAATGACAGAATAAGGGCTTTGGTGAACTGGCTTTCCCTTTAAAACAATGAAAATATGGGCAAACCAACTACAATCAACCATTTCAAAACTTGCAATTAACCAAAGACACAGAATGAAGTGAAAATCATCTAAGAGAAACTACTGAATCTCAGTAAGACAATGGGTTCTGTGACATTTTAACTTGTAGCTAATTCCCACCCTCTTTCCCTCTCTAGCTCAGTAGTATAGTAGGCAAAGGCTGACGAAATTGCAGACAACAGAGAGGCCTGACTGCTTTGGCCAGGAATTTAAAAAGGAAATCCTAGAGAATGAGACAACCATAGGAAACTTTGAAAAGCCCTGATATATTCCCAGGTATCTAAAGGGCTGTGCACATAGTCAAGGTTATGCACATGCACAAAAAAGAGGTGGAAAAGGAGAGGTCCCAAGTCACTCACTTCTGGCTGACTGTAAGCAGAATGTGAAAGCTAAGCCTGCTTTGTAAACTGGCTAAAGTTTGAAGACATGCCTTCTCACACAGATCCCCTTGGCGAAGGGTAGAAGACATATGGACAAGGCATTTAAGGAAATCCAACCAATCACTGGCTGACCACCAACGTATACCTACACAGGTGTGATCTCCTAGGAATCCAGGCTTAAAAATAAAAACAAGAAGTTTTTTAAAAATAAGCTAGCAGAGAAATCAGGGGCCACATAGTACAAGGAATACAGAATCCACAGAATTAGTTGAGAAAAGTCACCGAACAAATAAACAGCAATGAGAAAAATAACAACAACTACATATACACACACATACAACAACCACACACACACACACACACACACACAAATACCACACATACACCTACATATCCCAGAAAAACAAACCTTGAGGATAGAAGAAGTTGATACCAGAGTTGTTAGAATAGAGTATCTAAAATGCCCACTTTTGGGGGTGCCTGGCTGTCTCAGTCAGAAGAGCATGTGACTCTTGATCTTGGGGTCATGAATTCAAGCCCCATGTTGGGTGCAGAGATTACATAAACAAAAACTTTAAAATAATGCCCAGTTTTTGACAAAAAATTATGAGATATGCAAAGAAATAGCAAAGTATGTTACATGTACAAAAAAAAGCAGCCAAAAGAACTTGTCCCTGAGGGAGTCCATGTTCGGAACTTAATAGACAAAGACTTTAAATTATTACTATAAATATTTTCAAAGAAATAAAAGAAAGTATATCTATAGAATTAAGGAAAGGTTTGAGAACAATGTCTCACCAAATAAAGAATATCAATGAAGACATAGAAATCATAAAAAGAATCAAACAGAAAATCTGGAGTTGAAAAGTATAATAACTGAAATGATAAATTCACTTAGTGGGGCTCAACAACAGATTTGAGCTGGCAGAAGAGAGAAAGGGTAAAGTTGATGATAGGGCAACAGAAATTATACATTCTGAAGAGCAGAAAGAAAAAAGAACCAAGAAAAAGAAATGGAGCTTCACAACCCTATAGGACACCACCAAAAGTACCAACATATGTGTAATGGGAGTACCAAAAGGGCAAGAGGAAGAGAAGGGGCCAAAATATTGCAAATGTGATGAAAAATATTAACCTGTACACTTAAGAAGTAAATGCAAGTAGAATAAGCTCAAAGAGATCCACACCTAGACACATCATAGTGCAACTGGTGAAAGCAAAGACAAAAAGAAAATCTTGACTGCAGCAAGAGAAAAATGACTTATCACATATATGGGACCTTCAATAAGGTTAACGGCTGACTTCTCATCAGAAACCATGGAGGCCGGAAGATAGTGTGATGGCATCTTCAAAATATTTACAGAAAAAGAATGTCAACTCAGAATTCTGTATCTAGCTAACCTGGTTCTTCAAACATGAAAGAGAAGTTAAGATAAACAAAAACGGAAAGAATCTGTTGCCAGCAGACTTATCCTACAAGAAACGCTACTTTCAGGCTTAAATTAAAGGACACTAATTGGTAACTTGAAATAGGTATTATGAAAAAAAGTATTTTTATTTGTAACTCTTATTCTCCTATCTGTTTTAAAAGACAACTGTATAAAGCAATAATAATAAAACTGTGTTGATGGGCTTATAATGTAAGAAGTAATTCATATAATAATAACACTACAAAGAAGGAAAGGGGAACAGAGGCATACTGGAACGAAGTTACTATTGAAATTAGAATTAATTCAAAGTAGATTGTTTCCAGTTAAGATGTTAATTGGAATTCCCAGGGCAACCATTAAAAATCTAACTAAAATATATATACAGTTAACAAGGAAATTAAAAAGTTAAAGTAGAAAATATCTACTTAACACAAAAGAAGAGAGGAACTGAAGAACAAAGGAACAGCAAAGACAAATGACATACAAAAAGCATATATTAATCCTTCACAAACTCTTCCAAAAATAGAGGAGGAAACACTTCCCAGCTCATTCTATGCAGCCAGTATTACCCTGATACCAAAACCAGACAAAGACATCACAAGAAAACTGTAGACCAATATACTGTATGAATACAGATGTAAAATTCCTCAACAAAATACTAGCAAACCAAGTCCACCAACGTATAGAAAGTATTATATAACATGACCAAGGAGGATTTATTTCAGGAATGCAAAGTTGGTTTATCATCGAAAATTAATCAATGTAATATGCTATATTAATAGAATAAAGTACAAATTCCAGACAATCATCTCAATAGATGCAGAAAAGCATTTGACAAAATCCAACATCCATTCATGGCAAAAAGACTCAGAGAACTAGGAGTAGGAGGGAACTTCCTCAACTTGATAAAGCGTACCTATATAAAACCAACAGCTAACATCACAGTTAATGGAGAAAGACTCAATACCTTCCCCTTAAGATCAGGAACAAGACAAGAATGTCTGCTCTCATCATTTCTAGGCAACACTGTACTAGAAGATCTAGTCAGGGCAATTAGTTACGAAAAAGAAAGAAAAGGGGCGCCTGGGTGGCTCAGTTGGTTGAGCATCTGCCTTTGGCTCAGGTCATGATCTCAGAGTCCTGAGATCGAGCCCTACGTTGGGCTCTCTGCTCAACAGGGAGTCTGCTTCTCCTTCTCACTCTCTTTCTGTGCTTTCTCTCTCTCTCTCTCAAATAAATAAAATCTTTAAAAAAAAAAGAAAAAGAAAAAGAAAGAAAAGGCATCCAGATTAGAAAAGAAAAGTAAAACTATATTTGCAGATAACATAATCTTGTGTATAGGAAAATCTAAGGAATCCACTAAAAAACTATTTGAGCTAGTAAGTTCAGCAACGTGACAGGATAGAAGATCAAGAAACAAAAACGTATTTCTATACCCTAGCAATGAACACTCTGGAAGTGAAATTAGGAAAATAATTCCATTTATAATAGTAGCAAAAAGAATAAAATACCCAGGAATAAATTTAACAAAAGAAGTATAAGACTTGTACACTGAAAACTACAAAACACTTCTGAAAGAATTAAAGAAGATCTAGGGGCGTCTGGGTGGCTCAGTCGTTAAGTGTCTGCCTTTGGCTCAGGTCATGATCTCAGGGTCCTGGGATGGAGCCCCACGTTGGGTTCCCTGCTCCACAGGGAGCCTGCTTCTCCTTCTCCCTTTGCCTCTCCCCCTGCTTGTGCTCTCTCTCGCTATCTCTGTCACTATCTGTCTCTCTCTATCAAATAAATAAATAAAATCTTTTAAAAGAAAAATAATTAAAGAAGATCTAAATGGAAAGACATCTCATGTTTATGGATTGGAAGTCTTAATATTGTTAAAGGTTATACTTCCTAAATGGATATATAGATTCAATATAATCCCTATAAAAGTCCCAGCTGTTTTTCTGCAGAAATTGACAAGCTGATCCTAAAATTCATATGGAAATGCAAGGGACTTAGAATAGTCCAAACAGTCTTGCAAAAGAAAAACAAAGTTGGAGGACTCCCATTTCCTGATGTCAAAACTTACGACATAACTATAGTAATCAAGACGGTGTGGCCTGGCATAGTGACAGACCTACAGATCAATGAGGTAGAATTGAGAATCCAGAAAATTAACCTCTACATTTAGGATTTATGGTCAGTTGACCTTTGACAAGGGTTGCCAAGACAATTCAAAGGGGTAAAAATACTCTTTTCAACAAAAGATACTGGGACAACTAGCCATCCACAGGCAGAAGAATGAAATTTGGACCCTTGCCTCACACCATACACAAAAATGAACTCAAAAAGGATCAGTGAATCACCAAACTAAATATAAGAGCTAAAAACCATACAATTCCTAGAAGAAAAAGCAGGAAGAAACCTTTGAGACCTTGGGTTGGGGAATGTTTTCTTGGATATGACGCAAAATGCTCAAGTGAGGAAAAAATCGATAAATTGGACTTTCCTCAAAGTAAAAACTTTGGTGCATCAAAGGACATCATCAAGAAAGTAAAAAGACAACCCACAGAATGGGAGAAAATATATGCAACTCACATATCTGACAAGAGACTTGTGTCCCAAACATATAAAGGACACTTACAACTCAACAATAAGACAATCTAGGGGCGCCTGGGTGGCTCAGTCGTTAGGCATCTGCCTTCGGCTCAGGTCATGATCCCAGGGTCCTGGGATCGAGCCCCGCATCCGGCTCCCTGCTCCGCGGGAAGCCTACTTCTCCCTCTCCCACTCCCCCTGCTTGTGTTCCCTCTCTCGCTGCCTCTCTCTCTCTGTCAAATAAATAAATAAAATCTTTAAAAAAAAAAAAACCAATAAGACAATCTAATTTTAAAAGGGCTAAGGATTTGAATAGACATTTCTCCAAAGAAGATACATGAATAGCCAATAAACACATGAAAAGATGCTCAACATTATTAGTTCTTAGGGAAATGCAAATCAAAACCACAATGAGGTACCCCTTCATACTCACTAGGATGGCTATAATAAAAAGACAGACAGTAAAAAGTGTCGGGGAGGATATGGAGAAGTTGAAACCCTCATACATTGCTGATGGGAATTTAAAATGGTGCAGCCACTTCTGCGAACAGTTCTTCAAAAAGTTAAACATAGATTTTCCACAGGACCAAGCAATTCTCACTTCCTAGGTGTCTACCAAAGGGAAAAGAAAACACACATCCACGCAAAAACTTGTGCACAAATGTTCAGAGCAGTATTATTCATAACATCAAATGTGAAAAAACTGAAATGTCCATCAACTGACAAATGGATAGGATACACAAAATGTGGCATAACCATATAATGGAATATTATTTGGCAGTAAAAAGGAATGCTACATCAACAACATGGATGAACCTCAAAACCATTATGCTAAATGAAAGAAGTCAGTCATAAAGACTAATGTATTATACGATCTCGTTTATGTACAATGTCTAGACTAGAGAAATCAATAGATAGAGACAGAAAGTAGAATAGTGGTTACCTATGACTGAGGGGAGGGGAGGTGTGGGGAGGGACTGCTAATGAGTATGAAGCTTCTTTTCTTGGTGGGGATATAAATGTTCTAAAATTGATTGCAGTGATGGTTGCACAACTCTGTGAATATACAAAAAAACATTGAATAGTACCCTTTAAAAGGCTGAATTTTATGATGTTAAATATACCTCAATAAAGCTGTAACAAAAAGATGGGAACAATAACAGAATGTCTGTGTGCTAATGGGAATGATCTTTTAGAGAGGGGGAAATTGCTGAAGCAATGTCTTCAAGTAGGTAAAAGAGGATGGGGTTCCAAAGTAGAGGGACTGGATTTCGATGACAGCAGGGCCAGTTTATCCATAATAACAGAGAAGAAGGCAGAGTATGCAGATACAGATGCTGTTTGGTGGTTAGGTGTGGTGATGGGAATCTATGCAGGTTTTCTTCTGATGGTTTTGATCCTTCAGTCAAGTAGGCAGCTTGAGCATAGGATGGAAGGAGTGGTATCAGGAGATTTGAGGAGAGAGAAGATACAAAACAGTTCAGCTAGGAACGTAGGAGAGTGAATGGTCTAGGGAAGTGCAGTGGGGTGGGCAGAGTTGAATTTAACCAGGGCTAGGGTCTTGCTCTATAAACATGCTCAAGTGTAGAGGGCCAAGGAAGTGAGGATGTATGCAAAGGAATGATTATCATGATGGACCATGGAATCTAAGCTGATTAAAGGAAGGATATGGGAACACGGAGGAAGTAAAGGGTAGTGAAAACGTTGGGAGTTGGGGAGCTAGAGGGAGTAGACTAGAAGGATAAGAAGCACTGGCTGGACGGCAGGATGCCTGAAACAGATTATGGAGGCGGTGCAGTCATAGGTACTGATAAGAAGAAGGGTAAGACTGTTGGAGGGGGTGGTTGAGGTGGGGTTGAAAGGCAAGAGCATTATAGGAAAGCAGATCACAGAACTGAGAGACAAGAACATTGGAAAGATCACCTATGAGGATATTAAAATCACCAAGAAGTGGGACTGGGGTAGTGTTAAAAGAGTGACAGTGAGCTAGTAGCTAAATTCTAGGAAAGAAGTATGACGGGGGCAGGTATGTGTATATGTCTATCCATGACTATAACACAGATGGGTGGGTAAGGGTCTAGTCTGATGGTTTGAAATTTAAAGCAAGGTGGTTGTGGGGCGCCTGGGTGCCTCAGCTGGTTGAGCGTCTGACTCTTGATTTCAGCTCAGGTCATGATCTCAGGGCTGTGAGATCGAGCCCTGTGTTGGGCTCCACTCTGGGCGTGGAGCCTGCTTAGAGTTCTCTCTCTCCCTCTCTCTGCCCCTCCCCAACTCCCTCTCTAAAAAAACAAACAAACAAAAAAACCCCAAAACAAGGTGGTTGATATTTACATAATCTTAAAGTATCTCCCCACAGATCACTTACTAATTACAAAGGAAAAAAGAGTAACTATACTGGAGAAACCTGGCAGACACCACTTTAAACAAATAGTCAAAGTGAACAAAACCAGTATTGGGACCAACTGACATCATGTGCCTTCTGATATAAAGCACTGAAGACACATCTCTTCTGTGGTCTTCTTGCCAAAATTACATAAACGTAACTATAATCACAAGGAAACATCAGACAAACCCAAATTCTATAAAATAGCTGGCCAGAACTCTTCAAAAGTATCAAAGTCATGAAAGACTAAAGAACTGTCCCAGATTGGAAGAGTCTAAGGAGATATGACCACTAAATGCAATATGGGATCCTGAATTAGATCCCAGAAGAGAAAATTTATATTAGTGGAAAAACTGATGAAATCTGAGTAAGTTCTGTACTTTCATTAATAGTATTTTACCAATGTTAACTCCCTAATTTTGATAATTGAACTGTAGTTGCATAATTTATTAATATTTAATGAGTCTGAGTGAAGGATATATGAGAATTCTTTGTACTATTTCTAGAGGTTTTTAAATCTGAAATTATTTAAAAATTTTTTTAATTCTAAAAAAAGGTGGTTTGAGGAGGAGAGAGAGAAAGTGTCTGGGAAGGTCAATTAGAGTGAGGACACCTACCTTCATGTCTTGGCCTCCTGGCAAGAGGGGTTTGAGGGGGCTCCTGGGGAGCAGCGTGCTCAGGAGAAAGCCAATTTCTATTCAAGCAGTGGTTCTCAGCAGGGGGGTAGACAGTCAAGGGATGTTTGGGGGCATTTTTGATTATCACAATATTTGGAGATAACTGGTGACATTTAGTAGCCATGGACCAGGGGTGCTCAGCATCCTGCAGTGCACAAGACAGCTCTACACAGTAAAGAATTATATTGCATTCCATACAACTTTAGAACAACCCACCAGACAAGAATGTAAGTGAAAAACCCATTCATTTCATTCATTTATTCATTCAACAAACATTTATTGAGAGAGCCTATTCTATGCTAAGCACTGTTTTAGGTAACAGGGATACATCAAGGCACAAAAAAGACAAAAATCTCTGCCCTTCTGGAGCTTACAATCCAGCAGGAGAATCAAACAATAAATAACAAACACAATAAAGGTGTAGATTATATATCATAGAAGAGGGTGAGGAGCACTATGGAAAAAACTGGGGTATATGCTAGGGGAGAGCTGCGATTTTAAACAGGATGGTCAGGGTAGGCCTCACTGCGAAAGTGACATCTGGGTAGAGGCCTGAAGGAAGTGAGGGCATGAGCCTTATATATCTTGGGGGGAAACACCTTCCAGGTCCAGGGGATGGCCCAGTACAAACCCCTGAGGTGGGAGTGTGCCTCATATGTTCAAGTAGCATAAAGGAGGGCAGTGTGGGTAGAATAGAGGGAACAAGTGGGGCGAATGGTAGGAGAGAAGGTCAGAGAGGTTAAGAGGGCCAGATCATGGATTTTAGTATGTACTGACTTTTCCAGAAATTCAAATGAACCATATAAATTGAGGGAGGATTGCACTTGGTTTTTTTTTTTTTAAGATTGTATTTATTTATTTGACAGAGAGAGACACAGTGAGAGAGGGAACACAAGCAGAGGGAGAGGGAGAAGCAGGCTTCCTGCTGAGCAGGGAGCCCGATGTGGGGCTCGATCCCAGGACCCCTGGGATCATGACCCGAGCCGAAGGCAGACACTTAACGACTGAGCCACCCAGGTGCCTCTGCACTTGGTTTTGTTTAAAACTTTATGAAGAATTATTCATGACTCGGAAAATCACATCACCCTACCCATGGTTTCTGAGTCAGCAATCAACACACATGTAAGTGTCACATTCCCAGATACAAGGATCATTACGTGCAAGACCATTCATTATGTCTTCTAGTGAAATTATATCCCAGCCTTTACATGTTGAAATACAAATTGTTTTATTAGAAATTACTCTTCCTTTACTTCTCCCTTATATCACAATTAGGACATTACGTTACATTGGTTTGGGAGGAATTATGTGTGGAGACAGATTCTATTATCTATGCACTTCATTTCAGGATAGTGAAAGGGACATTTCAAAATAGAAATTATAAAAATGGAGTGCTGGGTCCAATAGGTATGAGAACCACTAAGGCATGGCAAGAAAACCAAGGAACTATTCAGAAGCCAAGGTGAGAATGGAGTTTTTGCTGGTGACTGACAGTGAGTTCCAGAAGGCCTGGTTAAAGGATTTCAGGATGGGGACAGAAAAGAGGGCTGTGTGGAGATGTAACTAGGAGAATCCTGATCTTATTGCAGTAACCAACATAATAAAGGATAAAGGGCCTGGTTCACTGTTTCATCTAAGTTGCCCCCCACCCTGGTGGTCTCTGCCTGTTTAACACAGTAGGGTGGGGAACAAAGAGGGTTCTTTCCTCAGCCAAGGTCAGGCTCCATTTTTTTGTTTGTTTGTTTGTTTGTTTGTTTGTTTTTACCCACAGAACAGTCCATGGCCCCACTCTAAGCTCATAGATGCTCTCAGGCCAGACTCATTGCTATAAACAATGCACCTCTAACCTGCTTAGAAAGATGGAAAAGAGACAGAAAGATGAAAAACAGTAACAGAAAAAGAAGCATTCAGAAAGAAGAATCAATGGGGGTAGGGTCAGAGACAGGCAGGGAGAAAACAAAGCCAAAGACCAAGAGAGATCATATTTTTTTTTTCAGTCACGACAGTCATCATTTATTGAAAATTTTCTAGGGGCCAGGCACTGGGCAAAGTGATGCACACGTATTGTCTCAGATGGAGATTATTAGACTCCCATTTGACAGATGAAGAAACTGAGGCATAAGTGATGTAGATGGCTCAAGGTCTCATGGCTAGTTTTAACTGGTAGCGTCAGGGTTCAGCCTTCTAGGTCTGGGCTGTCTAGTATGTCTCAGAGAAGGAGACAGGCAGATATATTGAGACACACGGAAAGATGGAGAAGGAGAGGGAGAAGAGCGGCAGAGAGATGGAGATTTACAGGCACGCAGACGATCACGTGAGCTGCAGACCTGCACAGAACCGTTTCCCAAGAGACAGGGGTGGGCATGGGTGATGGGCTCCGCAGGGTACTCACCTGGTTGTTGTCTGGGGCTGCAGGGGCACTCGCCCTCCCTTTGCTACCCGCACGATCCTCCGCAACCCGCTGACCTAGGGTTAAGAGGCCGCCCAGGTAAAAGCTCGCCCAGGCCCCACCCCTCATGCGCTCCAGCCCGGCCTCTTTCCCTCACACCCCCCACCCCCGTCTTTACAGCGTCTCACCAGACACCTCCTGCCCTCCGCGCCGCCGCTGCCGAGCGCGAGCAGATTCGAGGGGCCGGCGGCTGGACCTAGTGAACGCACTGGACGCGTCCCTCCAGCCGGCTGGAGAGCTAGCGGGTTAGCAGGCCTCCACAGCTACTGACCGCTCTCGGGCTCCCATTGGAGGAGTGCCCTCCTGCCTTCCCTGGGATTGGCTGGAGATGGAAACACTTTAGTTTTACCCCCCAGGCCGGGATCCAGGTCGAAGAAAACTCCGCCCCCCTGGGGGTCTTTGATTGGTTTATGAGCCAAGCCCACCCTTTCACAGGATTGGCCAGGAGAGGAGGACTTGTCGTTGCCTTTTGCCAGGCCATTTGACAGGCCTTTGGGAATTAGTTGGGAACACGCAGACGCGAAGCCCAAAGTAGGCTGGGCGGGAGTCACTGAACAATTGTAAATGCCCGGCTTCTTGACGTCTTACTCTCCGTAAGCCACCTTGCGTAAGCCAACGCTCTAAGAGACACGACTCTACCCCCCGCCTGCAGGGATTTCTGAGTCAGGTTTCTTTTGCTCAAAATGAGGGTAGTTCCTAATTTCACCCATGGAGGATGAGGTGGTTATGGGGGTCTGGCCAGTCACACATCAGCCCCTGCCGCTAAGACATTGGTCAAGTGACAACCTCGCTAGGAGCCTCAGTTTAACCATCTGTGAAATGGGAAGATAATTTTTAAAAATCCTTCCTGACAATGCCTTTGTGAGGATTGAGAGTACACAAATTAATTGCCTGGAGCATATATAGTTAAGGTCTCCCCTTTTAATTTCTTGCCTTTCTCATTGTTTCAGACTGAGAAAACTATGTGGCCCAGAGAAGCGAACTGATTGGCTTGAGGTTACACAGCAATAAGACCCTGAATAAAACCCAAGTTCTGTCCTCCAAAGGAAAGCTATTCAAGAAGGAAGGAGAGATGGGAAGAACATTTCTATTATCAGGGGTTCTTAATGGGGTCGATGGACCTCCAGTCTGGTCTGGGGACAGGGTTTGGAGGGGCCCCTGCATTTGGATGGGACAAAATATACATCTTTAATTGAAATTTAGCATTTTTTCAGTAAAGAATGTAACATAGTAGTAGTATCTGTGGTTCTGTCACCAATAGAAATCACAGAGATTTTCATATCACATTATAGATGTTATAGATCTGTTGAAATATCATGTAATCTCATCTCTATTTTAATATCATGATAGTCATTAGACCCTCCACTAGATCTTATGATCTAAGGGATTAGTGAGGAGCACATACACTACCATAGCACATATCTGCTTTTTCCATATTTTAATAACTATATTTCAATATAATCAGTTTCTTTTGTAACTCTAGGTACTTTATTTTATGTATTTAAAAGAAATTGTTTTCTGAGGAAGGGTCCATAGGCTTCACCAGATCACCAAACAGGTCTGTGGCACAAATTGTCAAATTCTGGGAAGGAAGACAGACCTGGTTTATCATGTTTCTTTATTGTATCCTTATCACCCAGTTTAGTGTCAGACACACAGTAGGTGTTCAATAAATGTTTCCTGAATGAATAGGATTCCTCCTCAACCAAGGGAGCCAGTGCTGGCACTCTTGGTCACCTGAGAAGGAGGGATATTCCTGAATCTGGTTTTGTCTCTGACAATCTGCTTTTGTTCACAGAAGTGTGTGGAACTTTGAAAGTTTGGTCCCAGGAGAACCTGGTCCCTGAGAACCTCATCCCCATGTGCAGGGCCCTCTGCTGCAGAGGAGCGGGGTAAGCTGTGAAGGATACAAAGACAAAGTAGCTTCAGCATGGGAACAGACCCTGGGGCACAGCAGGCTCTTGACTCCTCATCCCCCACCCCACCTGGTTCTCCTTCTGGTTTCTGTTTAGGGTCCCAGCAAAGAGGGGGCCGTCTTCTTTGGTCTTCAGCAAAGACTATATTTTGCACTTGGTTGTGACCTTAAAGACCCTCAAGAACAGCCCTCGGTTTTGGAGGGCCAGACTGGGCAGGACCTGAAACCACACCACACGTTGAGGAGTGAGGACACAGGAAAAAGATGTCACTCTAGGCAAAGAACATCTTTTCCTCCCATGCCTCGACCCAAAACATGAGCACCCTAGCCAAATATATTAGAATCCCAAAATTGGCTCCTAACAGTGTCCCTGAAGCCAGATGCCTTCTCTGACAAGGTGAGTGAAAAGGAGCCTCAAATGCCAGGATGAAGGGCTGGGGATTTGATTAGGGGAGCAGAGAAGAATCAGGGAAGACATGATGAGGGCCAGGCTTCAGAGGTCTGCTTCAAGGCTCATCTCCATCTTGGGATCCTAGGCAGGTTGCTCCTCCAGGGCTGATCCCCCAGGAAGATTAACCTAAGTTTGCAGATGGGAAAACTCAGGCCCTCTAGCGAGGGTGATGGAATCACACTGTGAGGCAGAGCACACTGAAGGAAGGATACCCAAGCCGTCTTTCTCTCAGACTGGCTGGGATCCTTTCACTAGGCTGAGCCCCCCAAGGCCACTCCAGGCCTTTTGCCTCTGCTGTTTTCCCCTCTACTTCACCCCCTGGTCATTGGGACTAGCTCCTGATTATGCATGTAGGTATCTCTTCCCTCCACACAAGATGCCTTTGACTCAGGATCCTGAACTCTCAGCTCTGGCCAGGCTAGAGTCTCCTCTACCCACCTCTGACAGTGCAGTCCCAAGTCAGAACCAGAGGAATCAAAGCCATCATGCTCTCCCCCCCAAAAAACATTTATCAGAATCATGGAGTAGGTCAAAGATCTGGTGTTCCAACTATTTCATAGAGTTGGCCCAGGGAGGGAAGGGGCCTTGCCAAAGGTCCCACAAGAACCTGGCAGTCATCCCTGACTCCTCTCGGGATCCCCTCTTTTCCCATATCTAAAGCCTATTGATTCCAGCATCTAAAAAGCTCTCACAGAACAGACAGGTTTCTCGTGCAGGAGAATTCCAATTAATTTATGTAGATACTTCCCCCTCAAGGAGATGGAGCTTAACTCCCCACTCCCTAAGCATGGGCTACACTTAGTGGCTTCCTTCCAAAGAGTATGGTATGGAAAGGGGGCTGGGGCAGGGAGGAGGAGTAACTTTACAGTGGAGAAGCCTGACATACACTACTACCTCAGCCAGGTGATCAGAGTTAACATCAACAGTGATAAGACATATTGATAGTATGTACCCTTGATATGATGAGGATGGCATTTTCCTTCTGTGATCTTCCTTCCCCAAACCCATAACCCTAATCTAATCATGAGAAAACACATCAGACAAATCCCAATTGAGGGACCTTCTACCAAATACCTGACCATTATTGCTCAAATGTTGATGACTCTAGGTTATCAAAAACCAGGAAAGTCTGAGAAATAGTCAGTCACAGCCAAGAGAAGCCTGTGAAGACATGACAACTAAATGTATTATGCTATTCTGGATGGCATCCTGTAACAGAAAAATTACCTTAAAAACTAAGGCAATCTGAATAAAGTATGGACTTTACTTAATAATAATGTATTGATACTGGTTCATTAATTGTGACAAATGTACCATGCTAACGCAAGATGTTAACAATGGAGGAAACTCGCTGTGGGGTATATGGGTACTCTCTGTATTATCTTCGCAATAATTCTATAAATCTTAAACTTTTAAAATAAAAAATGCACTTAAAAAACCTCCCATATCCGCCCATTACACCACTCTCACCTGAGGAATAGCATCAATTTCCTCACTGCTCTCCTTCCCTCCAATCCATTCTCCTGGCATCCAGCAGAGGGCATTCTTTGAAACTGAAATTTGACTGTATCTGAAGCTTTCTATTAAAACATGGGCGTTGGATGGAAAATTCTGGAGGTATATTGCAGAAGACCAACCTGGATATTTGTATAAGTTATCATTATGAGCCACAAAGAATCTGGAGGTATTTCTGGTGTCCGCCAAAATAAAGTTACTCTATCCAAAATCTAAAACAACTCAGCCTTCTCAAGGTCTGCCTTTCAGACACCCAACTCCCAACCCCTCCTCCACCCCATCACACAGCTACCTAGTAATTTCCCTTTGCTTTCCCCTTCTCCCTATGCACTCTTTGGCTCGAGCCATCTTTTCTTGCCTTCTCTTCCAGGCCCAGTTCCAGGAATCCTGCACCCTCTAAAACGGGAGAGCATTCCTGCATTATTAGGATGTAATGTCTTGACAGATTATCATTTTTTAAAAACTACATGCAAATGAGAAAAATGGATTCCAATGGCTCCCCATGCCCAGCTCACACTAGGCCTGAGGAAAGGTTTGACGCACGATAAATAAAAAGATGAATCACTGAACAAATGCATATTCTAGGGCGCAGGGCGTTCCTGTGCGCCTGCGCAAGAGGGGAAGGCGTGGGAAGCTGTTTGCTACCTGCCGGGGTCCATTGCTGCCGCTGGTAGGGGGTGGGGCTTTCTCAGCCTCGCCCTGCCATTGGCCAGGATGGTCCGCATTGGTCTGACGCAACACCTCTGCGGCCTGCAGAGCTCTCCCGGAGAAAGCCAAACATCCCCGCCGCCACCCACACACCACCATCTTGCAGACCAGTGCATAGAGGAGGCGGCGATTTGAGGGTCTGTGGACGAGAGACTGGCTCTTGGGGATGGCTCGCCAAGCGGGACAAAAGACTAGAAGCAGCACTTTGAATTTGCTCAGAATTTTATTAGGATTACCAAGGTTCACAAGGAACAAGGAGGGGCTTCTGGGGGAGGGGGGGTAGGAATACCGCAATGACAAGCGGCCTTGCATAGACACCAAGGCGGGCTAGCGGGCACAGCGTTGGGGGGGGGGGCGAGGGATGGAGGGAAAGAGAGGCTTGAGAGAACAGGGTGGCAGCAGAGCCCCCCAAGGCCACAGCGGCCCTCCCCGCTTCGGGATCAAGGGTGTCCACTCCACACAGCACGAGGAGGGGGATAGAGGGGCCCTGACCAAGGCATCACAATAAATACGTTTAGCAGCACACAGAAGCCTGCAGGGGAGGAGGGCCAAAAGGAAGGGGGAATCCCCCTTTCCCTCCCCCCAAAATAAGAACTCTGCAATTACTAAACCATAAAAATAAACTTTAAACCCGTGTACGAAGTCGGTCACCCCCCAGAAGTGCAATGTGGGGCCGCATGGCCCTAGCTGAGGGGGAGGGCAAATGGGGCAGGGGGAGAGGGATACAGAGAGGCAGCCCCTGCAAGGGTAAAATGTTTATCCAGTTTTGCCCCTCTTCCCCGGGTTGGCCCAAGCATTTTGGACCTGAAGCACCTCCTCCATGTCGGAATCCTCAGAGTCTTCCCCTCCTTCTGAGTCTTCTTCGATCCCTTCCTCGTCGCTTCCTTCCTCGTTATCGCTTCCTTCCTCGTTATCGCTCTCCTCGCCTTCTTGTTCACTGTCTGCAAAGAGGGAGAGAGGCAAGGAGGGGAAAACCGGAGGGTGATTAGATGAACAGGTAGATGTCATTCTTTTTTTGTTGTTTGTTTAAACAACAGAAATTTCTCTTCTCACAGTTCTGGAAGCTAGAGGATAGCACTCTTAACAGGGAACACAGCCCATAGCCAGGGTTTTGGGGGCCTGGAACACTTGCTAAGCACCTCTGCTTGGTGTGTGTGTGTGTGTGTGTGTGTGTGTGTGTGTGTGTGTGTGTACACTCAAGCAAGCCTGGAGTGAGGGAGGAGTGGAAGGGAAGCAGGAAAGCAGGGTAGGCCTGCCTCTGGCCTATCAAAATTGATACATCTCTGAAAGTCGCTTTTTCTCCCTGTGTAATGTCAATGTGTGTGTCTTCCTGAGCTCTGACCTCAGCTGAATAAACCTGTTCATTCCAAGGCAGCTCCCCTGCTCCTTCTCCAGTCTGATCCAAACAGGCCCAGTCTGTCTTCTTTAGCCCAACTCCCCACCCCCACTCCTACCCTAGGGCTGGGCAGATAGCTCTTCCTCCCCTTCTCTGAAAGATGCCATCCGGTGGCAACTCCCTGTTTCCCTACTCTAACTGAATATATGTCCACATTGAATTTACTCACTCATTCAATGTCTCCTTCCTTGCCCCTGCCCTCAATGGAAATTTGCCAGAGACCCCATGGCCAAAACCCCCAGGGGTGGTTGGTCTTCCAGCCCCTTCTACCTCCCCCAGGGGCCTGCCTCTCCAAGGTCTGCCTGCCCACAGTCAGGCTCAAACATCTCCCTTGCCCACCCTCTACCAATACCTTCCTAGCTAAGGTTTGACTCTACTGTCTTGCCCCTTGCTCATTGCCTCCTATTCCACTGTGGGTCTGGCTCTGCCCCCACTAATATATTGAAACTACTCTTGCCAAGGTCACAGCCCTAAATCCAATGGATACATCTCAGTCCTCATTTTACCTGACCTTTCACAGCAGCACTGGATACTGCTGACAATCCCCTCCTTCTGAGAACGTTCCAGGACTCAGTTCTCTTCCTAATTCTACCCTCTCAGAGCCTCAGTTTCCTCATCCATAATAGCACCTACCTCTTAAGAGTTGCTGTGAGGATGAAATGAATTAATAAAATAAGTAAATCACTTAGAATAGTGCCTGGCACATAGTAAACACTTCATTAATGCTAACTGGTCCCAGAATCCAGGGCTAGGATTCTGCTCTGGCTTGTTACCCCCTTTATTTACATCTTCTGACTTCCCAGACATATAACCAATCACCTGCCTGGGCTACCTGTACCTTATGTCCAACAAGCCTTTCCAACCCCATGTTCCTCCCTGCATCTCATCAATCCTGCCACCATGTCATTCTCCATCCTAAGAAATGGCACCTCTGTTTGCCAGTCATCCAGGCCAGACCAAACCTGGAAGTCATCTTAAATACTGCCTTCTCCCTCAAACCCCCACATGCAAACCTTTCTCAGCATTTTCTAAAATGCATGCTTTGGTGAACAGTAAACAATAGCTTCTGTGGTCAAGAAGTTTGGGAAATGCTGGGTTCCACAATGTTTAAATGGGTTTCTTACAGCAGGACTTTTCAAAGCCTTTAAGGGGCTAATGTACATGTGATTCTACCTGAGAATATTAATGTATGCAGTATGTCCCCAACATAACCGACTACTGACTGTTTTTGTGAGAAGCAGCTTTCAGGACTAGTGAAGGATCCTCCCAAAAGACAAATAAGCCTGAGAGTTCCCTGCAGCCCTTGTCGGGGTACAGAGTATGCTTTATTATGTTTGTCACTTCCCCCCTCTTTCTGTGAACCTGTCCTCAGTTTTCTACCCACCTTCTCCTATCTCTTCACTCTTCCTGTGTCTTTTGCTCTGTTACAACCTATCTACCCACCACCTAGAACTGGAATCTGTTTCTTTGGTTCTGCTATGTTTGTAAGTTAAAGGTTCCTTGGCCTTGCTTTGTTTAAAAAGTTGCACAAAATGCTTTTCTCCACAAGAGCAGACTGTATTCATGCCTTGATGCCTTGACCCTGGCCAGCTTTTCTGAGAAGAGAAAAGGAGGGAAGACAAGAGGGGCTCTAGGCTCACCTTCCTCACTGCCCTCTTCTTCCTCCTCCACTGATGATTCTTCTTCAGAGATGTTCTCTACTTCATCCTCATAGTCGTCCTGGTTGTTGCTGTTATCCTGATCCTTGTCAGGGTCATCAATGTCATTCTTGTAATCTTCGATGTCTCTGTCATCATCATCGCTGCCTTCATTGTCACCTTCATTGCCATCATCATCACTGCCTTCGTTGTCGCCTTCATTGCCGTCATTATCTTCATCATCACTGCCCTCATTGTCTCCTTCGTTGTCACTGTCGCTGCTATCCTGGTTGTTGCCATTGCTGCCATGGTTGCCACCTTTGGGGTTCTCATCATCACCATCAGGGTTCTCGTCACCATCAGGGTTCTCATCGTCATCAGTATTCTCTTCATTGTCCTCAGGGTTCTCTTCATTGTCATCAGTGTTGTCCTCAGGGTTCTCGCTGTTTTCATCAGGGTTCTCATTGTTGTCATCAGGATTCTCGTTGTTGTCATCGGCACTCTCATTGTTGTCGGTGGTCTCGTTGTCATCAGAGCTCTCATTATTATCAGTGGTCTCGTTGTCATCAGGGCTCTCATTGTTGTCGGTGGTCTCATTGTCAGGGCTCTCATTGTGGTCAGGGCTCTCACTGTCACAGAGGCTCTCACTAATGTCAGTTATCTCATTGTCGGTGGTCTCAAAGCAGTCGGTGGTCTCCATGAAGTCAGAGATCTTGACATCATGAATGGTCTCATTGTCGGTGATACCATCGCTGTCTGAGATCTCGCTGATAATGTCTTCCATTACATGATAGTCATCAGAGTCTTCCAGGATCACCACCTCACACTTGTCCCTGTTTTTACTGTGGAGAAGGCTGAGGTTGAGTATAGGGTTGGTGGTAGGCAAGGCAGACACTGAAAGATAGTAACTGGGGAGCCAGCAGGCTACAAGGAATCCCAGGGATGAGGTTAGGGTGGGGAAAGTCCCATTTCTGCTCCTGACTACATGACCTCAGGCCAATCACACCCCATTTATGGGCATCATTCCCTACTTGTAAAACATATTGGACTAGATTCTGTCAAAGATCCCTTTTGCTCTATAAATCCTGTGTGACATTAGCCTAATCTTTGTTCCATCCCTAACAAACCACCTCTCAGCCACCAAACCCCCATCACCTTTCTTCCTTTTCTTGCTTCTTTCTGTTTGCCCTGTAGCCCCCTTCTCCCATCATGTAGTAGCGCAGAGGGTTAACCCACAGGTCATTTTTGATAATCTGTTGAAAGAGAGGGTGGGTGGGGGGAAGGGGAACAGAGTTATGAGTACAAGCCCCAGAGCCTACTCCCAATTCCCCAAGCATCCAGAGGCAAGCCTAGCAAGGCTTTCTCTGGCAATGCCAGGAGGGGCCCCACCTCAGCAATCCTGTCAGCCTCTGGGAGGCTGTGGTTTGAGAACCAGCTGAAGAAACTGTGGTTGGTGTCCTGGTTCCTGTGCCTACGGGCCTGGGGTTCCTGGCCCCGGTGCCAGCGGATTGGAGTGGAGTGAGACACCAGCCGGCCTAAGGGGAAAGGAGGCTATGGAGAGGGCAGCGGACAAGGACAGATGGGGTGGGGGTGTGGATTTTCCCTAGGACTGCCTCTTACCGGAGCGGTTGCGCTGGAACTCCTTGACAATCACCATATTTGTGAAGTAGGGGTTTGTCTGGAAGTACAGCTTCATCTTGTAGCCCATGGAGATATGTCTGAGATCTTGTACCTGCTCAGGGTAGAGGTTAACGTTGGAATTCCCACCACACCAAGGCCCCTCCCACCCCACCCACCTCACCTCCAAGGGCCAGATCCTTTGCCCAATCCTAGTAAAAAATGTATCTTTGGCCTGACCTGCAGGTTGGTCAAGTAGCGGAAAATGTCTTCATCGCGTCGGTTGATCAAGATTGAAATTTTGGGGTGGTTGAGGAACTGATGGAGGGAGCAGTTTAGGTCAAGGAGTGACTGTTCAATGAGAGAAGGAGGGAGGGAAGGCCAGGCAGGGCAGAGCAAAAGAGAGGCTGGAGCAGAATTCCCTCTGTTTATGTGATGTGTGTGGAGCAAGTAGACTTTTCTTCCCATGACACTATGTGGTGAGCCTGTGTTTATGTAATGTCAAACCTCTGTATTAGGTTGCCTTGCCTTGGTTCATATTTGCTGTGTGTCTGGGTGCTAAGGGTCTACGTCTCTGTGATGTTGAGTCCCTGGGTGCTGAGAGTTTGTATTCAGAAGACATTGTGTGTCTGGGGGCTAAAGGTCCATGCCCTAGTGATGTTGTATCTGGTTGCTGAGGGCCTGGAGTCACATGATGTTATTTGGGTGTTACAGGTCTGGGTCCACATACTGTGTATCTGGGTCTGAGGGTCTGTGTCCAAGTGATGCTGTGTGTCTGCATACTGAGGACCTGTGGCCACAAAATACTGTGTGCCTGAGTGCTGACAGCCTGTGATCATGTGATACTTTGTAGGAGAGTGGCAATGGTCTATATCCATGTAATTCCCCCAAGAAGTTAAGCCCCTGTGTTCCTAACATGTTGCATATATGTATGTATGTTCCCCAGAGATACGCTTTTCACCAATAGTGAATGAGATTCTTCTTACTCTATTTCCTCCATTTAACTCCTTGATCCCCAATTCTAGGTACTCCTTTGCCTGACCCTTTAGGGGCTGGAGCCCCTTTCTACCCCCCTTCTCTCCAGCCAGGATTGGGGTCTCCCTAGTATCTAAGCAGAGACCTAGCCTTGCAGAGCCAGGTGTGACTTAGGCACCGTTTCTGGGCAATTTCTCTGCTATGTGACCTTCTCCTCCCTCTTCACCATATCTGAGTCAGTTCATCTTCTGTGTGTCCCTTCCCTTCTTTCACCATCTCTGGTCTAATTTTTCTGCTGTGTGCCCCTCTGTTACCCTCCCCATTTCACTGCCTGTGATCCATTTTTTTAATATTATGTTCCTCCTCTCCCCTCTTCCCCATCTGTGGCCCAGGTTTTATGCTGTGTGCCCCTCTCCCCCCTTCACCATCTCTATCTAGTCCAGCTTCTCTGATGTTTTGCCCCTCTCCTTCCATTCCTCCTCCACCAAACCCAGTCATTTTTCCAATAAGGGTCCACCCCCACACCCTTCCCCCTCCACCTCCCCCCCCATTTTGTCATGGGCTCCTAGCCCATGAATATAGATGACAAGGATACTGCTTTGACCCAGAAGCCTGGGATATGCTGGATGATGAGGTCTCTGCGCTCCAGGAAGGGTCTTCGCATCTGGATGAACTTGCGCTTCAGACGGAGGAAGGCCTTGCCTGCCTTGATGTTCACTGCCTCCAGGTCCAGTTGAATGTTTTCCAGTGCCTGCAGGATGCACTCTATCTTCTCGGCATTCCTCTCCTTGCTTTCCTTCTTCATCTTCCTCTGCTTCCTCTTCCTCCTCCTCCTCCTCTTCCTCACACTCTCCTTTTCATCCTCGTCGTCATCTTCCACTATGATGATAGCCTCTTCCTTCCCCCTCGGGCCGGCTAACCTCTGGTACCCCCACTCCCCTGCGCTACAGGTTTCTAGGGCCTTCTCTCCGGCAAAACTGCTGGGCTCTATAACCTGAAAGTCAATTTCCAGACTTCCCCCAGAAGCCTCCGAAGGAGAGAAGGTTTCTAGGCTCTCCGTGGGAGGGGGCGCCCCCCCATACCCTGACTCCATCGCAGGCTCCCAGCCGGGACTCCCAGCACCCAGGGTGAAGTACGCACGGATCCCCCCCTCCTCCAGAATGACATAGGGCGGCGGCGGGGGCAGAGCGGGGCCCAGTCCCACCCCCCTCATGTCAGCCAGCACCTGTGCCGCCTCGGTTTCCTCCCGGAGCCTCGGGCGCTGCTCGGGTGGAGGTAGGGGCAGTCGCAGGAGCGGCGGCGGAGGCGGCGGAGGCGGCGGTGGCAGCTGGTCGTGCTGAGAGGGCTCTGAGCTACTCAGGCGGCGGGCCTTGGCCGGAGGCCCCTCATCCTGGCGGTCCATGGTGACCGCGCTCACAGGTCAGGGGCTCGCACTCGCCCCTTCACTCTCAGCCAGGCCGCCGCTGCCTCTCACACCTGAAGCTGAGCCGCAGCACCTCACCCGACCAGCTCTCCTCACAGCCTCGCTCTGGCGTTCCCTCCCACAGCGCCTGCCCTACTCCCTCCGCGCCAAGCGTCCAGGACCCGCCCCCTCCCTGACGCAAAGGACCCGTTCTGTCTCTCCATTGGCTGCCAGCCTCCGCCGAGGCGCTCGCACTCCCTCGACCTCTGCCCGCTCTCACGCAATCTGCTTGCCAACACCACACCTCATCGCTTTCCGATTGGCTCCTCTCGGACCCGCCAATCATCGGGCTGGCTCCCCCAGCGACGAGAGGGACACTGCAGGGCGATTGGCTGCAAGGAAAGCTGAGGGGAAGAAGCCCCTCTCCCTCACCCTTCCAGCGTTTTATCCAATGGGAAAAGTACCAGTGGCTCTGAAGACCAAAAAACAAAACAAAAAACAAACACAGGCTTTGAGCAGGATGTGCTCAAATAAAATTGGGAGAGCCTCAGTGTCGTTTTCCCCCTTCTCTGCCCTCCCCTCAACAACTACGCACTTCTTAAATCTGCCCTTTCTCCTCTTCCCGGCGTTTGTCCCTGTGGCGAACCGTGATGTGGCCCCCGGGGCTAGGGTTGCCCTAAAGGAGCCTGGAATTTAGAAACCTAGGACCTTTCATTTGGGGCCAGAGTTTGACGTGGCGTTTTGCATCTCTGCAAAATGACTCTAGAAGTAATCACACACACGAGAGTAACTTCCTCTGCGTCATTAAAATGATTGTGATTCCGTTCGTCCGCCAGATTTTTCTAGGGTTTTCTATCTCTTCGTCCACTCGATACTTGCCCTCCTTCCAATCCTTTCCTCAGTGTATGCCGTTTTTAATTGTATTTTAGATTTTGGGGGGCCAGATTGATGGTCTTTCCTGACGCATGGTGGTGGGGTTCTGGCTTTGGTCTGGGATTCACATCACGGGTGTGCTCCTCACTTAGTAGCCCTAACCAAATCACTGCCTCTGAGTTTCAGTTTCCTCTCCTCTAAATTAGGCATCCTTAAGACATGTAGGAAACTGCCCATTGCAGCCTTTCTGTGGTAGCAGGAAATTGGAGGCAACCTAGAGACCCATCACCAGGGGAATGGATAAGAAAAATGTGATATATGTAGAAGATGGACCACTAGAATGAATTAGATCTACGTACAGCAACAAGGCTGAATCTCTCAAAAACAGAATGTTGAGTGAAAAAAGAAACAGAACAAGATTTATAGTACAATACTGTTTATGTAAATCAAAACACATAACAATACCATATATTTTTCACAGATACACATATATGTAAATAAACACATGAACGGTGAATTGGAAGGACATACATTAAATACACGAGAGTGGGTGCCTATGTGGGAGGGGGTATTGGATCAGGGATGGGTGATGAAGGGGAAGAAACAAAACAAAACAAAGAATAAAAGGGACTCGCATGGGCCAACGATGATGTAGTGTGCCAAGAACTGAGGAGTATGGTCAACTCAATTCTGTGCACCTGAGAGAATAAGTAAATAAATAGTAAATTGAGTGCCCAGGGAGCAGGCTAGCTGGGTAGACGCCCAGGCTTAGGTTTAACCACCCTGTAACATCCCTCCTCTGAATTTAGTCAAAGCTTACCAAAGTCCCAGCGGTATACAGTGGACTCTTCAGAAGGGCTCCCATCCCCGACTGACCAGCCCCTCCAGAAGCCATTACTTTGTAGGGGGCAATTTCTAGCCCCGTTAGTTCCCCATTCAGGTTTGATCCCCAATTCCCTGTCCCTATTCTCCAAAGTGGTCCACTTTCAGGAACACCTTGTTTGCATTTTGGAGAGGAGAGTGATACAGGAGTTGGAATGGTACCCAGGGGCTCCAGGCTTTGGGAAGAGATGGGGTTCTCAAGTATCCTGTCCCCCCATGTTGAGAGCCTGGGTCAAAGGAGGAAGATTTTTAGGAGATGGGAGTCTACCCTCTTGCTGCATACATACGTACGGTTTTAAAATTCTTTTCTCCGACCACTCTACTTCCTACTGCAGGCACATAACTCTAGTTTGTCTCCTTTCAATTAGGTGCATACATGTACGTGTGTGTGTGCGCCATATGTCTCCACATACAGGCATTTGCTCACATGTGTGCACCAGGCAGTGGTGCCTCCCCACACAAAGTCAAACACAGTCCCACTTGACCATATCTCCCCACATGTGGTCATGCAGACAGGACACACACACACACACACACACACACACACACACACACACACACACAGAGAGTCAGAAAGAGAAAACATCCAATATAGCATTGTTCTTTTCAGTTTTCCATTTACAAAATCCAATGGTGAATCCAGGCAGTTAGAAAAAAGAAATGGAGGAAAACCCTCCAGAATGTACCCTACCTACTCCCACCCCTGTGGTTCCCCCCACCCCATTCCCTGGGAAAGGCACCCCCATCACTATTACTGAGAGAACAGGTACCCTCCACCCCAGCCTCTCAGCCACTCTGGCCTGCCTTTCCAGGACCACTCCACAGCCAGGCTCATTCATGTCTCTCCTGCCTAGAGTGCCCTCCCCATTCCTCTTGGGTCAAGGCTTCCCCAGTTCCGGGGCTGTCGTGGGGGTAGGGAGGGAGCTTAGGACAACGGCTTCTATCAGGAAGGGGAAGGGGGTAGATAAATACAGATCTCCCCCTCCCTCAGAAAACAAGAGGGGGACAAAGAATCCGGGCAAGGCCAGGCAAAGGAATGCCAGCTTGGCTCACCAGTCCATAAGAACTGGCAGTGATGTGAGCCCAGAGTGGACTCTGCCCTGGGAGGGAGGCTTGCGCTCTCCCACCTGGAGAATCTGGCTGCAGTCTGCTCCACTTTGGGTGGAGGGAGGAAGGGGGAGAAGGGCTGTTCAGGGGAAGGAAGTTGGGGGCTGAGGGCCCAGAAGGCCAAGGGCTACTAAGAGGGGCTTGAGGCCCCTGAGGCTTGAAGGGGACAAAAAGAGGTCAGATAGGAATGGACTCAAGTCCACAGTGCCTTGGAGCTTAAACCACTATGTGTTATACCAAGGCCACCCCCCAACTTTTCATCCTCAGGAGAATAGTGTGAACCCAGGAGACAATTCTGGGGTTGAGTTCTGCTCTGACCCCAGGTGCTGGGATCCAGTTACTCTGGGGAGTTTGGCTCTCTCCCTACACTTCCCTGGGGGAATGCTCCTGCCTGTATGGCACCCACATCAGCCCTAGTGGGGCTGGAGTGGATTTCCATCCTCAGGAAGAAGAGTTGGGGGCTGGGGATCCAGGGGGCAGCTCGAAAGAATGCAGCTAAGCTCGGGTCTCTTCAGCTTGAGGCGTGCAGCTCACATCCCGTTCTTCACCTAGCCTGGGCCCATCCCAGGGGTCCTTCTCCATCCCCTCCTGGCTTCTTGAACAGATGCTCAAGAAACACTTGGGAGGTCTGGATATGGTGGGGAGGGAGAGGAAACCAGGCTTGGGACCAGGGTTAGCTTAAAACAACATTGCACACAACATAGCAATTAAACGTCTCTGCTCCCTGGGGACCCAGCACCCCCTTTGGTCCCAGTTGTCAGCAGATGAATTTCTCCCTAAACACCCAGCCCTTGCTAAAGAACTCAGAAGGCGAGGGTGCATGGGAGCAGAGGGGCAATAAGAGCTCTGGAAGTCTATTTTACAGGACAAATTTCCCACTTCTGGACTATGTCAGAAGGAGAGACATTAAAGCAAGAAAGCCTGTCTCCTCAGCTGCTAGTAGAAAAACCTGCATTTTCAGTCTTAGTTTCTTTTTCTGAATTGTCACTTCTGAGAGAGAGAGAGGATGAAAGAGAGAGAAAGAAAGAGAGAGAGAGGAAAGGAGAGAGATTGTAGAAGTGGAGAAGGAGGCAGCGGAGACAGGCCCCACAGAATTAGAAATGCCTCTTTCCCAGTCCCCCACCCCAGTCTCCAACCCTGGGGAGGTGTTGGCAAAGGTGCCTCGATTCCGGGTGGTTCAAGGGGCTAGGGCTGGAGCTCAGAAAGAAAGGCTCCTGTATGGGGCCCACCCTTCCCTTACTGCTGGCCCCATCATGGTAGCCATGACCTTCTCCCTGCCTGTCTGCCTACCAGCTTGCTTCACATGACACAGTAGGGTTCTCTGGGAGCCGGGGCACCTCCTGTGCTCCAGCAGGGGGCGTGAGTCCTCAGGCACTTCTTGAGGTCCTTGTTGAGCAGGAAGCAGACGATCGGGTTGACAGCAGCCTGGGCGAAGCTCATCCAAACAGCGGTGGCCAGGTAACGGTGGGGCACAGCACAGGCTTTCACAAACACTCGCCAGTAGCAGGCCACGATGTAGGGTGACCAGAGGAGCAAGAAGAGCAGTGTGATCGCGTAGAACATACGGCCCAGCTGCTTTTCACCCTTGACCTCGTCCATGCCCAGCAGCCGCCGGCTGGCTGCGTGCCCATTCTGCCTGATACCCAGCAGTGTTGGTGGCATGGGCCCACGGCCAAAGCCAGCGATCCAGTTGGCAGCAGCCTGGCCGGTGGCCCCAGGGCCATGGAATGTCCAGTTCTGGCTGATGGCAGGCACCATCTGCACTGGCTTCATCTTGCGGTGACGATACTCGAAGAGGAGCAGCTTGCCATAGACAGCGTGTGTAGCTGCCATGAGCACAGCCAACATAAGCATGAAGCCCAGCGTGTCATTGGCCTTGAAGTAGCGATGCTCAAAGATGCACTGGTCCTCCTCGCGGATAAACTTGTAGGTGCCCACATCAAAGACAGGTGGGAAGGCCATGGCCACAGACAGGGTCCAGGCCATGCAGATGACAGCTGCACATGTCCAGAGTGTCATGCGCTTGGCATAGAAGCGGTGGTGGGCGATGGCCATGTAGCGGGTGACGCTGATGCAGAACAGCATGAAGGCCGCATGGAAGCAAAAGAGCACAGCCATAAAGGCCACAATCTTGCAGCTGAGCGCACTGAAGGTCCATGAGGAGCCGTGGCGCACAGAAGCCAGCACAAAGGGGAAGCAGACGGCAGAGCGTATGCCGTCGGCCAGGCACAGGTCCAGCAAAAAGTAATAAGGAGCCTTGTGCAGGGCACGCTCCTTGAGCACCAGCAGGGACAAGATGGCGTTGCCCGCTAGGCTTACGCACATGATCAGTCCCAGCAGTACCAGCTTCACGTAAGCTGATGCCGATGGCGGGGACAGTGCGCCGCTCACCTCTTCGGGCTCTCCGGTAGTGTTGGCCATACTGAGGGGCGGGGGCTGCTCCCAGCCCTATGGGATTAGCCAGTCCGGTATTCGATGGGCCCTGGGGGACTCCATCAGTTGTCCTGTTGGGCTGCACCTGCAAATGGGGATAATGGGGGAGACGCAGACAGAGAGAGACAGAGAGATGCCGGCAGGACAGAGCCAGAGAGAAAAACGCGGACAGAGGCACAGAGACAGAGTGAGAAAGGAGAGAACAAAATGAAAATGGTGACAAAGACATAAATAGATACAAATTGAGAGGGAAATGGGGGAATGAGAATGAGAAGAGATAAGAAGAAACAGAACCAGAGACAGGGAGAGAGGGAAAGCGAAGATAGAGATAGAGATGGAGAGAGAAAGAGAGGAGGAGGAGAGAGAGACACAAGAAAAAGAGACAGTGAGAAACGGATGGAAAGAAAGGTGAGGAATAAACAGAAAGGGCAGTGTTAGTGGGTCTACATGGTCTCCGCACTTACTCCCCAGCTGGTGTCAGGCCTGCCCCTGGCCCACTCCTCCTCCTACCCGCTCCTTGCTGGGGGAGGGGGCTGCTTCACCTCTCTGGATGTCCTCTGTTACCGGTTTCCTCCCTTGGGGGGGGGTCTGTGGGGTGGGGGTGTTGGTGCAGCTCTTCTCCCCCTTTGCAAAGCCCTAAGGTTATGTTCTTCAAACTTTTTTGACTGCTACCCATAGTAAGCCAAACATTTTACATCATGACCTGGTACACATACACATACGTGCCCACATACTGAACCAAAAGTTTCACAAAACAGTACTGATCCTATGTGTAATGTGCCCCGTTAGTTCTATTGTATTTCATGATTTTTTGTTAATGCTGGTAGCCACCCATTAAATGAGTTTTTTATTCATGATTAGGAATGTGGTTAGCATGCTCAAGAAAGAGTGGGAAGACCAGTGTGGTTGGAAAAGGGCGGGGAGGGGAGACAGTAGTAGAAAGTGAAGTCACAGAGGTGTCTGGAGCCAGACTGTTTAGGGCTGTGGGCCATAATAAGGACTTGGGTTTTTATTTTAAGTGGGGCAGGGAGTACTGTGAATATAAAGATATGAGTGTGCTTGTATGCATTCATTCATTGAAAAGCGATTTATTGAGCATCTACTGTGTGCCAGGCACTGGGGACACAGCTGTGAACCAGATAGAAAAGGATCCCTGCCCTTACGGAGCTGATATTCTAGATGATAAAGAAGATATATAGGTGAAGAATAGTAGTAGGTCAGATGATGATAAGTTCCTAAAAAGAAAAGTAAAGGAGGGAAAGGGGATAGGAAGTGCTAGGGGTGGGGGAGGTATACTTTTAGATGAAACGGACAGGGAAGGCTTCACGGAGGCAGTATCATCTAAGCAAAAACTTAAAGGAGGTGAGAGTAAGCCATGTGGTTATTGGAGGGAAGAGAAGTCCAGGCAGAGGGAACAGCTAGCACAAAGGCCCTGAGGTGGGATCACACGTGGTGTATTTGGGGAAGAGCAAAGAGGCTACTGTGCAGGGAACGGAGTGAGTGATCAGAAAGCAGTGGGAGGTAAGGTCAGAAGGGCGGTGAGGCCAGATCATGTAGGCCGTGGTGAGGACTGTGACTTTTACTCTGAGTGAGAGGGGAGCCATGGGAGCAGAGGCAAGATGTGATATGACTTGGGGTTGAAAAGGATCCCCTTGCTGCTGTGGGGAGCACAGACCAGGTGGGGCAAAGGTGGAAGTAGGGAGACTACATAAGAGGCTCCTGCAGTAATTCAGGTGAGAACTAATAGCACTCTGTGTCCCTTGCTCTGCTTTATTTTTCTTCGTAGAACTTATCTCTTCTAATGCACTATATAATTTACTTAAAATTCAGTTTATTGCCTGCCTCTCCCTATTAGAATGAAAGCTCCACAAGGGCAGGGAGTAGAGACTCAGACATTCTCCTCTAGAAGAGCAGTGCATAGCACAGAAGGCCCTCAGTCAAAGGCTGTGAGATCAATTGGCTGAGGGACTAAAGGGGCTGGTGGCTCTGGGAGGGCTGCCTGGAGGCATCCAGGTGGGATTTGCTGAAAGGCAGGCTGGGCAGTACAGGAGGGGGAGGGCACAGGCCAAGCTTGTGGGGAGGGGAACAGGAGGGTTCCTGGTGTGTGTAAGCCTGGGGCTAGTGGGGGAGGAGTGTGATAACGTAACATGGTAGGTCCCAGAGGGAAGGCAGCAAGCTGGAGAAGCTCAGAACTACTGTTGGGGCTGCGATGGGCTTGAGGTTGAGGGACACGGGGCTGAGTGGAGCCTTTCTACCCTCTCCCTCCCAGGAAGTCACCCCTCGGTATTGTTTCCCCACTCGCTCCAACCTGGCCTGCCACAGTCACCTGCGGCCAAGCTTTTTTGATGGTACCCCGAAGTCTCAGACACAGTGCCAATAGGCCATGAGAAGGTGCTAGGGCAGGGGCTTGGGAGAAGTGGGGTTGGTGGGCCCCCTTTCAGCCCCCTCAAGGCCTGAAAGCTCCCACAGAACTGTGGACCAGCTGACAGCTGGGTGTGTGTAAATTTGTACACACATGCACACACATACTCCTTAGCCTTGAGGGGAAGCAGGGGGAAAGCATTAGAGACAGAGAGAGATTGAATATAAAAGAGAATCAGAGAGACACACAAACAGTGACAGAGGAGAGAGGTTTGCGAGAGAGAGAGACAGAGACATAGGAGGGAGAAGGGGAGAAATAAACAGAGAAAGGGGAGCCGACCTTCCACACAAACAGGAAGAGATAGAAATAGAGACCAAAAGGAGAAGAGTGAAAAAAAGAGAGACACACATAGAAACGGAGTATGAGAGAGAAATAGAGACAGAAAAGTAGAGACAGAGACAGAGAGACAGAGAAGGAGGGAGAGAGAGAAAGAGAGAAAAGTGACAGAGACAAAGGGAGGGAGGGAAGAAGGGAGGGAGAAAGAGAGACAAAGAGATAGGAGAGGGATAATGCCAGGAAAGAAAGAGAGAACAATAGAGAGATAAAGAGACGGGTTGGGAGAGAGGCAGAGATAGAGACAGAGAGAAGCAGAAAAAAAGATGGAGAGGGAGACACAGGGAAACACACTAAGATCCAGAAGGTGGATAATTTGTAGCCCAGAGTCTCAGTGAAAGCAAACCAAACCAAAACAAAAAAAACCACACACACTAAAATGAAACAAAACAACACAAAACAATAGCAGCAAATGAACAAAACCCTGGCGTTGCCTGGAAAGCTGGAGCGACTCTACAAGTGAGGAGAGGGTTCTTCTGAGCCGACTGGCAGCCACAGCTTGGGCCCGTCCCAGGCTAAAAGCGTGAGCACACGCACACAACACATACACACCTGCGCGTACCCAGACGCCCTCAGAAAGATACGCAGCTACACACACGGTCACACGCATAGGCTCCCGCTATGGAGACCTACGGACAGCAACCGGCTCACGCACAGGGACATGGCCTCGCACGCATGCGCACACACTGCATATGGTCTCTGGGGCCTTCTTCCGCAGGCACAGTGTATATACCCCGTCTAAACCAGTGCATCGTCTTCAATAAAGACGTTAGTGCCCCCTAGGGGACATTTTGGAAATCTGCAGGAGCATTTTTAGTTGCCACAACGCTAGGGTGTAGGATGTCCTTCTAACATTGAGGAGTCCAGGGCAAGGATGCTGGCCATCCAGTGATGTGTGGGGCAGTCTCACACAGTCAACATGTGTCCCGAATGCCCTAGGACTTTGGGTTTGTAATGAACTGAACCTTGAACCTAATAACTCTATTTCACATATAAATACAAATTTCCCTCTAGTTTAATATAACCTGAATTACTCAGGAATATAGCTGTCAAGTAAGTCCAGAGGGGACTGCACTTTGTTTGGGGGTAGCACTTTCTTTGAGCTGTTAACTATTTCGGAAAATCTCACCCCTAGGCCTTTGCCTGTCATTTTCCTGCACTTTGAGCAAGGGGCAGTTTCTGATTTTTCCCCTTCCAAATCCACATTTACTCATAAGATGTTACAAGCCTCTAACTACCTTTTTGAATTTCCTGGGGAGTGCCATGCCCAAACATTCACATATCAAAATACAAATTACTACCTTATAAATCACTTCCTTTTAATTAATTTGTATTAGAGTTAATACAATATGCATATCGTATGAAATACTATATGGGTTTTCTTTTGAAATCATATGTGCAGAGAGATTATATTACCTAAGAACTTCATGTCTATATAGTAAAGGGGTGTTACAAAATATGTTACATAAAAGAGGGTGTTAGGTATGAGAGGGCTGACAACTGATCATATACACACACTCAGACACACACACATGTGTAATGGCTCATAAACCCACAATTATAACTCCCCTAACACACACACACATACACGCACACACACAGATGAACACTCAAATCCTGACAGATAGATACACATATGCAAACCTACTCACACAGAGACTCATATATACAATCTACCTGATTATTCAAATCCTCCCACATAATCAGACAAACTTCTGTAACACAGGCATGTACACGGTGGCATACCTATATCATCACATACAAATACTGTTACACACAATGACACTCAAAGTCACTTGCATATGCCATACTCACATGCACTTGAAATCTGCCACATGCATACACACACACAAACACACACATGTATGTACACACAGACAGAACCCCCCTCAGATATATTTGCATGGAGAATAAAACAGACAAGCAAAAACTGCTCACATATACACACATGTACATACTCTAACACACGAGGCTGACTGATCCAAACCCTTTCACATAAATTAGGCACACTCACCAAAACAGACATGTACATCCTGGCACAGGTACACAGATACCCATTCACGTACGTACTCACTTATGCAGAGAAGTATACCAGCTCCAACACCCCCCCCCTTGCAATGTGCAAGCACAACCAATCACAAAGAGAAAAACCGCCCAGGTATACAAACACTCCTGCACACACAGACAAGTGTGCACACACAAGCTTGCTCACATTACTTGATATACACACACCGCAGCAGGTCTACACCCAGAGACAAACCCGCATACGTGCACATACCAGCCGACTCCTTCAGGCACAGGTGGAAACATTAGCAGAGCTGTTTGGCTGGTGGGCACCTGCCATAGCAGGGAGCCAGACCAAGAGAGGCTCTAGGGGGTCAAAGAGAGGTTGTAAATGTTTAGATTGCTTCCTGTTGAAACATCCCACATAGTCTGATTATTACTTTGATTGCCACCCTTGCTCATCAGTGAGGTTTTTTGGTTTTGCCCATACATGTACAACACCTGTTTTTCTTTTTAATTTGAACTTATTTAAAATTTTCCACTTTTTTCTACAAAAATAGTTGCATGACTGTTGTTATTATTATTATTATTATTATTACATAGTAGCAGGTATTCCTAAAGAGAATGTAACTATTTTGTTAATTGCCCTAATTGTTCCTTCTTTATAGAAAATCTTTTTTCCTTCTAGAACATTTGAGATATAAAAAAAGTAGAAAGAGGGACGCCTGGGTGGCTCAGTCGGTTAAGCGTCTGCCTTCAGCTCAGGTCATGATCATGATCCCAGGTTCCTGGGATCGTCCCACATTGGGTTCCTTGCTCAGTGGGGAGCCTGCTTCTCCCACTGCCTGCCGCTCTCCCTGCTTGTACTCTCTCTTTCTGACAAATAAAGTCTTCAAAAAAAAAATAAAAAAGTAGAAAGAGTCCTGTAATGAACTTCAGTGCACCCACTGCCCAGATTCATCAATGATCAACCCTTAGGGTCTTGTTTTGCCTATAACCTCACCCACTTCCCTCACTTCCAGAGTATTCTGAAGCATATCTATTATACCATTCATCCATAAGTATTTCACAGTGTTTCTAAAAGGACTCTTTTAAAAACATTACAATATAATTTTTATTATTTCTTGGTTTATTTACTGATTTACTTGCAACTGGCTTTTAATATTAAAAATTAGCCAAATCTGATTCTTCGTGGGATTTCATAATTTATTTCAGAATAAATTATTACCTTTTGTTTTTAGGTGAAAATATTTGTCAATAAAAGAATAAAGCCTGTGGTTGAACTGAATTGATTCATTAAAGGGAAAGTTAGGCCTTTAAGGCTTTGTTTCCAGAGTGCTGTTCTCTTAAGAATGCAGAAGACCTCAGGGCGCCTGGGTGGCTCAGTTTGTTAAGCGACTGCCTTCGGCTCAGGTCATGATCCCAGAGTCCCGGGATGGAGTCCCGCATCGGGCTCCCCGCTCAGCGGGGAGTCTGCTTCTCCCTCTGACCCTCTTCCTTCTCGTGCTCTCTATCTCTCATTCTCTCTCTCTCAAATAAATAAATAAAATCTTAAAAAAAAAAAGAATGCAGAAGACCTCAAATTTGCTTTTTTAAAAAATCAGTTTTCAGAAGTCACTAAGATCTGCTGGCCCCTTCAATACTTCATATTCAAGTAGATTTAATTTTTAAGATATTTCTTTTCCCATCAAAATGGACATTTTGATTAAAGCTGGAAAATCAGGAGACTCACAGGACAAACACAGTCTCCCTCCAAAAACTCCAGGATCTCCCTAATTTAAGCAGTTTAATAAGGATTGTCCCAAATTTGGATCCAGCTGCCAAGTAAGCCCTCTCATCCGCAGCCTATATGTCCGATTTGTGTGGAAAAGTTATCAAGAGAAACTTCACACTGGGTGTTATACGCAACTGATAAACACTACATCTGAAACTAATGATGTACTATATGTTGGCTAACTGAATTTAAATTAAAAAGATTAAAAAAAAAAGAAACTTCATTTCCCAGTAGGCTATGATGGTCAACTGGCCATGAAACACTCTCACAAAGAGAAATATTTGGACTTTTAAAAGCATCTCAAAATGCAAATTAAGAAACCTGGCTCTTTTATGAGATGGGTTAGAACATTTTTTTTTCTTTTTAATTTGGGTTAGAAAATTCTTACATGGAGCTCAACAAGCTAGTGACAGGATTGCATGATTAACAAGTAAAGCTAAGATGCCCTTCCCAGTAGTATCTCAGCGTTCTGCCAGGAACGTTCTAGCAGTCTGCCAGGAAATTGTCCACATCATATTTGGGACCAGTGAAGTAAAAAGAATAGGAAAGAGGTCACTTTCAATTATTGCTATTAGGAGACACAGTGATGATGGGTCAAAGGACCACTGAAATGACACTAACTCAGAAGACTGTTGAATCAAAAGGGTTTTCATTTTATATTGATGCATCTCTAGATGTTGATTAATTGTGCTCAGTTCATAGTACTAGTCAGAAAGCCCGAAGAGAAATGCAAGAAGCACCAAAATAAACTAAGGTTGAAATATTCAAAGTGATACATGAATATTTTCTAATATCATGGATACTCTGCAGTAGTCTGTGGACTACTGAGATGGCATGAAGTTTACATCTGGAATTTGTTCTGAAACTGCCGAGATTCATGCACCAAGGAGCACTCACCTATAAAAGTTTACCTGTGGGTCTAATTTCCACAGTAAATGATGCTAGGTGAATTTCATTAAATCCAAGGTACTACCCACCCGTGTGTTGAATTTCTGTGAAGCTTTGGGATCAGTACACTTTTCTCTATTGTTTTAAACTTAAGTGTGTAAGGATTCTGTAAAAGATTTATGAGCTAAAAGAAAAATTTCAGCATTTTTTTGTGAATGATTCTCATTTGCAGATTTGATGCTTACTCATTTCAACAAATGGCTCTTTGAGCACATGAATAAAATTACATCAAAAAATTTTAAGACACTCAAAAATATATGAAAGTATACTGTCAAGGTTTATGGATTCAAAGCCAAACTTCAACTTAGAAGTAAGGTCATGTATGGTTCCCTGGGTGATAATTAGTTAGTGTTATTAAGTTGACTACTAAAAAAGACTTATTAAGATGAGTAGAGTAATGTCTGTGTCTACTTAGGGCAAATGTTTCATCAATTATTTTGAAATACTCAAAATGAACATTTTTGGTTGGATTCAAAATTCATGTGCACTTGTTACAAGAAATTTCAACATCACATTTGATTGAAAGAAAAGAAGTGTTAGATTTAAAAAAGGATCCTATCTTTGAAGCACAAAATTCAAAAACTATGAATTATCCAAGTTTTGATTATTGATAAGAAAGGAGTTTTAACCAGTAACCACCCCCCCAAAAAACCTCTTTGGCCATTTGCTGCCACCTAGTCATGCAAGCAGTTTCCTGCTGATGGTGACCACCAAGAGACAGAAGAGATCATTAGCCATTTCAAGCGTAAAACCTGGGTCTCTGCCTGGCCATGGCAAAAACAAGTGAGTTATCAAAGGGAGGTGAAACAGGGATGAATAAGCAGTTAGTTGTTGCATTTCTTAAGAAAGGTTGGTATGGTACAAAAGTGTCAGAGAAACCAAAATGGTACCTGATGACCCCAAAGCTAATGCTTTTAAGGTGAGCTTTGCTGACCTGCAGAATTATGCAGCTATGTGTCACACATTCAAGCTAATTACTGAGGACATTAAGGCAAATGGTACCTGCACAACCTCCACGGACTTGGTCTTACCTTTATCACCAGGCTTTCCAAGATCAAGAAGTAGCAGGTCACAATAGAAGTTTATATCTGTGTCAAAAGTACTAATGGTTATTTGTTTCTTTTTTTTTTAAGATTTATTTATTTTGACAGAGAGAGAGATAGAGAGAGAGGGACAGCAAGAGAGGGAACGCAAGCAGGGAGAGTAGGAGAGGGAGAAGCAGACTCCCCACTGAGCAGGGAGCCCTATGCGGGGCTCGATCCCAGGACCCTGAGATCATGACCTGAGCTGAAGGCAGACGCTCAACGACTGAGCCACCCAGGTGCCCCTGTTTTCTTTGGGTTTTTACCAAGAAATACAATAATTTGATGTAGAACCTTGATGCTCAGCACAAACTACTTTACCAAATCATGATGGAAATGTCCATAAAGGAGTCAAATTACCCCAAAATAAATAAAGACAGTCACAACCAAAGGCTCAGGAGTGGGCATGAATGCTGACCATTACAAATTTGCACAAGTGAATAAAAGTTATGTTTCCAGAAGTGAGTTCAGTGTGCTATGAAAAAATCCTGAAAATGTTTTACTTGAAAGTTGTATACAAAAAAGTTGTATACAAATTCAATTATTTAATAACTCCCCTAAAACTTTGCATTTTTTGTTTTCTTCATCACAATTTGTATAATGTAAAGAAATGTAAGAAATTTCTTTTCGCCAAACCCCAGTACCCCTAAATCCTCTTCAGTTTACTCCAACGTGCCATATAGATATTTCACTTTTTCCATGTGCCAGGTTGGGAATGCCCTAAGACATTCACATCCAGTCACATTGCATAGACACACTAGCACACATGGACAGATAAGTGTACACAGGAACATGTGTACATCAATATTCAAATTTGCACTCACATCCAGACTTACACCAGCTGATAAGCACAATCAGGTGTATGTGTACAGGTACACACACACACACACACACACACACACACACACACACACCCCTCCTCTTCTACACAGAAAGTTAGGCATGTGTGTAGGTACCCACCTACCGGCAAATCATGCAAAGATATACAAAACACACACAAACATACACACATACAGATAACCACCCTTCAATAGAAATATAGGCCTAGGCAGAGAAAAACTCACCACACACATGGGCACATGCAGACACATACACATACAAACCAAATCATATGGACCTGGGGTGCCTGGGTGGCTCCGTCAGTTAAGCGACCAACTTTTGATTTTGGCTCAGGTCATGATCTCAGGGTCATGGGATTGAGCCCCACTGGGGCTCTGAGCTGGGCGGGGAGGCTGCTTAAGATTCTTTCTCTCCCTCTGTCCCTCCTCCCCCCGCTACTGCACTCTCTCTCTCTTAAAAAAAAAAACCAAAAACAAATCATATGGACCTACATGCTTTCAGACACAATCATGCATGCATAGACATAAGAACTGACATTCACATACAAGGTGAGTCCAATTCACATCCTATAGATCCAGGCCCTCCCCCACCCCAGGCTCTTACATTAAGAGATTATAATCCACTATTTTATGGAATACTACTCAGTCATCAAAAAAAAGAAATCTTGCCATTTGCAATGACGTGGATGGAACTAGAAGGTATTATGCTAAGTAAAATAAGTCAGTCAGAGAAAGACAATTATCATATGATCTCACTCATATATGGAATTTAAGAAACAAAACAGAGGATCATAGGGGAAGAGCGGAAAAAATAAAACAAGATGAAAGCAGAGAGGGAAACAAACCATAAGAGACTCTTAATCATAGGAAACAAACTGAGGGTTGCTAGAGGGTTGCTGAGGGGATGGGGTAAATGGTGATGGACATTAAGGAGGGCACGGGATGTAATGAGCACTGGGTATTATATAAGACTGATGAACCACTGACCTCTACCTCTGAAACCAATAATACATTTTATGTTAATTAATTGAATTTGAATAAAAATAAAATAAATAAGATCCACTATCTTATACAAACCTTGCCTTGGTACACACACATTATACACACAGAACAGACATGCTCACACATACTGGCTTATCGCTCAGGTTTCCTGCCACACACACAGAGGCAGGCAGGCATAGACAGAGCAATGTAGACTCACACATACATAACCATATAGTCACCAAGGCTTATAAACACAGTCACAAACCCTCACATGCACACACCCATTCACACCTATGCATTCACTTTTACAACACAAATACAAAGATGCTAGTACACGGCTATATGGACACAAATCCTTTATACACACACATACACACACATCATCATCATCATATATAAACCTCGATATTAACCTTCCTACGTGTATAGACTACACAGAGATTGACATGTACACATCTACATCCTGACTACTACAAACCTGTTTACATATTCAGATAAAAACATACTGGTGTGTGTGCATGCACACATGCACACACCCAGGCACACACACGCTCATATATGCAGCGTACCAGCAACACAGGTAACATCTGCACTCACAGGGACACACATCACCACAGATACAGATGTGTGCATTCATACACCCAGATGTACACTGGGAAATACACGTGTGTGGCCAAACCCCTCCACTGACCTCCTAGACACATACTTCCTTTCTCATACACTCAGGGTTTTATATACACTCTGGGACACATTTAAGTATAAAGCTAGTTTTATGTACAAAAACACTCACATACACACAGAATCAGCTCACTTTCTTACACAAACACATGGATACAGATAATGGGGCAAATATGCACATAGAAACAACTCTGTTGCACTTGCAGATGGACACATACTGTTACTTACAAACCAGGCACGTGCAATAATTGTAGTACTAGTCCACATCTGATATGGCACAGAGGACTTATTATGTGCCAGGCACTGTCCTAAACACTTTCCAAATATTAACTCATCTGATCTTCACCCTATGAGATAGTGTTATTACCCTTACTTTACAAAGAAGAAATGGGGGCTTAACTGAGATTAGGTGACTTGCCCAAAGACCCACAGCTAATAAATGGCAGAACTAGGATGCAAAGCCAGAGCCTGGCTCCGGAGACCTTGCCCGCTGAACTTACTCACATGGAGAAACACACTCACCTCACACACACATACAGATTCACACCACTCTAGCACAAACACATGCACACACAAGCACACACACCGATAGCACACCCATGTGTGGCTACACAAACATAGATTTGCTCACCACATACACAAACATGGATGTGCTCACATTTACAGGCACTCTAGCAGAGGCATATATGCCCTAGGAAAGACATACACATTCCTACACACACCCACAATCACACACCCTACCCAGACACACCCACACTATCAAACACACAAAACACCCAGATACACCACCTACGAACCATCTGGATAAACCCACACTCACAAGCAGATACACCCACATTCTCAGATATGTTTCCACACCCAAACACTCTCATACACACTATGCAGATATGCTCACATGCACACACCCTCACCCAGATACACTCACACACCCCACACAGATTGACCTATATACTCTTTCACACACCACCCAGATATACCCTATCTGTCTCTCATGCACCAGCCAGAGAGATGCCCACACTTCTTAGATACACCCACACTCACACCCCAACCCAGATAGGTGCACATTCTCTTTCTTACACACACCATTCAGACACACCCACTTTCACACACATACCCAATACTGATACAGCCACACTCACACACATCCCATCCTCATACACACACACACACACACACACACACTTTAAATACACCCACGTTCACAGCCACTCCACCCAGCTACAGCCACACTTATGCAAACTCCCAACTCAGTACACCCACACTCTCATATGCAACATTCAGATATACTCAAACCCATAGACACCCCTAACCTAGAGCCCTCATATTTGACCCAGGCACACCTACAGTCTCTTTCACACATGGTATCAAGACACACACCCACAATGACACACACACCATTCAAAGACACTACACTCACAAATTCCCAACCAAGTACGTTCACACACACAGATAACGACACATTATCCAGAGACACCTGTTCACACACAAATCCTATCCATATACACCCATATTTTCTCTCTCTCTCTCACACACACACTCACCCCAAACACAGTCCCACTTACACAGCCCAACCCAGATACATCCACCCTCTAAAACATATACACCATCCAGATTCATCCTAAATGGACCATTGAGATATACACACACATCAACTAGATACACTCTACTACCATCTAAATACATTTGCATTCACACACACACATCCCACCCAGATATATCCAACTCTCACACATACCATCAATTTATCCCTCCCCAAACACTCCACTGCCCAGATACATCTATGCTCTCATCCCCTCTACACCACTCAGATGCACTCACACTCCAAACATGCACTTTCCACCCAGATATGTCCCCCAAACTCTCTCACACACCCCATCCAGTTATAAACACCCTCACACACATATCCAAGTACATACACACCCAGATACACAACCAAAGCTCTTACAATACACCATCCAGATATACCTTACTACACATTCCACCACCCAAATACACCTGTGCTTTCACCCACCCACCACTTAGATACACTCATATTCAAACACACTCTACCCAAACTATACCCACACACTGTCTCACACCCAGCCCACATGTACCACTACACTCTCTCTCACACACCATCCAGATATATCCACACCTCACACACATGACATCCAGATATACCCACTCACATCCCCCAACCCAGTTAAATCCAAACACTTACAACCAACCAGCTACACCTACACATTCCTCCCACCAGATAACATCTATGCTGTCACATGCCCACCACACTCAGAAACACCTGCACTCTCTTTTATACATACACACAATCCAGATCCCCCTCTCTTAAACACCATCATCCAGAATACCCACACTCCACACACCCAATGCAGATATGCCCATAATCTCTCACACACACTACACACACACCTCATCCACATACACTCCCACACACCATCCATAGATACTCCAATTATATATACATTCACACACATCCCCATCATCACCCAGATGTGCCCAAATTCTCTCTTACACACACACACACCACCTAGATATATTCCATCACACATTTCCACTGCCTAATAGACTTATATGCTCACCCACCTAGACACTATCCAGATATACCCATACTTAAATGCTCCCACCCCATCACACCCATACTCCCTCATGTACACGCTCTACCCAGAAACACCCATGCTCTCTCTTAACACAACACAGATACATCTACGCTATAAAACACATACATCATCCAGACACCCCCCACTCTCTTGCACCATCCAGATACACCCATACCCACATATTCTTCAAAAACACATAGCTTCACACATTCCCACCCAGCCATACCCAAACTCTCATACTATCCTCCACCCAAATAGGCTGATGTTCTCGTAGCACCTCACAAATGCACCATTTACATGCACCCACACTCACACTCACCTTTCCCAAAAACAGCCTAATGTCTCACATACATATCTTACCCAGACTTTCTCTTACGTACACACAACCCAGATCCCTTCCCTCTCTCTCTCTCTCCCCCCTCATTCTCTTACCCAAATATACCACCTTCTCCACACACACACACACACACCATACTCTACCCAGATACACCTTTACTTATACATATACATTGACATCTAGATTTCTGCCTGGATGGCATAGTTTGGGTGCTCTCCGTGAAAACCATTAGCCAACCTTAGACACATACAATGCCATTTTGTCCTGGGCCTTCAAGGGTGGGGGGATGGGAAGCGAGGTCTTTGGGTTTCAAGAAATCCGTTTCTAAAAGGTCACAGGCCCCCTTCCCTAGGAAGACATCAGCCATGATTGGTTCCTACTTCTTGAGAGGGAGTGATGACAAGAATTATCCTGAGACACCCCCCCTCCACCGCCCCGCAAAAGCCCAGCACATGGTTGAGGCCAGGGAGGCCCCAGAAGAGGGTCATGGATTGCTCAGGTGTTATAGCTTGCCATCCTGTAGGGTGTCTACACAGAGCCGGCTATGGCCTAGCAGGGTGCCACTGAGTCTTAGACATGCACATCAATACATGCTGGGGTGTACACACAGCATCACACAGACTCGTAAGTTCCCTCTTTTATCACTCCCTCAGGGATTAGACCTATCTGCATAGGCCCAAGGCCAAATCTTTCTCTCTTTCTCAAATACAGACCATCAGACCAGCACATGCACAAATACCTACACTTACCCCTACGCATAGGCACACTCACAGCAATGCACACTCACACTGCACTTGGTCCCACGCCTGCACATCCATTTACTCTCAAACATAGGCGTACATGCATCGCACATATTTACGTGACATGATGCCCACGAACGACACACATTCACTCACAAACACAGGTATACATACAGGCATACTTCCACATGTCCACGGACAGGCAGACTCAACATCACACCCCATGAGACAATGAACAAACAGGACACACAGAGGTGAGCTCCCAAATGTATACACACACATACCCAGATGTGACCACATAAGCATTTTCACACACACTCACGTGTGGGTGTACTCATGTACATAAACACCCATTGACCTGCTTGTCAATGAGATGATGTATTCATATACAGACATTGTAATACACATAGATACATACATACAACTGGGAGTGTATGCCTATGATCACATTCACATGCACACAGACATGTGTATCATTCATTCCTATATGCACACAACCAGACATGGAGACACAAATGTACTTACAAAACACACTCACACAATCATAATAAGAATGCACACCATGTGTGTTCAACACATATTCATACACCCATATGAGAAGCTATGCAAACAAATGAAGATTCATTTATATTTAAATTCTCAGATAGATTTGGACACAAAGCTATGTTCACACACATGCACACATGGAAGAAGAGTCACATACTTATACATCTGCACAAGAATTGATAACACTTAGCACATACACATGCAAAGACATACACACACAAACATATGTATGGCATGCAAATACATCCACTTATACTGTTCTATGATATATGTTCCAGAATAAATACAAACACACATATACAAATAATTGGAACTACACAGACTGGTACATTCACACACCTGTACATTCAGACAGGCACACACAAGCATATTCACACACACACACACACACACACACACACACACACACTTAGATGTATATGAACACATGGGCAAATATAGACATGTTCACTCAAATGCACACACAGCCAGATGTTCACACATACTAGCATATACACACACATGTACACTCATGATCACTCACAGGCTTATCCACACTCACACATTCACACTTGTACTCAGAAATTCAGACAAAACACATATTGAGGTATGTGCACCAGGTATTATGAAATCTAGTTACTCATGCATACCACAACCAGACTTGCACTCACACATAAGAGTGTACCCACAAACACAATCAGACATGTACCCAAATGCATTCTTTCACCTATGCACATAGCCTTTTGTGCATATATACACAGGCATAGACCCCCTCCCACAGCCATACCCATATACAGAATCAAATGTGTACACAATGGCATACCCACAAAATATGTCTTCATGCACAAAAGGTGTATTCACACACTCCCCCAACCCACACAGTTAGTTCTCTTTATATGAGGGTGATCATCTACACTAACACTTCCCTAACCAGATGTGAACCCATAGGTCTGTCTACAGACCTATATACTCACACACAAACACACAGACATACACACAATTGAAAATGCTGCAGAATCCACATGGACATCAACACACAGACCTACTCATACACATACATGCCAGACATGCCCACACAGAAGCATACTGACACACACAGACCCTCCCATACATGCATGGACACACACACGCATGCCCTCACACTCACAAACACACCATTTAGATATACCTATACTCCTGTGCACACATAGGCACACACAAATGTACACAGATACAGCTAGATGTTCATCTAATTGGGCATGTGCATACCCAGGCATTCCGAAACCCTCATACTCATATGCATACAACCAGACATGGACACTCAGAGACAAACTGATACCACACACATATACAACTAGACATTCAACAGGCCTGTTGGCTCACAGAAACACAATCTTACTCAGCCTCAGAATCAAACATGCCCATTTGCTCACCCAGACAGACATGCAAAGTCATACCCACTCCCCTGTACACACACAAGCTTATCCAGACACTCACACACTTGCACACACCATCGTGTGGTCTGGTTCACACACAGACTCATATACATCCACAATTCCCATGGACAAACACATATGCTCACAGACTGCACACGTTCACAATTACACATATATACCCACTCTCAGGCCCAGATGCCTCCAAACCACAGCCTGGGTCCTCTCCCTTCCACACCAAATGCTTCTTCAGAAAAGTCTACTCTATACCTCAAAGCCCCACCCCTTCCAACCCTCACCATGGGGTCTTCTGGGTCTCAAACTCTCCCCTCCTCCTCCTCCTACACTGGCCTTAAGGACCCTCCTCCAGCCACCCACCCCTCACTCAGTGTTCCACCACATCTCCACACCCAGAAACCAGCCAGCAGACCCCACTGTCCCCCCCAGTCCAGGTTCTAGGTTAGCAAATCCCTGGGACCCATCCCCCCATGGGTCTGACTGCTGCATGGGCCACACCCCAGCTCTACCCGAAGCCCTGCGATCTCAGAAGCTTCAGCCTTGTCTCCAGGCACTGCCAACCACTGACCACAGGCCCAACTCTTGCCAAGTCTCCCCTCAACAGGGAGACGCCTACATCACCAGGGCCAGGAATGCTGCACACTGCAAGCCAGGCCTCTGCTAGCTCAAGGGAGCTCAAGCCTCTGTGTGTGTGTGTGTGTGTGTGTGTGCATGCACACACACGCGCGTGCACAGGGGCAAGTACAGGGAAAGGAGACTGGAGTGGAGTGGGGGTGGGAGGCTCTGCCCATAGCCACCACTTATCACTCCCTACAAAGGAAGAGTGACAACGTTAAGCTGCTCCTGCCTCCCCTCCACTCCCCAACCTCCATTTGCCTACCCTGAAGAAGAGGGGCCAGTCCCTCCTCCAAATAATCAATAACAATATTAATCATGAATAATCAGCAATATTGACCATGAGCTTTGCTGATACCGTTTCAGGGCCACTACTATGCACATACTTTATTTGCATGCACCAACTCATTTAGTCACCACACACGCCCATGATGGAAGGGTTACCGGTCTCTTCGACAGATGGGAAAACTGAGGTTCAATAAGTGGCACACTCTCACCCAAGCCGCAGAGCTAGTAGTTGGGGGAAGCGTCCCAGGAGAATCCACGTTCTCCATGTATCAGACTTTCCTGCCCTTCCAGACATAGGGATCACTGGCCACTGTGCACAAGGCCGTAAAATCTGAGGGTCCCAGTCACAACATGGGCATGTGAAACAGAGATAGAGAGCCTTGGATGGAGGCTGGAGCCCACACTGTGGCCCCTGCAGGTTATGTGGCATGGACCTGGCCCCCACAGAGCCATCAAGCAGCCCGGGGCCTGGAAATGCTTGCCACCCCCACCCCACTTTCCCTACAGCGGCTTCCTCCCCCCGGGAATCACAGCAATATCTTCAGTGGGGAGCGAGCAAAAGTCTGTGCTACCTGTGGGGAGAGACAGGGGAAAGTAGAATGGAAGGGAAGCAGAGAGGGAGGGAAGAAGGAAAGAAAGAGTGGGGGGTGGTCTGCGCTGGGATCGGCTTCTCCGTCATGTCTACCCACCTGCCTGCTCTCACACACAGAGACACACATACCCTGCATGCAGGCCAAGGAACCTGGAGGAGAGTGGAGGAGGAGGGAGAGGGGGAGAAGCCAGCTGCAGGAGGCTGAGCCTGCCCAGGGTGCAGGCACGAGAGCACTGCCAGGCTCCCAGGCATGCCTTCCATTGCTAGCACACAAGGGAATATTAACACAGCCTCATGCCCCAATGCGACCATAATGATAAAAACAGACCCTGTGTGGGGAGGGGGGAAACAGGTGGTAGTTCCCTTTTTCATGGGACATTTGGGATTGAGGAAGATGGAGATGGCTAGAGGGCTCTCCAGGCTTGGGTGCCCAAGTAGTCCTTGTGATGGAGTGGGGATGGGGGGTTGGGGACACACTAACCGAGTCAGAGAGACAGAGCATGGCAGTGATGGAGACTCTGAAATATGTGTGGGGAGACAGAAGAGAAATCTCAGCCCCCCCCAACCTGGGTGGAGGGATGCTGACTACTTACCTGGGCTCTCTTAGCAGGGCTGTCTTGGAATCCGGGGAGGGGGCTCAAGCTGTCTCACCCAGGATAAATCACAGCCCAGGCCACATTGTGGGACCCTCAGTGATCTGGCGGCCAGTGACACTCCTGCTTCTGTTGCCGTGGATACAGCAGTCGGGCTGGTCTAAAACGCAGACATCAGGGGAAGCAAGCACCGGAGGGGTGCACCGGGCAGGGCTGGGGGCGTTGGGGAACACCAAGTGGGCAGCACACAGCCTTGGGGTGCCCAGCTAGGTGGCAGGTGAGGGTCCAGGCAGGTGCTTTTCCCACTACACACTCCCACCCCCATCTTCATGCCACCGCCAAGCTGGGAGGGGGGCCAGCTCTGGCCCCTGCTATCCGTCTGCCCGCCTGGCTGCCGGTCCCCCCTCCCCCCGCCCCGTCTGCCTGCTGGCCGCCGCCTTTTGTCCTCAGAAGACACGGTCCCCGCGGGGCCTCTGCCAAGCCTCTAGCAGATGCTCAGGGGCCAGGGCTCCTCTCTGGGAGCACTCTGGCCATGGCCTGGGAGAGCCCCAGGTTGGGGGCTCTCATCCAGGCTCACCCCGCTCCCCAGGCCTGGAGGGGATGGGGAAGAGGTGCAGGTCCACAGCCAGAGGCAGCAGCAGAGGTGGTGTTGGGGAGGGGATGGACGCCAGAAAGAGGGGGTGGGGTGGAGAGAGAGGCTGGCCTGATAGCTGTGTCCCGGGTTTTAGATCCGGGTTGAGGAGGGTGGCTCAGAGCATCCGAGGGGGGGGGTCCTGATGCAAAACGGGGGTACCGTGGGCCTGCCGGAGGCACGCTCCTGGCCTGGGAACCACCCCAGCTCACACAAATCCAGGTCCCAAGATGTTGGGGACCCCCAGCCTGGACGGGGTATCAGTGGGGAGCCCAGGGCTTTAAGCTGGACCCCATCCGGCCTGTCTGTCCCCCCCTCTCCTCGATTTGCACGGTCCCTGCCTCAGGGGCGGGCGGGGGAGGAAGGCAGGCAGGGAGGGAGAGGGAGGGAAGGAGGGAGGCTGAGCAGGCAGGGAGACTCCCAGCCGCCAGCCGGGTCCTCCCTGGGGCGGGGCGGGGCGGGGCGGGGCGGGGTGGGGGCTGGTGAGGGTGGGGAGTCGCGGGCTCGCGGGCTGGCAGACTGGGTGGGGATGCTGGCGTGGCAGCGGTGCTGCCAGGACAATAGCTGGCTGGGGAAGTCAGACTCCGGCCTTTCTGAGATGCTTGAGGGAGGCACGCGTGGAGGCGGGGAGAGGTGGCCAAGGGGCTGCTGAGAGAGCAACTCACCTGGGCTTACAAGTGCGGAGGAGGCAAGGATAGGGGGCCCGGGTCGGGTCGAGGCAGAAAGGTCCTGTGGAAGTTTCTCAAAAGCTTTGGGATGGGAGGGATGCTTAGAGCTCCGCGAGGTAGGATAGATTACCTCTTTTAGAATGGGTTCTGCGGGCATTTTCCCACCAAGGCCTGTGGGCTGGTGGCAGGAGAGGGGCAGGGAACGCTGCTCAGCCCTGAACAGCCTCTCTCAGGACACCTCCCGGGCCACCCCTACTTTCTCTGTGCCAGTAGACAGGTACATACCTAAGGCCATGTTCCAGGACAGCGGAATGGGACAGGTGAGGAGAAAGCTTAGTAGGCAGAGATTTGAAGACAAGGGAAAAAAATATTTCTGTCCTGAATGTATTAAATTGGGACCAAATGATGCCATAGTGGTTCGCTAATTCATAGCATTCGAAAACTCCAAGTCTCTCCATAGAAACAATTTTCTTTTTTTTTTTTTTGTTTCCTTCTCTCACCCATTGGCTCACTCTTAAACACGGCTTCTTGCTAAGCCCAGTGGTGGGCACTGGAGATACAGGTGAATCAGACTTGCTCTCTGCCCTTAGGAAACTCTTGCCGTGCTACCAATCTGTGGTCCTGCAGCCCACCTGCATCCGAATCCCCTGCAGAGCTTGTGAAATGTGGATCCCCAGACCTACTTCCCAGAAATACCAATCTAGGAGGTTTGAGATGAGGCTCCAAAACCTGTACTTTGACAAGGCCCTCAGGTGGTTATTTTTATGCCTACGGAAGTTTGGACACCATGCTTTGGAGAGGGAGAAAAACCCATGAGTCAAAGATAAACTCACAGTGGAAGTTAGCAAATATTTTGAACTGACTGATAATGACAATATTATATTTGAAATCCTGTGGGGTGCTGCTAAGGCCATGCTTAGAAATGTATAGCCTTAAATTTTGTATTATTTTTCAAAAGGTGGCAAATCCATCTCAAAAAGTTAGAAAAGGCAAATTAAACTTAAAGAAAGTAGAAGGAGAGAAATAACAGGTAAGAGTAGAAATCGACATGGGAAGCCTGGGCAGCTCAGTTGGTTAGGTGTCTGCCTTCGGCTCTGGTCATGGTCCCAGGGTCCTAGGATGGAGTCCTGCGTGGTCAGGATCCTGGCTTAGTGGGGAACCTGTTTCTCCCTCTGCCTGCCGCTCCCCCTGTTTATCCTCTCTCTCTCTCTCTCTCTCTGACAAATAAATAAAATCTTAAAAAAAAAGAGAGAAGAAATCGACAAAATAGAAGAACTATTTACAGAGGGGATCAACAAAGCTAAAAGTTGGTTCTTTTTTTTTAAGATTTTATTTATTTGACAGAGAGAGAGAGAGAGAGAGCATGAGCAGGGGAAGCGGCAGGCAGAGGGAGAGGGAGAAGCAGGCTCCCCACTGAGCAGGAAGCCCGATGCAGGGCGATGCGGGGCTCAATCCCAGGACCCCAGGATCATGACCCGAGCTGAAGGCAGACGCTTAATGACTGAGCCACCCAGGCGCCCCTAAAAGTTGGTTCTTTTAAAAAACTAGAAAAATGATAAACCACTAAAACTGATCCAGAAAAAAAGTGTATAGAAGGCACATAACTGGTAACAGGAACAAAAAGAGGAAGTACAATATGGGTCATGGATACATTAAAATATAAGACAGTATTATGAAGAACATTATATGAGCAAATTTGAAAATTTTGCTAAGTGGGAAAATTCCGGGAAAAATACAATACACTAAAACTCACACAAGAAAACAATTTAAATATAAATAATCCTATAACTATTAAATAATTGAATTTATTTTATTTTTTTAAAGATTTTATTTATTTATTTGACAGAAAGAGGCACAGTGAAAGAGGGAACACAAGCAGGGGGAGTGGGAGAGGGAGAAGCAGGCTCTCTGCAGAGCAGGGACCCCGAGGCGGGGCTCAATCCCAGGACCCTGGGACCATGACCTGAGCCGAAGGCAGACACTTAACGACTGAGCCACACAGGTGCCCCAATAATTGAATTTTTAATTAAAAAGCTTTCCATAGTCCTCCAGATTTGGAGACTGCCAATGGTGAATTCTACAAGATTCTTAAAGAAACTCACTAATTTTCTAATTTTGTACAAATTCTTCCAGGAAATTGAAGAAAAATAGTATGATCACTTCAGTATATGCAAAAAAGCATCATGACAAAGTTTACTAAGCATATAAGGGAAATTCCTTAATCTAATACATGTTATCTACAAAAAAGCCTATAGCAAATATCATACCTGATGAGAGATGTTGAATGCTTTCTGTAAGGAGGCCCACAATAACTACTTTTATTCAAATTGTATGGAGTCCTGGCTAGTGCACTAAAGCAAGAAAAATAAAAGACATAAGGATTAGAAAGGAAGATATGAACATACAACTTCATTAGTTAAGAAAACATGAAATAAATCAACACACTAAAATGACTAAAAAGAAAAAGACAGTACTGAATGTTGCTGAGAACGTGGAGTGGACTGAAATTCTCATAAAATGTTGATGAGAGTATAAAATGATATAATCACTTCAGAAACTGCTTAGCAATATCAAGTAAAGGTGACCATATGCACACCCCATAACCCAGCAATCCTTCTAGGTATATGCCCAACAGAAATGCTTATATATGTTTACCAAAGACATATGCAATAATGCTCATAAAAGCACTATTTGTAATAGTCCAAACTGGAAACGACTCAAATGCCAACAACAGAAATATGAGAAATACATTGTGGTATATTCACACAATGGAATACTACACATGGATGAGGAGAAATGCCCCACACATACATATAATATGGATGAATTCTACAAACATTAAGCTGAGCAAAATAAACCACACACAAAAGAGCACCTACTGTATGAGTGCATGTAAAGTTCTGAAACAGGTGAAACTAATCTATGGTGATAGAAGTCAGATTCGTGATTGCCTTTAAGGGCTGAGTAGGAGGCCTAAGGAGACTTCTGGAGTGCTAGGAACGTTGTGTTTCTTGATTTCCATGCTGATTACATGGGTGGTTACTTAGTAACAGTTCATTGAGAGCTGTGCATTTATGCCTCCCTGTACTTTTCTTTATGTGTGTTATACTTCAATCAAGAAAGTTTTTTAAAATGAAGGAGTAAAATAAGCAGATTGTTTCATCCTAATGGGAGATAAAGGTGGGAACTGGGAGCTGTGGGCGCTCAAGGATGTCAGGGGCGGTGTGGGGAGAGGTATTGATACCCAAGATGAGTGTGGAAGAAGTGAAAGTGAGTTGGAAGAAGTTTAAGAGGCAATATATAGTGTAGTGGCTAAGAGCATTTACTCTGGCTCCAGGCTGCTTGGGTTTGAATCCATGCCCCTCAACCTCCTTGCACCTCAAGTTCCTTATCTGTTAAATGGAGTCATAATAGTGCTTACAGTATAGGGTTGTGAGGACAGATGAGGTAATATTTGTAAAGTGTTTATAATAGTGCCAAGACATATAATTAGTACCATGCACATCTTAATTAAATAAAAAAAAGTGGTGGCCTAGGTAAGTGGAACGTCCTGTGCAAAAGTTTAGGGGTCCCAGAAGGCAAGATGCGCTTGGAGCACGGTGAAAGCAATTTGCTGTGGCCCGGGTGAAGGATGTTACTCTGGCACGGGCCAGGCCCTGAATGCCAGGCTGAGGATCTCAGACTTTCTCTTGAAGACAGAGATCCGGACCTTGACTCTTGCTCTCTTGGTTTTCCCTCGGTTAGCCTCTGACCCATGTCCTTCTAAGGCCCTCAGGAGAAAGGATTGTTCTTGTGAGGCCACTGGAGACAGTGAGGAACAACAATGAGGAAGGAAGGGCTTACAAAGGAGCAGAGGAGAGACCAGCTGAATTCAAGCCCCCTTACCCTATCCTTCACCCTGAAGCAGCCTTCTTCCCTTGGCAGGGGGAAGAAAGGGTTCTCCAAAAAGGCCTATCTCTATGAGATAAGCACATAAGAAACAACAGGCAGGGCCACAGCGGGGAATAGACAGGGGAAACTGAGTCATACACTTATAGCCACAGTCTCCCATCTTGAGTCCATTCCAACATTCTAGGAATGGGAGAACCTTGCTTTCCTTCTGCTTGTGCCCCTCTGTCTACCCTCTGAGCAGGTGGGGACAGAAGCACATTTTTAGAGGATTTTAGACGTTCTTTTTTTTCTTCTTGTTCCTTTCTTAGAAATGACAGTACTCCACCACCAGGTAGGCAAAAACATCTTACTGGGGCTGCTGTGTTCTGCTTGATGGGTCCAGCCCGTATTGAATTGGGAGAAAGAGTGCCATGTTTTACCATTCAGTTAATCTTTAAAAAGTTTAACAGTTTGATGTGTGAGATGTAATATACAGATAGAAATGTACACAACATTTATGCATGCAGATTAACAAATAGAAAGTGAACACCCATGTAACCACGGCTCAGTTCAAGAAATAGAATAGTAATGGTATCCAGAAGCCCCTAGCATCAATGATTCTTTTATTTTAAAGAAGATAAAATACATTCCTATCATAAGGAATGTTCTACTTGGTCTCTAAACAGCTGGGAATGGTTTGGTACATTTCTCACCCATGTTTAACTGTCCTAGTTACTGAATCTAAACAAGGCTTTTACCCCAGGCTTGAATAAAAATGCTTCTTTCCAATTTATTCTACAATTTTTCTTAGGGCTCTCATTCATTCTCTCAACAAACTTTAATTTTTTATGAACATTTCAAACATACAAAGAAGAGAATAGGATGAACACACACACACACACACACACACACACACACACACCAGGAAGACTGGACAATAAGATTCTGCCATATTTGTTCCATCTTTTCCATTTTGTTCTTTTTTTTTTTTTTGAAGTATTTCAAAGCAAATCCCAGGCATCACATCACATTCCTATATACTTCAGTATGCATTTCTAAAGAGGGACATAATTTTAAAACCCCTATGCCTTTATTACACTTAAGCATAGCAACAATTCCTTGTTAATGTCTAGTAATAAGCAAATCCACAGTCACCGAATTATCTTCATAATTAAATGTCTTTTTACAGTGGGCTTGTTCTAATCAGAATATACTGCACTGTCCGATGTGTCTCTTGAGGGTCCCTTAATCTAGAGCAGGTCCTCTCTTCCTGCTTTTTTTGTGTCATGCTCTTGACTTATTGCAGTTGTGCTATAGAAGGACTCATCTTCTGATTTTGTCTGTTGCTTCCTGGGGGTGTCATTGACCATGTTCTTTACTCTCCATTTTTCCTGGAGATGGAAGTTAGCCCTGAGGGCTCTATTGCACTCAGGTTTTATATTATCATTATTATCTTGCAAGAACACTTCATAGGTGATGCTGTGAGTTTCCTATTTCATCACACCAGGAGGCATACAATATCTGGTGGTCCTACTTTTAATGATGTTAAGGTTCATCAGTGAGTTAAGGTGGTAATAACCTGATCCCTCCATGGAAAATTTCCCCGTCAACAATTTATCTAATGATCTCAAGCTGTTGATTGTTGCCTGAATCAGTATTTTTTTGAAAACTTTTCTAAAATTCTAAAATTCTATCAACTTTCTACATTCTTATGTAAGTAGAAATTTCCTTCATCAACTTGGGCTACTGTGTTATCCAAAATACAGTTAAGACAAGATAAAGATGTAATTCTGTCATTACAAATGCCAATTTTAGAGTAATTTGATGCTTTATGGTTCCAGTGGTTCAAATGAGGTTTTTGTTTGGACAATTTCTTTGTTTTTTGCTTCTTCTTGTTTTTAGTGTCACTCTGAACTTGTGGGTTTTTAAATATATATATTTAGTGTGTTTCCATCCATTGTAATCATTCTGCATGATGTTCAAATTATCCCTCATTTGGCCGATGGGAACCCTTCAAGTTTGCTTCTGTGCTTTTTTGATGTGACACTAGTAGTTTTTGATAGTTTTCTTGGTTTCTAGTATGAAAAGATGTCTGGAACTCATATTGGGCATTTCCTGCCCCAGATCTGGAATATATGTATAACACTTACACTTTGCATTCCCTGTGTTCTTACACAAAGGTAGCAGACTGGATATACTGTTTTCACCTTCTGCAAGGATCTATTGAGTGGTTATTATATTTCCAGCACTGGCCTGAGCAACTCAGGCAGGAGCAATCCCACTTATCACCATGTTGTAGTGTATTTTTCAGTATTACAGTTCATTAAGGCTGCTGCTGTTATCTCTGTCTCACAGGACACGGTGCTCCTGGGTGCTCCTCAGTGTGACTTGTTTATCTCTTACTATCTTGCAGTAAGCACTGACAGTGACAAACACTTGTCCCTCAGCATGTCAGAAGAATAAACATATTTTTAATTCCACAAGTTATGCATGAGAACATGCACATTGTGAGATGCTTGAACAACACAGAAGTGTATGGAATAACAAGCCATTGTTTGCCCTCACTCTCACCCAATCCCGCTACACTTGACTGAAATAATTATTCCAATGGTGGTTGCCAAATGGTGGTTTTCTTTTCTTTTTTTTAATTGATTTTATTTATTTATTTGAGAGAGAGACACACACACAGAGATAGCTAGGGAGAGCATGAGCAGGGAGAAGAGGGAGAAGCATGCTCACCGCTAAGCAGGGAGCCCGATGCCATGCGAGGCTCCATCCCAGGACCCCAGGATCATGACCTGAGCTGAAGGCAGACGCTTAACCGACTAAGCCACCGGGTGCCCCCAAATGGTGATTTTCTAATTCCATTTTTCCTTCTACATTTATTAGTTCACATTCTACAATAAGGAAGAGCTTTTTCTTCTCCTTCACTTATTTATTTATTTGTTCATTTATTTAGTTTTGTCATATGGATTTGTGGATTCTCATTTTTTTTCAATGGGTTATAAATGGCAACATTCATTATTTATTTTGATGCCCAAATTGTCCCAGAATTTGACAAGGAGAGTCTTTTCATGCTTGCTTTTGTGTCCTTTTGATATGCCCATCATTCCTTGAACACTTCCTTATTTTCTGGAACAGCAAGATGTTCCAGGCTCATCTTGTACTTTTCCTGTACTAGCTCTGGAATCAGCCACTTCTCCAAGAATTCAGCCTTGGTTCCTTTTGTTAGAGATACCAAGATATGGGTATTAGGTGTACTCATTGCTTCTAGGCCATTTCCCTGAACAGAGCTAGTATAGGAATTCATATATATATATATATATATATGAATTATATGTATATATTCATATATATATTAAAAATCTATCTATCTAGCTAGCTAGCTATCCAATCTCTGTTACCATCTTAAAAATCATGAGTTCATCCTGGTACTCCAATTCCAATCTCAAACCACAAGGTTCATTCTAGCCTTCTTCCTTTCTATATTTCTAACTCCCTTCTCTAACAGTGAGAAACCTGGTTCTCATTATCCACAATATACTTACTTGTTCGGTTCTATTGTATACACGTTCTAATGTATACACATTCAGTAGTTTCAGAACTGCCAACCCACACCACCGTGAAAAATAAAGCTACTAACAAGGGCTTACTATTTGTTTACAGTTCTTTCTGTTTTTCCCCTTCAGTGTAGTTATGTTATTCATTTGAATTAGGCTCATTTGTTTCTGTTCATATTCCATTTTGTTTTTCCCCCATCACTGTTGATTGGTTGATTCTGTAAAACATTAACATGATTTTAAAAGTCAAAACTATACAAAAAAAATATAACCAAAGAAGTGGGAATAATTCCCATCCTCTGTACCACATTCCCATCCTCCAATCCTTTTCAACCCATTCCCACTCATCCCCTATGGGTAATAAATCCCACTAGTTTCTGGTTTACCCTTACTGTGTTTCTTTTTGACAAACAAACAATATGTGTTTTTCATTTCTACTTCTTTCTTACACAAAATTTAGCATACTATAGATACCGTCTTGCACTTCGCTTTTTTTTGCACTATTTGCTTTACAAATAAATCCTGAAAATGCATATACTTACAAAAACATTTTAGTGGGTAAACTGTAATGTAGAAAAGTACATAAAACATACATTCATTTTATTTATTTATTTTTATTTAAATTCAATTAGCCAACATATAGTACATACTTAGTTTCAGATGTAGTGTTCAATAATTTACCAGTTGCATATAACACCCAGTGTTCATCACATCACGTGTCCTCCTTAATGCCCATCACCCAATTACCCCATCCCCCCACCCACCTCCCCTCCAGTAACCCTCAGTTTGTTTCTCGCGGTTAAGAGTCTCTCATGGTTTTTCTCCCTCTCTGACGACTTCCCATTCAGTTTTCCCTCCCTTACTTGCACTGTTTCTTATATTTCACATATGAGGGAACATACATTCATTTTAAAAGAATAAATATACAACCACCACATAGGTTAAGAAATAGACATTTTCAGCACCCTAAAAGTCCTCTAGGTGACTTTTGTCAATCATGGCTCCCTCTCTCTCATCCTGAATGTTGTGGTATTTACTTCCTTGCTTTTCTTTTTTCTTTCTTTTTTTATTGAACTATAACTGACATATAATTTCTTTGCTTTTCTTTATGGTTAACCACCTTAGTTTAGTTTTGCATTTATTCAAGGATAACACACACACACAAAAGCACACAAAAATTATTGACAACTTGATGAGTTTTCACAAAACCAGTATACACAAGTCAAGAAACAGATCATGACCAGCACCCCAGAAGCCCCACCTGTGTCCCCTCCCAGCCACTACTCTTGACTTCTAAGACCATGGTTTACTTTTGCTCTTTATATAAGTGGAAAACTAATAAAGTATGTGCTTCTTTTTTTTTAATTTTATTTTATTATGTTATGTTAATCACCATACATTACATCATTAGTTTTTGATGTAGTGTTCCAGAATTCATCGTTGAGTATGTGCTTCTTTTACTTAATTATGTTTGTGAGATTTATCCACTCTGTTGTCTGAAGATAGTTCATTCTTATTGCCAAATAGCATCCCATTGTATAAATATACCACAATTTAAAAAATCGGCTTCACTGGCATCGTTGGGAACTTGAGTTGTATATACATGGCTTATAAAAGAAAGAAAAAATAACCTGCAGATCACAGCGCCATAGGTGAGACAGACAAATGAGGCAGAGTTGCAGAACAAGCTCTCCATGAGGGTTATATATGTGGAGTTATGGATAAATGGACTTTGAGATGTTGGAGGTAAGTTTTGAAGGATGAGAAGATAGGATCTCTCTAAGAAGATATATACAATAGAATATTATGCAGCCATCAAAAAACCTGAAGTCTTGCCATTTGCAATGACGTGGATGGAACTAGAGGGTATGATGCTAAGCAAAATAAGTCAATCAGAGAAAGACAATTATCATATGATCTCACTGATATGAGGAATTTGAGAAACAAGACAGAGGACCATAGGGCAAGGGAGGGAAAAATGAAACAAGATGAAACCAGAGAGGGAGACAAACAATAAGAGACTCTTAATCTCAGGAAACAAACTGAGGGTTGTTGGAATGGAGGGGGTGGGAGGGTTGGGGTGTCTTGGTGTTGGACATTGGGAAGGGTACGCGCTATGGTGAGTGCTGTGAATTGTGTAAGACTGATGAATATCAGACCTGTACCCTGAAACAAATAATACATTATATGTTAAATAAATAAATAAAAAGATACAGGGAGAGAGACAGAGAAAGAAAGAGATAGGGAGCTTCCAGGCAGAGGGAGAACATGATGAAGATCTGGGAACTGGTAGCATTTTGGGAAGGCTGAGTCAGAGGGAGCTGCATTTAGAGGTGGAGGGGAGAACTGAGGTTGCAGGGTAGGTTGGTAAGGCAAAGGATGTGTCACAGAAGTCCTAGGGTGCTAGGATAAAGATGAGACTCTATCCCTTAGGGGATTGGAACGCTACTGAAAGATTGTTCTCTCTCCTCTTCGCTCATTTTTTCCTTTATATTTATTTTTTTATTTTTAAAAATTATTTATTTATTTGAGAGAGAGAGAACGAGGACGAATGGGGGGAGGGGCAAAGGGAGAGGGAGAAGCAGACTCCGAGCTGAGCAAGGAACCCCATGTGGGGCTACATCCCAAAACCCTGAGATCATGACCGGAGCCAAAGGCAGATGCTTAACCGACTGAGCCACCTAGGTGCCCCCATTTTTTCCTTTTATTTTTAAAGTAGGGGCATCATATGGACTATTTTGCAGTTTAGAAGGGTACCCCCAGCCGTGGCAGGAATGATGGATTGGAGGCGGAAGAGCAGGAGGCTAGGAGACATATTGGTGGTTAAGAGTGAAAGTCCTGGGGCCCCTGGGTGGCTCAGTTGGTTAGGCGACTGCCTTCGGTTCAGGTCATGATCCTGGAGTTCCAGGATCGAGTCCCACATTGGGGTCCCTGCTCAGCGGGGAGTCTGCTTCTCCCTCTGACACTTCCCCCTCTCATGCTCTCTATCTCATTCTCTCTCTCAAATAAATAAATAAAATCTTAAAAAAAAAAAGAGTGAAAGTCCTGGAGCCAGTCTTCCAAAGTTTGTTCAGCCCAGTTCTCTCTTGATCTCTAGACTCTTATATCCAACTTTCCACTCAACATCTCCACTTGAATGTTTAACAGGCATTCTCAAACTCAACACAACCATCAATGATCTCCTGACCTTACCCCTAAAACCAGCTCCTCTTGCAGTCTTTCTTATCTTGTTGGCAATTCCAATCCTTCTGGTTGCTCAGGCCACATTCTTTAGAGTTCTTCTTCACTCCTCTCTCTTTCACACCCCACATCCAATCCATCCTGAAGTCTACTAACCTATCCATTCTCATTTCCTAGATTCCATATAAATGGAATCATACAGTATGTTTTCTTCTTTTTTGCCTGCCTTCTTTCACTCAGCATAATTAGTTTGAGATTCATCCTTGAGGTTGCATGTGTCAATAGTTCATTACTTTTTGTGCTGAGTAGTATTTCATTGTATTTATATACCACAATTTCTTTATCCATTCGCATGTTGATGGACATTTTGGTTGTTTCCAGTTTTTGTCTATTACAAATAAAGCTGTTATGAAGATTTGTGCACACAGCTTTGTACGGACATATGCTTTCATTTCTCCTGGGTAAATACATAAGAATGAGTAGGATGGATTGTATAGTAGATGTGTGTTTAATTTTGTAAGAAACAGTTAAACTGTTTTCCAAAGTGGTTGTAGCATTTCATTCCCATCAGCAGTGTATGAGACTTCCAGTCCCTTCATTCCTTGCCAAAACTTGCTAACATCAATCTTTCAAATTTTAGTCATTTTAGTAAGTGTGTATTAGTACTTAATCATGGTTTTGATTTGCATTTCCCTCATGACTAATGATGATGAACATTTTTTTCACGTGCATGTTTGTCATCTGTATGTTTTCTTTAGAGAAGTGTCTATTCAGATCTTTTGCCCATTTAAAAAATTGGGTTGTTTGATTTCTTATTATTGAGTTTTCAGAGTTCTTTATATATTCTGGATACAGGCACTTTATTACATATATACTTTGCAAAAGTTTTTCTCCCAGTCTGTGCTTACTTTTGAATTTCTTTTCTTTCTTTCTTTTTTTTTCTTTTGAATTTCTTAACAATCTCTTTTTGAAGAAAAAATTTCTAGTTTTGATGAAGTCCAAGTTATCAATGCTCGTTTTATACCCATGCTTTTTGAGTCCTAGTTAGGAAATATTTGCCAAACCAAAGGTGACTAAGATTTCTTTCTATGTTTTCTTTAATAAATTTTTGTAGGTTTTGGTTTGACATTAAGTTATATGATCCATGTTGCATTAATTTTTGTATATGTTGTGAGATAACTGTCAAAGCTCTTTTTTTTGCATATGGCCGCCCAATTGTTCCAGCACCATTTATTGAAAATATTATTCTTACCCTCATTGAATCACATACTTCTGTGGAAAACTAATTAACCATATATATATATGGGCCTATTTCTTGACTTCTTTTTCACTGATCTTTACACCAATACCACATTGTCTTGATTACTGTGGCTTGAAATCAGGTAGTGTAAGTCCTCTAACTTTGTTCCTTAAAGAATTTTTTTTGACTATTCTAGATCCTTTGCATTTTCATTTGAATTTTAGAATTGGCTTGTCAATTTATGCTTCTTAGTAATATTGGGTCTCCCAGTCTGTGAACATAGGATATCTTTCCATTTATCTAGAGCTTCTTTAATTGCTCTTAGTAATGTTTTGTAATGTTTGGTGCATAGGCCTTGCACATTTTTTTGTCAAATTTATCTGTAAGTATTTTATATATTGTAATGCTATCATAAATGGTATTTTTATTTCAAATTCCAATTGTTACTTGCTAGTATATAGACATGTAGTTTATTTTGAACATTGAGCTTTTATCCTGAAACCTTGCTAAACTAATTTGGTAGAGGTTTTTTGTCTTTGTTTTGTAGATTTTTTAGGATTTTCTGTAGACAATATGGTTATATGAAAAAAGGACAGCTTTACTTCTTTCTTTACAATCTGGACACTTTTTATTTCTTTTTCTTACCATACTGCAAGGGCTAGAACCTCCAGTACAATGTTGAATAGAAGTGGGGTCAGACATTCTTGCCTTATTGCTGATCTTAAAGAGAAAGCATTCAGTCTTTCCTCCATAGAGTATGATATTAGCTGTAGGTTTTTTGAAGATGCTCAACATCACTAATCATCAGGGAAATGCAAATCAAAATCACAATAAGATATCATCTCACACCTCTTAAGATGTCTGTTATTAAAAAAGACAAGGGATGACACATGCTGGTGAGGATGTGGAGAAAGGAACACTTGTGCATTCTTGGTGGGAATGTAAACTGGTGCAACCACTATGGAAAACAGTATGGAGGTTTCTCAAGAAATGAAAAATAGAAATACCATATGACCCAGCAATCCCACTTCTGGGTATATATCAAAAGGAAATGAAACCACTATCTCAAAAAGGTATCTGTACTCCCATGTTCACTGCAGCATTATTCACAATAGACAAGGCATGGAAATAACCTGTGTCTGTCAACAGATGAATGTATAAAGGAAATGTGGTTTTTGTGTGTGTGTTATATATGTATATATATTATACATATACATATATACACATACATATACATGAAAGTTATATATATTTGTATATGTGCATATGTATGCCTGTATAACTTATATATACATACACACACACAAAAGAATATTATTCAGCCTTAAAAAAGAAGGAAATCTTAGGGCACCTGGGTGGCACAGTTGGTTGAGTGTCCCACCCTTGGTTTCAGCTCAGGTCGTGATCTGGGGCAGTGGGATCGAGCCCCATGTTGGGCTCTGTGCTCAACACAGAGTCTGCTTGAGACTTTCTCTCCCTCTGCCCCTCTTCCCCTCTCTAAAAATGGATGAATAAATCTTTTTTTAAAAAAGAAAACTACTTTTAAAAAAGAAGGAAATCTTGCCATTTGCAATAGCATGGATGACCTTGAAGGGCATTATGCATGATATCACTTATATTTGCAATCTATAAAAAAAAGTTGAAGTTATGGAAATAGAAAGTAGTTGGTGGTTGCCAGGGGCTGAGGGGCAGGGGGAAAATAGGGAGAGGCTGGTAAAAGGGTAAACCTTTCAGTTATAAGATGAATAAGGTCTGGGCGCCTGGGTGGCTCAGTTGGTTAAGCGACTGCCTTCGGCTCAGGTCATGATCCTGGAGTCCCAGGATCTAGTCCCACATTGGGGGCTCCCTGCTTCTCCCTCTGACCCTCTTCCCTCTCGTGCTCTCTATCTCTCATTCTCTCTCTCAAATAAATAAATAACATTTAAAAAAAAAAGATGAATAAGGTCTGAGGATATAATATATAATAAAGTGACTATTATAGTTGATAATACTGTGTTATATAATTGAAATTTGCTAAGAGAGTGAAACTTAAATGTTCTCACAAAAAAAAACACAAAAAAACAAAACAAACCCACACACACAAAAAACACAGGTTAATATGTGAGGCAATGGACATGATGGTGGGAATACCTTCACAATGCAAACTTACATCAAATCATCATGTGGTACACTTTATTTTTTTCTTTTCTTTTTATTTTTTAAATTTTGTTTATTTTTTAATTCAAGTATAATTAACATACAGTGTTATAATAGTTTCGGGTGTACAATATAATGATTCCACCATTCTACACATGAGTCAGGGCTCATCACAATAAGTCTGCACTTAATCCCTATCACCTATTTCACCCATCCCCCCACCCATCTGCCCACAATTCCATTTGTCAGTCATACCTCAATAAAGCTGAAGAATTTTTTCTATTGCCCCTTTTTATTTCTTCCTTGACACAATATTTAAAAGTGTTATTTTGCTTCAAAATATTTGCATATTTCCCAAATACCTTTTAAAAATTTATCTCCAATTAAATTCCATTGTGTTGAGAGAAAATACTTTGTATGATTTCAATCTTTTAAGTTTATGGAGATTTGTTTTTTGGCCCACAATATGGTTGTATTAGTTTCCTAAGGCTGCCATGATAAATTACCACAAACTTGATAGCTTAAAACAATAGAAATTTATTTCACATTCTGGAGGGCAGAAGTCTGAAATCAAGGTATAGGCAGGGTTGGTTCCTTGTAGAGACTCTGAGGAATAATCTGTCCCATGCTTCTCTTCACCAGCTTCTGGTGGCTTCCAGCAATCCTTGGCATTCCTTGGCTTATAGATGCATTACTCCAATCTCTGCCTGTCTTCACATTGCCTCCCTCTCCTTGTCTCAAATCTCCCTCCACTTTTCTTTTATAAGGACACCTGTCATTGGATTTAGGGCCTACCCTGACTGTCCTGGCTAAAGCCTCTAGTCAGTTTAGCTTGTTGCTCTCATAGAGCTACCAGCCTTCTCTTAATTGCTTATCAGAAGATCGCCATTATTTTTGAGAGTATACTTAAGTTTGAACTTCTACAAATTCTGTTTCAAATAAAATCAGTTCCTTTGAGGACAACTTGGAGTTCTCCCTTATGAACTGCCTCTCTCCTTGGGCAAAATCTCTGAGCCACTGCTCCAGGCACTGGGGGACGGTGGTAACTTCTGCTTTTCCCAACTGAAACCTCTTCTCATGAGTGAGCTGGGGCAAAGGCTCTAGAGGCTCTGGTATTTTTGGTCTGCTGTGCCTGGGGTAAGGTTTCCACCCTATGAGTGGGGGCTGGTTGGAGGAAGGGAACACCAGACCCTTCAGACACTTTCACTAGGAATTTGGACTCTGCAATGGAGTGGGAGTGGATGAGAAATGCCGGTGTCCTGTCCCCTCCCATGAGATACTGTAACCCTTGATTGGGAGCTGAATGGAGAGGGAGCTCCATTTTTTTGGCCACATCCTCCCAAAGTGGACCTTCTATCTAGCTAAGTTGGGGGCTGGAGGATGGAATGGGTTATGGCTCAAGTGCCACAGACTCTCACTGTGAGATTTAATAGATTTTCTTGAATAAATGTTTCCTTCTTTGTTGTATCCCCTTAGGACAATTTCAGGAGACTTTTAAATGTTTTGATTGTAAAACGACATATTTTACTAGTCCACAGAGCTCCTTGTGTTGCCATTCTGGAAGTGGAATCCCATGAGTGGCCTGTCCTTTTACTTTTAACCTATTAGTATCTTTACATCAAATCGGGTTTCTTTCAGGCAGTATATAATTGAGTCCTGTTCTTTTCTTTAACCTCACAATCATTGCCTTTTAATGGAGCCATTTAGATCCTTTATATTTAATGTGATTATTGGTCTGGGTTTGCATATTCCATATTATTATTTGTTTTCTAATTGTCCCATCTGTTCTTCATTCCCAGTATCTTCTTTTTATGCTTTTAGATTAATGTAGTAGTTTTTTATTCCATTTTATCTCCTTTGTTGATTTTTGGCTTATTTGCTATACTTTTACTTTTTGGTAGTCAGTTCAGGGTTTGTAGTATATACCTACAATTTATCACCATATATTCAAGTAATACCACTTTGAATAGAGTATAAGAATTTTACAACTGTATAATTCCATTTTATTTCTTCCAGCCTTTTCTTTTGCATTTGTTGGCATATATTTTGCTTTTACTTATGTTATAACCCTCCCAATATAATATTATTTTTGCCTTAAACTGTCCATTTTTAAAGTTATTTTTAAAATTTAAAAATAGGTGGTTTATATTTATACACATATTTATCATTTCTGATGCTGTTTCTGAAGGACTTTTAAAACCATTTTTTTTTAGAGAGAGAGGGTGAGTGGGGGGGGCAGAGGGAGAGGGAGAGAGAATCTTAAGCAGGCCCCATGCCTGGTGTGGAGACTGATGTGGGGCTTGATCTCACAACCCTGAGATCATGACCTGAGCCAAAATCAAGAGTCAGACACTTAACTGACTAAGCCACCCAGGCGCCCCTAAAACCTTTTTTTTTTAATCCTGCATATTTGCTGATGAATTCTTTGAGAATTTTTATCTCTAAAAAAAGGTATTATTTGGTCTTCATTATTGAACATTTTGTCCGTTTTCAATTTTAGTTTGACAATTCTTTTCTTTCACTACATTAATGATGTTGCTCCACTGTTTTCTTGTTCCCATTGTTTCTGAAGAGAAATGTGCTATTATATTTTATCTTTGTTCCATGTTACATAATGAGTCTCTTTCTTTCCCCTCTGTCATCTTTTAAGATTTTCTCTTTTTTACAGCTTTCAAACATTTTGATTATAATGTAACTCAGTGTAGTTTTCTTTATGTTTCTTGTGCTTGGGATTCACTGAGCTTCTTGGGTGTGGATTTATGGTTCTCATTAAATTTGGAAATTTTTCAGCTATTATTTCTAAAAATATTTTTTCTGTCCACCTCCCTTTGGTAACTACAATAATATGTATATTAAACAACTAGAAGTTGTCCTACAGCTTGTTATTGCTCCATTCATTTTTAACAAAGCTTTTTTTTTTTCCTATGTGTGCTTCATAGGAAGTTTTTAAAAAAAAATCTCATTATGGCTTCAAGTTCACTAATCTTTTCTTCTGAAATGTCTAATCTAATCTGTTAATCTCTACAATGTAATTTTCATCTCAGACCATGTATTTTTGATCTCTAGCAGTTCAATTTGAGTCTCTTTAAAAAATAACTTTAGGGGCACCTGGGTGGCTCAGCCAGTTAAACGTCTGCCTTCAGCTCAGGTCATGACCCTAGGGTCCTGGGATCAATCCCCACGTCAGGCTCCCTGCTCTATGGGGAGTCTGCTTCTCCCTGTCCTCCCCACTCCTGCTCTCTCTCTCAAATAAAAAAAGTCTTTAAAAAATAACTTTATGTCTCCTATTAACATGCTCACTCTTTCCTCTATTTTTTTCAACACACAGAATACATTTACAATAGCTATTTTAATGTCCACATCTGTTCACTATATCACCTGTGTTATTTCTGAATCTGTTTCTATTGATTGATTTTTATCATTATTGGTTGCATTTTTTGCTTCTGTGCATGCCTAATAGTTTTTTTTTTAAAGATTTATTTGTTTATTTTAGAGATGGGGAGGGACATAGGGAGAGGGAGAGAGAGAATCTCAAGCAAACTCCTTGCTGAGCATGGAGCCTGAAGGGGGGCTCGTCATGAGATCATGACCTGAGCAGAAATCAAGAGTTGGATGCTTAAGCGACTGAGTCACCCAGGCACCCCTGCCTAATAGTTTTTTATTAGATGCCAAACATTGTGAATTTTACCTGTTGGGTTCTGGTTTTTATAATAGTAATAATTCCTTTAAGCAATTTTGAGCTATGTGCTGGGATGCAGTTAAGTTACTTGGGAACAGTTTTATCCTTTTGAGGCTTGCTTTCTAGCATTATTAGATGTAACCAGAACAGTCTATAGTTCAGGGTAAAATTTCTTGACGACTGAGGTAATAACTAGCTGAGAGATCTACCCAATACCCTGTATATTTTGAGGTTTTTCTCACCTCTGGTAGACGAGAAGATGAACTATTTCCATCCCTCTGTGAACTCTGGGGTTGTTCCACCCATTCTTTTTTGGTGGTACTTTTCCCTGGCTTGGGTAATTTCTTCACACATATGCACTGATCAGAATTCAGCTGGAGACTCCCGGAGAACCCTATGCAGATCTCCAGAGCAAGCACACTCTCTCTTTTTGCAGTTCTCTGCCCTCCAAGCAGCTCTCTTTTCTTTGGCCTTCTACTCTAGGACTTTTGCTCAACTGTTTCCTCAACTCTGGGAGACCATGGGCCTTGGGATTTCCTCTCCCTGCACTGATGCCTGAAAACCCTCTTCAGGCAGTAGGATGGAGGAAATGATACTACTTCCCTCATTTTCCCCTTCTCTCAGGTATCAGGGTCATGAACTGCCTGCTGTACCATATCTAGGAATCGTCTGTTCCAATTTTTTAATTATTTAAAGTGGGAGGATAAATCCAAACCTGTTTCTCCATCATGGCCAGATCCAAATCCTGAGTCAGTCTTGAATTAATCCTCGGATGCTGTGTTAAGAGGATTGGCTATCTTTCTCATATGACACGTGTGGGTCCTGTGATGAAGAGGTTCAAGGAAACTCCCCAACTTCTGTCAGTGTAAGGGTGTAACGGTTGTTGCTATTCTAACAATGGCCACTAGTTATGATAATGAGGATGTTAGATAATTGTTTGTAAAGCATGTGGCATGTGGGCACCATTAAAGTGCATCTGCTACTAGAGGCAGAAGGGAATACAATTTTAGGTCAGTACACCTAGAGTCACAAAGGGCAGTGTGTGAATCCAGGCTTTGCTGTGGACTAGCAGGGGGACCCTGGGCAAGTTGTCTAACCCCTTGGTACATCAGTCTCCTCAACCACTGGTCTATTAACAGAATCGGGGTGAATGTGGGCTGTTGCACCCACTCAGAGGGGAGAGTGCCAGGAAGTGGGTTGTGAAGGTTCATCTGGGTCCAGGAGGGGAGGGTCCCTAGAACATGGGACCTCAGCCTGTCCCACCCAGCATTGCAGGGAGAGCAGGGTGTGGCTTGTATCAGCCTTGGACATGACCCTGCAAGTGGCTAAGAAGCCCCTGGAAAACAAGATCCACAGGATGAATTCTCCAGCCCATGGGACATGTACAGGGAGGAGTGACTGACTGAGATTGAGAGTACTCTGGATATCTAGTCTTTCCACTTCATGTTATGAGGACCATATTTGTTTCAGGGTCTGCTCGGCTTTGGCTTCCTCTATTGTGTCAGCAGCTACTGCTGTCACTGACACTGCTGTGGGAAGAGGCACAGCCAGGGGTTATGGGCAGGACCTCTGGGGTCAGACATACTTTGGAGTTAGTGTTGACATCTCTCCTCCTGCCTCTGGTGTGCTTGAGTAAAACAGCTGATACACAGTACATCAGTAACTCATCTGTAAAACAGTGATTAATAACAATAACCACCTCCCAAGGATGTTACGACTATTAACAGAGTTAACTGAAGGTCAAAATAGGGCCTTTCTGGAAACAGTAATAATGACAAAAACAGTAATAATACTGGCTAGTGTTTACCTCATATTTATTCTGTGTCAGGCCCTGTGAAAACTTTTGCTCAGATCATCTCATTTGCTTTTCACTACAACCTATGAGGATTGACTCTGTTTCACAGTGAAGAAGACTGAGGCACAGAGATAGTGGGGGAAGATCCCCAGTCATACAGCTGATATGAAGAGAACAATCTGAGATTGGCACTCAGGAAAACCCCAGACCCCAAGTTCCAGACCACCTCCAAGAATAGGGGTATGGCATGGAGGGGTCCATTCCAGAAGGGGTTCTGCTGGGGCTGAAAACTCAGAGAAGGAATCAAAGTGGGCTGCTGTGGGCAGCGACTACTGGGAAGACACACCAAGAGGATGAAGGGGTCAGAGGGCAAGTGATGATGCCTTCCAGATGGTGGGGATCAGAGTACTGATCCAGGACCAAAGTACAGAGGAGAAAAAGACCCAGGATGCATTCATTCATACATTTATCATTTCAATAGCATTTCCTGACCTCTAGCTGTGTTCTGAAAGGGATCCAGAAGGGTTTCAGAAAGATCTGTCTTGGAACAGAGCCCTCAGACCCAATCTCACTCCTAGACATATTGTTCTATATGACTTATACAGAGCTAGACTGAACCACAATTTTTGTGAATTTAATTTGTTTCTATAATTTACAACAACAGGAGATGACAAGAACCCAGACTTCTGGCTTCACTGGGAAAATCACAGCCCCTGGCCATGCAGGGATCTTATTCTGGATGCACCCTCAGATGGGGACGTTATTAGTATCCACCCTGAAGGCTGATTGGCAGGGAACATATATCATACCCAAGGGCTGCTCTTCCAAACCTTGAGATGAGCTGGGTTCTCTTATGCACATTAACTGCCTGGCCTTGGGACAAGGAAGTTTGAGAGCCCTGTTCCTTGACATCCTCCAGATGTCCTCACAAACAAATGCTCTGTGAAGCAGATATTTTCATCACATGACTTTGCTTTATACAGTTACTCAAATAATATATGCATATGGGCCAAGTGTAAAAGATTCTATTAGTACATCAGTGCCTTCCTGGGCCTACCCCTGGAGTTAGTTCTGGGTGTTTCCTTCAAATATATTTCTCTGTATTTGACGCCCCTCCACCCCCCCACACACACATTCACTGAAGGTCCCACTATGAGCATCTCCCATTTGTTCTCTGCTCCACCCATTATTTGCATATCTGAAAAGATCCCTCTGATCTCTATAGACTGGTCCCTTCATTTGGTTCCATGGCCAGTGAGCACTCCATGGTAAAACATAAACACTTCATCTCTCAGTTACCATCCAATGATCACTGACTATTAATGGACATTTAGAGGATTTTCCTGATTGATTGCTACTACTTTCCTATACACACAGCTCTGTTCATGTGGGTATTGATTATACATTCTTTTAAGGGGAATTGCTGGGGCAAAGATCAGGCATTCACTGATCCAAGCAGTGTCCATTATGTGCTAGGCACTAGAGAGACTGAGGATATTGAACAAAAACAGTCCTTGTCCTCACCAGCCTAGTTTGCAAGGATTTTTCATGTTGGTAGATGCTGCCATGATGTGGTCCATCACTGGTCCAGGAGAAGAAAAGCTTGTTGACTGGCATTCTCACATCATTCATGGGGCAGGAGCTCTGATGCAGAGTACTAGACACTTACAAATTTGACCTCATCAAGATCTTCAGGGTCTAGGGATAAGACTCTTCATCTGGGTGTGTTATGGGCTGAGGAGGGAGAGAGATAGGAAAGGACTGGTCCGCTAGTAATGAGGTGGAGGGAGATGGGAATCCGAGTCCACTCAGTCGTGTGAGAGGGAGGCTGAGCCTGGTTAGAAATGAAAATTCTTGGACCCCACCCCTGACACACTGAATCAGAAACTCTGGGGGTAGGGCCCAGCAGTCATGTTTGAACAAGACCAACAGGTGATCTTGAAGTTTCACCTTAGCATTAGAACCACAAGAATGATCCACAGGACTTAAGTGACAAAGAGCCCCTCTGAGGTCTCACCTCCTGGGGGTGTACCAGGGATGAGGTATGAGGATGAAACTGTCCCCTGCGATACTTAGCACTATGGGTACACAGATGGACACAACCACTACAAATACTGTGTATGCAGGGGCAGGAAAGTCCACCCCACCCCAGGGTGATTAGCCGGAGATTCTGACAGAGGTGATGATGATGCTATCTTGCACCCCAGACTGCTAGCCCAGCTTCAGGCAGACACCCATTCTAGGACATCCTCATGGGGCCACTCCAGTCCCATTTTTGCCATGCCACCTCCTACACATCTGAATGACACGGGAGGCAACCAAGGGGAAGGTGGCTGGTGGTGGGATGAGGCAGGCAAGTGTCTGCAGAGAGAGGGTGTAGCCGCTGCCAGCAGAAGAGGTGGTTTGGGGAAAGGACAGGGCTGTTCAGAGGGATTTAAGGGGGGGAGCGCCAGAGGCAGTGAGAAGGAAAGGCCTCTCCACTCTGCAGGATACAGTATCCTACAGTGGGTGCTAAGAGATGGCAGAGATGACAGGATCCACGGGTCTCCATTTATGGATCTAAGATCACCCTAAGACCCGAAGGGGCAGGATGCAGAAGTCACTATGACCAGAGGTGAGCAGGGTGGGTCAGATAACAGGCATCCCCACGATCCAGACCTGAGAGGTCACTCTCAGAACCCTTCGGTCCCAGAGAACTCCCCAGCCCTGTGGTGAACCTGACTTCCAGATGACACGGTGTGACTGCAGACAGCGAGGAGGGCAAGACACCAGGCCTCTCCCCTACAGGGTGGCCGGAACAGAGACTCCCTGTCACTGCCCTCACAGCAGCCCTGAGCTCAAGATTCGTGGCACTGTGTCACAGGGGGCAGCCCGTAGGCTCTGGGAGTGGGTGTGCGAGGCCTCTGAGCAGAAGGGCAGCTGTTACTAGGACTAGGAAACCTCTCAGCCAGTTGACACTATGTTGTCAGGTTGTGACAGCTTTGAGCTGTTTGTGGCTGGTGTCTAGGATGAGATGTCTGAACGATTTGTGAGTCTCTATCCCAGGGTCTGAGGTCTCTGAACTATTTGGTGTGGGGGGAGGGGAGGTCTTTGTCCAGAGGGCTGGGTCTCTGAGCTGTTCGCGAATCTGCATTTGAGAACGTGGTTGCGAGGAAGGCAGGATGGACCTCACGCTCACAGGGCTCTCAGCACTAGCCTGGGAGCTCACATTCGCCGCGCTGCCTCCCACGCCTGCCCCGCTACCACAGGAATGAACGTTTAGTGTCCCCATCCTCAGGGAGGGCCTTTCCTCAGTCCCATGCAGCTCCTAGGAGCCCGTGGTAACAATACAGGTAAAAGGAATATCTGCTAACATTACCCCCACCCCTGCTAGGGGCCAACCGCTGTCACAAACCTATGTACATGTGCTAACTCAGTTAATTGACAAACCCCTAAGGAGAAGGTCATCGTCTGCACGTAAGGGGGCTGAGGCCCAGGGAGGAAGGGCACTCTCAGCTCTTGAGGAGGGAGGAACTGGATGTGACTTAAGCTCTTTGAAGGAGGCAGGCAGAACTCAGCACAGCAAGGCCTGGTAGGGGGTGACTAGGAAGGGGGAAGGGTGAGGGTTGCCCAGGGCCACAAGGACCCTGTAACCGACTCACTTTCAGGATGTCTCTCTGTCTCTCACGCACACACCCTGTTCCCCGGCTCAGTACTTGAGGTATGAAATGCGGAGGTGGTGGTGGAAGGTAGAGAGGTGAGGGAAGCACCTCAGTGCATCAATTTGCACAAAGCCTCAAGCAAACCTAGAGATTCCTGCCTTAGCTTCCCTCCTTGCAGCATTTTTGGGCACTGAGATCAGCAGGAGGGCAGTCAAGGGCATGAGGGGTTGTGAGGAACCGTGCGTACAGCATATGCCTCCCCATAACTGAAACGTGTCCTTGTCCTTAGGGGCAGAGAGTCCCGATGTAGGACAAGGCGGTGTGACTGAGGGCCAGACCACAGGCAGCTGAATTATTACGTCAGGTGCCTCTTTTGCTCTGGAGAGACAGGCACGTACATCATCCAGTAGCAGAGCTGGGGGCCCATAGGTGGGTACTAATTCAGTGGGGACAGTGTGCGGCCAGAGAGTCTCTCTGTCCTGGTCTCTCTAATGCTCTTCTTTCTCTGGCTTCTCTGTGCCTGTGACTTTGTCTCTGTTGCCCACCCACCTGGGTGGGACCTCACTCATGCCAGAGGGCCCTTGCTTGGTCTTTCCTGAGGCTATCATCCTTTGACAGGGATGTTCATGGGGGAACCGTGGGGGGTTGCTCATGAGTCTATGGAACTGTCCAAGGAAGGTATGTTCAGCTGCAGAGGCGTAGAAGGGAAGTTCTCTCCTGGGGCAAGCAGAGAGCTGCTCCCCATACACTGGGTGGCCTGGGCCTCTGGCCTCTGAAAGAACCTGAGGGGCTTTTCTACTACAAACAACAACAAAACAAACAAAACCAAACCAACCAACAACAACAAAAACCCCAAACCAAAACCTCCAGGGCTCAAACAGAGTAAATCAAAGTCCTCACCAAGGCCCTGAAGGTGCTACAGGATCTGGCCTCCCGCCTCATCTCCTACCTCTCTCCCTCAGCCTTGCTGAGCCAGCTACATTGGCCTCCTCACTGTACCTCATACACCCTGGACGAATTTCCACTCTCGCACTTTTCCATCGGCTCTACCTCTGTCTGGGATACTTTTCTTGCAGATATTCATGTCCTCTAGGTGTCCGCTCAAGGATCACATGCTTTGAAAGACTTTCCTTGACCTGTTTCTAGAAATTGACCCCTCTATTTCGTTTTTCTGATTTAATTTTTAATCGCAGCCATTGCCAAAACCTGACAACTTCCTTACATTTTTGTGCTGTATGATCCCAATAGAATGTAAGCTCTGTGGGAGCAAGGTTTTCTTTTTTTTCTATGTCCGTTCGATTGTATTCCTAACAGCCACAATACTGCCTGACATCTAATTTGGAGGGAATTAATGAACGAATGAGAGAATGAGTAAATAAATGCAAGGCTGTGATGAGGCACATAGCTACACAGGCTAAAGGATCCTCCTAGGGAACATGTTCACGGGTGACAGGCTGGTGACGGAGTCGGAGGTCTTTATCTCACTTTCTCAGTGTCCTTGGGGCTCCTGGGAGATGGCCCCTTCCCTAACAGAACCAAAGATCCTGCTATCCCTCTGACCTATTACTCATAGTCAACCACAGAGGCCTGCCCCACACCAGGCCTCTAACCCCAGTCCTGTGCTCTAGCCTTCCTGCCCCTGCTCCCCCACTAGCCCCATTCTGCATTGCCCAGGGAGACACAAGCCAGCACAACGCCCAGCACATTAAAAAACAAAAAAAACAAAAAAAAACAAAAAACGCTTGCAACGCTCCCTGGTACAATGGTGGCCACTGGAGGGAGGTAAATTTCAGCTCAGGAAGATTTTTTTCCCCCGAGTCCAAGACTGCAGCGAGCTGTGGAGTTTGCATCCTGGTTCGGCCCTCCCTCCCTCTGGGGCCAGCCTGGAACGGCCCGTGGGCACGGGCTTCAAGCAGCCATTCCAGGTTCGCACCACCAAGGGGCGCTCGAGATGGAACAGGAAGAGTCTCTGGAAGTACCTCTCCGGGGCAAGGAGGTAGGACCGTCCTCGCCGGGAGGTACCATTAGGGAGGGGGCGTCCGATTTTGGAACAATCCATTGTGTAGGTGACAACACCGAAGGTCTGCATCAGCCACGGTTCCCAACGGAGGCGCTAATAGCGCCGCCGGGTCCTTCCCGCCCGCTCCACTCCATTCTCCTGGCCCATCTGAGCCCGAGTGGACACCCGGTGGGAGGCCGCAGCCTTCCCTTCACTTCGCCGATTCCACCCCTCCGTCTCTACATGGTCACGTCCAGTTGAGCAACAACCGGGCGAGGGATTGGCTCTCCACTGTGGGGGGCGGGGTCAGAGGCTTTCTACGCAGCGATTGGTTCCGGTGAGATGGCCGGAGTAAACCCTTCCGGGGCGCACGGTGCCTCCGAATTAAACCTCCTAGTCCCCGCCTCCGTCCTCGCCTACCCAGTTCCTATTGGTCGTCTGGCTGGGACGGGCAAGACGCTTGCAGAGCTGGAACTCAGGGTGAGGGGTGTGTGTGGTGTTTGTGTGTGTCCGTGTGTGTGGCCTTTCAGAGTGTAGAATTTTTCTCCGAGTTGAACTGCTCACCGACCGACTGCCCCGAGGGGCTGAAGATGCTGCCCTAGTCGGTGGCGAGGTTCGGCGCAACAGCTGGCTGGTAGCCAGTGTCTGGCGCCGGACGCGCGCGGTGAGTGTGCCGTCTTCACGTGAGCTCTTTCAGTCTTGTTCAGCCCTAACCCAGTCACAAGCCTAGTTGGGCGCGTCTGGCGCGGTGCCGTCAGTCCTCCAGATGCAATCAATTAATGTCCAGGACGAGGTCTGTGTGCTTGGTTGGCGTCCCTGCCTAGGAAGTAAAGTGTGTCAGGCAGTTTGGGGATGTGTATCGCTACAGATAGGTCAGTACAGATGCAGTTTGGGTACATTTGATCTTTCTGAGGCTTTTGGGGGATTGTTGAGTGAATGGGATATGCTGTCTGAGTGGATTGTGTACGCCATGGGATAAGGTGTTTTAGGCTGTGTGTCTGTATATCTGGGGGTGCACTTTCTGAGCGTTTTGTGCATTGGTGTCCCTGAGTTTGAGATCTCTATGTTGGCAGCTGCACCCTAGGGTGTGAGATCTCTGAGCTGTTTGTGATTCTGGGTTTCAAGTTGTGATGTCTCTCAGCTGCCTGGGGTGGGGGGCACTGTCTTAAGGTGTAAAGGATCTGAGCTGCTTGGAAGTCTGTGTCCAAGGTGTAGGTTCTCTGATTTGTCTGGGGGCTTTATCTGAAGGTTCTGTGATGTTTCCGAGTTGTTTGAACCTAAATGTCTTTCTGTTTTTGGAGGTCTTTGTATTGGCTTGGGAGGTGTCTGCATGGTTTGCGAGGCTCTCTAGGATGTGACGTAGCTGAGCAGATTTTTTAATTTGTGTCCTTAGAGGGAAGACGTTGGTCTGTTGACGTGTGGGAGTTGTCTCCGTGTGTACGATCTCTGTTGCTTTGGGGAGTCTGTGACTCAAGTTGTGAGCTCTTTGTGCAGAGATTTTGGGGATCTTTTTTAGGTTGTGTTCAGTGATCTGTTTTTGTTGTCGCTGGGTATCTGAGCTGTTTGGGGTCTGTGTCTCAGAAGTAAAATCTTTGACCTTTGTGGTTGTGAGGTCTCTGTCCAGGAAGCGAGGGTTTTGGAACGTGGCAGATATGATTCCAAAGCCCAGAGCCCCAAATCCTGCTTGTGTCATTGGGCAAGTCACCTGTCTCCTGAAGCCTAAATATGGATCACAATCAATAAAATGGGGCCAGTGCCTGTCTTGGAGGGTACCTGTGCAACTTAGAAGTGTGTGTCAGGGTCCTGACTCCCAGCCGTCCTTCCCCAAGAATTTTCTGATCACCTGCTGTGTGCCTGAGTACTTTTCTAGGAGTTGGAATACAACACAGGACAAAACTGACAAAGTCTCGCATTTCATAGAGTTAGCCAGTGAATATATGTTGACTATCAGAGGGTGGCAAGTGCTACATAGAAAGATAAGGCGGTTAGAGGAAAGAGTATGTGCGGAGCATGTTGTTATTTATTCAGGGTGATGAGGGAAGGACTCCCTCAGACGGTAATGACTGAGCAGAGGCCTGAGGAAGTGAAGGAGCAGGCCGGGGAACCACCTGCATTGTTAGAACATTGCAGGCAGAAGGTACAGCAGGTGCAACAGTGCTGAGGGGAAATCCACTGGGTGCGTTCCTGGATATCAAGGAGTCCTGTGATGCTGGCCAAAGCCCTCATCGCTGGGTTTGACACATAGAGCTCATTGAAAGGTGTCTGGTGTTGCTGTGTCTGTTTCTCCCACAACCTGTGAGGGAGGTGGTCTTCATCCCCATTTTACAGACAGAGGACCCAAGGCTCCGAGAAGCGCACGGAATCTGCTCTCCTGCTTACACCTGAAATTGCTAAAAGAGGGGGAAACCTTGTGCTCCGCCACGAGAGACAGAGGGCTTGAGTGTCAGAGCCGCAGGGTGGATGCCGTCCACCCTGGATGTCAGCCAGCCAGCTGATGTAAATGATCGTACGGGAATCATGACCCTCATTACCTTTCTACACTTGATGGAGGTCAGGACTGAGAAAGAACAGGGTTAGAGAAGAGAGGCAGGAAGAGGAAGCTGGAGAGCAGTGAGGGGAAACAAAAGCACTGGCTTCATGATATTGCCCAGATTTGGCCCAGTTCACCTTAATTAACTGATGGTACTGAGATATATTCACCTCTTCCCCTCCCCTTTCTTTCCCTTCTCTTCTCTTCTGTGCCTGAGCAGTTCAGCGCTAAAGCCATTCGGTGCTACAGAGCAAGGCAAGTGTGTGTGTGTGTAGGGGCATCCCATACTTGAGGAGTCAGAGCCCAGGCACAGTGACAAGGGCATCCATACATAGGAGCAGGCTGCACTGGGGACAGAGCCCAAGGTGGTGAGGAGGATGTCCCCGGGGATTGGATGGGGAGAAGGCTAACTGGCTCAAGGATTCTAACTCGAGTGGTGTATGGAGGTCGAGGTCAGGGAGTGGTTCAGCAGAGCATGTGAGGGTGGGCCTCTGTCGTGCAGGAGGGGTGGCTTATATACAGTGGGATTCATCAACTCAGTAAATGTGTAAAAAGATACTGGGAGACATGACTCTCACTTTCGGAAAAGGGAGTTTCAAATACAGAAGGGAAGAAAACAAATTCTGAGGTGTTACATTGGGATTGGAGGTCTCCATGTGAACTCATGCTTTTCGGTATGTATGTGTGCATATATGCAGAGACTGATAGATACAGATGTTCATACGCGTTTGTGTTGGGATGGCAGAGGGAAAGGAGAAATGAACCTGGCTCAACTTGTGGTACCAGTTATAAGGGACAGGTCAAGGAAGGATTGGCTGCTGTCAGAAGGACACACAAAATTGCTCAAAGGGGCTCCCACTGGAACATACTGGCGATAATTTTGTTTTTTCAGCTTTATTGAGATACTGTTGATATATAACATAAGTAAACGTAAGGTATACAAGGTGATGACGTGATACATGTATACACTGTGAAATATTTACTACGTAAAGTTAGTTAACACTCTGTTCTTTCACATAATGACCATTTCTTTTTTTTGTGGTGATAACATGTAAGATCTACTCTCTTAACTTTCCATATCTAATACAGTATTGTGAATGATAGTCACCATGCTGTCTATATACATTAGATCCCCATAACTTATTCATCTTCTGGCTGGAATTTTGTGCCGAAGACCAACGTTTCCCCCCAACCTCTGGCAGACACCATTCTCATCTCTATTTCTATGAGTTTGCTTTTTAAATTTCCACATATGTGACACCATAAGGTATTTATCTTTCTCTGTCTGACTTATCTCAGTATAAAGCCTTCAGGGTCCATCCATGCAGTTGCAAAAGGCAGGATTTTCTTCTTTTTTATGCCCAAATAATATTCCATCGTGTATCTATAGCACATTTTCATGATCCATTGATCCCTCCATGGACACTGATGTTGTTTCCATATCTTGGCTGTTGCTGCATAGTGAATCATAAAATCGGTGTTACTCCTCCAATTTCCTTTTTCTTTTTCAAAATTATTTGACTATTCTGCTTCCTTTGCCTTTCTGCCTAAACTTCGTAATCAGTGTATATTTCCAAAAAAGTCCTACTGGGATTTTTGATTGGAATTGTATTAATATGATGGATCCCTTTGGGACCTGTTGACATCTAAATTGTACTGACTTTACCAACCCATGAACACAGTATGTGTCTCCATTTATTCAGGCCTTCTTATACTTCTTTCCTCCGCCTTTTGTAGTTGAGGGCATACGGGTCCTGTGTATGTTTTGCTAGATTTGAGGGGGGAAGCTATTTTAAGTGATATGTGCCAGTGATTTCTGCTTTTTGTTTTGTTAGGTAATTGTTCATTGCTAGCATGTAGAAATTTGCTTGACTTTTTGTGTTGAGCTTGTATGCTGCAACAACGTTGAATGCACTTACTAGTTCTAGGAGGTTTTTTGTTTAATATCATGGGATTATCTATGTACATAATCATGTCATCTGTGAATTGGAACAGTTTTATCTCCTCCTTCCTGATCTTTCTTTTTTCTTTCCTTTCTGGAATGGCTAGGACTTCCAGCAAATATTGAATAACAGAGGGGAGAGTGGATATCCTAGCCTCATTCCTGGTCTTAGGGAGAAAACATGTAGTCTTTCTCCATTAAGTAGGATGGGAGGTGTAGGTATTTTTGTAAGATGTTTTAAATCCAGGTTAAGAAAACTCCCTTCTGTTCCTGGTTTGTGGAATGGTTCTATCATGAATGGCTGTTGAATTTTGTCAAATGCTTTCTCTGCATGAATTGATATGGTCATGTGTTTTTTTCTTTGATACGCTAATATAATTGATTTATTAATTGACTTTTAAAAGATTTATTTACTTATTTTTGGAGAGAGCGAGAGTGCACGGGAGTGGGTGGGGGGAAGGAGCAGGGGGAGAGGGACAGGCAGACTCCCTGCTGAGCATGGAGCCCAAGGCAAGGCTCGATCCTAAGACCCTGAGATCATGACCTGAGCCAAAACCAAGAGTGGGGCACTTAACCAACTGAGCCACCCAGGCGCCCCTATTCATTGATTTTTGAATACTGCACTGCCTTTGCTTTTCCAGGATAAACCCAACTGGGTCATGCTGTATTATTCCTTTGATATATTATTGAATTTTATTTGCTAGTACTGTCTTTGATTTTGGTATCGGGGTAATGGTGATCTGATAAAATGATTCAAGAAACATTCCCTGTCTTCTGTTACTTGAAGGGGTTGTATAGAATTGTTGTTGTTTCTTAAACGTGTGGTAGGATTTTCCAGAGAAACCGTCAGGGCCTGGAGATTTCTTTCCTGAAAGTTTTTAAAAGATAAAAATTTTTAAATAAGATGTATGTTTTTCAGATAATCTGGGTGGTTTTTTTTTTTCTTTGGTTGAATTTTAATAGTTGGTCTCTTTCAAGCAATTGATTGTTTCATCTAAGTTGCCGAATGTAGGTACGTAGAGTTATTTGTTAGAATCTTTTCACTGTAGAGTCTGTAACCTATTTCTTTCCTCATAGTGTTGTATCTTTCCTTTCTTTCTGTGTCAGTCTGGATAGAAACTTATGAATTTTTATTGACCTTTTCAAAGAACCAGCTTTTGGTTTCAATGATTATTCTTTTCCTGATAACTGTTCTAATGTCTGTTTCCCGTATTTACTTGCTTTGAGTTTATTTTTATTTTCTTTTTCTACTTTCTTAAGGGGGAAGCTTTCATTATTGATTTGGGTCCTTGATTCTTTTCTAATGCAAACATTTGATGCTGTACATTTACTGCCCAACGCTGCTGTAGCTGCATCCTGCAAATTTGGATATCTTGTATTTTCATTTCCATTCAGTTCATCTGATAAAGGGTTAGTATCCAGAATATTTTCTAATTTCCCTTGAGACTTGCCCTTTGCACGCCCCATGGATTATTTAGAAGCGTATGGTATAATTTCCTTGTGTTTGGAGATTTTCCTCTCCACTTTTCCTACATATTCGTAGTTTTTCTCTTTTGCTCAGCAGCATTCTCCGTATGATTTCAACTATTTTATAACTTGTAATATTTGGCCTTCGGCTCAGGTCATGATCCCAGGGTCCTGGGATCGAGCCCCGCATCGGGCTCCCTGCTCGGCGGGAAGCCTGCTTCTCCCTCTCCCACTCCCCCTGCTTGTGTTCCCTCTCCCGCTGTGTTTCTCTCTGTCAAATAAATAAATAAAATCTTCAAAAAAAAAAAAAAACTTGTAATATTTGTTTAAGACCCAGGATGCAGGGTACCTTGGTGAAACTCCCATATGCCCTTGAAAAGAATATATTCTGCCACTGCTGTGGGAAGGGTTCTGCACTTGTCGCTTACGTCCAGGTAGTTCACGGTGTTGTTCAGTTCATCCACATATTGCTGATTTTCTCCTGTTCTTTCTGCACACCTTCTGCATCTGTTGAACTCTGCAGCTACCATTTGTAGATTTGTTCATTTATCCTTCCCTTCTGTCTGACTTGGTGATGTATCTTGAAGCACTGTTGTTGTTGGGTGTTGTGCAGAGAAGAGTTAACATAGCAGGCCTGAAACCACTATCCTTGCAGAGATCAGCATGCTGGCCCTTACCTTGCATCCGGGAACTTGAATTTTGGGAGGCTTCCCACCATTCCCTACCCGAGCAGGATGCTTTACTCTTCCTAAACTGTCCAAACAATATGTTTCATGCTAAACACCTGCTTTCCTTCTGGAAATCTGAAATCTCTGTACGTGCTAGGCAGAGTGTGTCTCTGTGTCCAGCCCCCAAAACAAACCTCAGACACAGTGTTAGCCATGAGCTTCCCTGGTAGACAGCGTTTCGTGTGACTTACCATGATTTGTGGCTGGAGGTACAAATAGCATGACTGTACTGGGAAAGGACTCTTGGAAGCTTGCACTGGTTTCCTCCAGATGTTACCCAGGGGACCTTTTCCCCTGAGTAATTTTGCTTTGTATCCTTCTGCTGTAATAAATCTTAGCCCGGAGGATGACTGTGGGCTGAGTCCTTTGGGCCCTCCTGGGGATTCAGCAAAACCAAGGGTGGTCTTGGGACATCGGAAACAGCGGTGGTAGCCGTGGGACTCACTAGCGAGAAGACCCTGCCTCACTAAAATGTGCTGAAAGGCTTCTCTGAGTAAGGGAAGGCTGATGCGGTAGAGATGATGAACCGTTTGTGCCCAGTGACTGTGGATATACCCACGGTATGAAACAGCAGCTGAACTGTTGTAGCCACCTTATGACTTGGGGCTTGATTTTCTCAGGGCCAGGGAAGAGGATACAGACCTTCCCAAAGGTGAGCTTTGGGTCAGCCAAAAGTGTTGAAAGTTTAACTTGCTCTCCTCCTCCCAAGTGGGAGGAAACAAATTTAATCAGTTCCCTGAGCCGGAAAAAGCTTTCTGTAAACTAGAGGCAAAGACGGCGTGGGGGGAAAAGCACTCCAGCCTTTTCCTCACCTTGCTTACTGCTTCTGTGGCTGGCCCTCCCCCCATTCCAACCAGGAAGCCCCCTGGTCCCTGTGTGGTCACCGGTAAGTGTCAGTTTACTGCTAGCAGTTTCCATAAACTTTCAGTGAGAGGGGAAAAGGGAGGATTTCAAAATGGCTTCGAACATTGTGGCTGTTGGTGCCTGGATGCATTGAGAAAATTGATTCAAGATGTGAGGCAGGGCCGCTGTTCAATGCAGCTGCGCCCAGCAAGGGAACGACCTTTCCTAGCCTGGTCGCTGCATGAATGAGAGAGACAAAAGGGGCAGGAGGTGATGTAAACCCGTTTTGAAAATGTTGAAAATTCAGGATTTCATCCTGACAGTTCCTAATGATCACGAGTCTTTGTCGTTATGCAGTAGGTTTTTCCTATGCAAACGCTTTTGTCCCTTTTGAGAACAGGCCCTCCATACAGAAGGTTTAGAGGAGAGGAGGGGATAAGTAAAGAAATGTGAAAGTTCAATTTCAGAATCGTACACACACTGATTTTGTAACAGTGGAGAAAACGCAAACCTGGCACCTGGGGAGAGGCAGAGGGAGGAAGCAAAGACATTATGACCTCTGTGTGTCCAAAACTGTTCCTGGAAACTGTTTTTTTTTTTTTTTAAGATTAAATGTATTTATTTGACAGAGAGAGAGCACAAGCAGGGGGAGCAGCAGAGGGAGAGGGAGATGCGGGGCTCCATCCCAGGACCCTGGGATCACGACCTGAGCCAAAGGCAGACGCTTCACCCACTGAGCCACCCAGGCGCCCCCTGTCTATTTTGTTTTGAAGAAATACTCACAGTGCAGTCTTTCCAAGTGGCTGTGAGCACTTGGATGCAAACTGGCTGCTGAGCCTGCAGCCACACCTGCCAGAGCTGGGACTGTGGGACAGCAGGCGTGGCCCCAGCTCTTGGGCTTTGCCGGCGCAGCACTTCCACGTGACCTCCTCCCTCGGAAGGAGGTGAACTGGTGTGTGGACAGACCATACTTTTGGAACTGACTGCCTCCAGGCAGCCCTCTGAAAGCAAGGGCTCAGACGGGGAGTCCTGGAGGGGAAGATCCCTTGGTGGGAGGCCACAGCGAGGCCCTGGTGAGCTGTATTGCCTGATTCGTGTGTGTCCAGCTCTGGGCTCCCTAACACTTGTAAACTCTGTTTCAGGAGTGTCACATGTGCCCTCTGCGATTACACTTCGTGTGTGCGCGCTCTGCCTAGCCTGCCGCTGCCTCAGCCTGGAAGATTTCAGGTCTGCTTCTGCTTCCCCGACCAGAGTGTGCTGTGCCTGAATTTGTGCTAAAAACAAGGTTCAGACAAACACTTAAGCAGTAAGTTATCTCTTTTACTACGTTAGACTTTTATGGTTGGTGAGAATTGTTTTAACTGGTCAAATCTGGGACCCCCTGAGGGATGTAATGGGAGATGAGTACCGCAGGCTGCTGGGACCCTGCTGCAGGGGTCCTAAGACAGGCCTGTGGCACTTGCGTCCTGCCCTCCGCAGCCTGACGTGCTTCAGTCTGGACATGGTTCTGTCGTGTGGTTCGTCATTTTGACGCGGGGTCCAGCCATTCCCGGTTTCCTTCAGTTCCACAGGTGTGGACTGGCCTTCTGCTAAGTGTCGGGGCCTCCGGTCTGAGGACACCACGATGAACTGGGTGTGTGTCCAACCTTCCAAGAAGGAGGTAAGAGTCTGGTGAGGGAGACAGACGTGGAAGCAAAGTGGCAGTGGTTAAGCTGGTTTCGTTCGGCCACTCCTGGCAGATCACACGATGAACGTCTCCCACTGAATTCTTCCCGTCCTTTCCCAGCATATCCTGCAGAAGCTGCATCTGGTCCGTACACTTGGGTTCCCCTCCTCCTGTCTCCTCCATGCACAGCTGCAGCTACCGAGTGATAACTGGCATGTGGTCGCAGACTCAAAGCCAGGAAGGGAATGGCTTTCGCTGATGTGTTTTCCAAAACGGTCAAGGGTTATTGGTACCTTTCCAGGTAAAACAACATGCCAGTTTCCCTCAGTTTACAGGGAAGTTACATTCATGGAAATCCAGTGTACTGAAGTCTCTGCAAAAAAGGTTTGCATCCCTGCAACTTTCCCTTCCTAAATGCCGGGACCTCCCTTTCATCATTTCAACAATCAAATTGCCCTCTGAACTTTTCAAAATGTGCCAGTATTTGGTTTAAATATTAAGTATTATTATGCAGGTACCCTCCCCCCAAAGCCTCGTATTCACAACCGAAGGACAGGAATGTTGTGGTCCTTGCCTGCATTTGGTCAGAGGAAATAGTGTGGCAGCGTGGAGTAGGCACAGTACCCCCCAGGAAGGATTCCGGGCACCTTCCTCTTCTGTCTGCTTACTGTGATGAGAAAATGTTTCTGGGACAGCTAGGGTGTGAGGTTAAAGCTTTGTTTCAGGGGTCACCACTGCCATGGATGGCAGTGCCCAGGATGGTTTTGTGGTAGTCATGGCTCTTAGCTCCTGGACCTGGGCTTCTCTTCATGATGAGAAGCCCTTCCACGTGCGGACAGCGGGGCGGGGGGTGGGGGTGGGGGCGTGGGGGCTGGGCTAGGGCTAGGGCTTGGGCTTGGGCTTGAAGCTACTGTCCTGTTTGGGCCAGCAGATGAGATCACAGACGGACAGCTACAAGAAGAAGAGGGAGACGATCTTCCTAAGGTCAGGGGCAGGTTTCTGGCAGGGGAAGGGAAGACATTGGCCCCAAGTTCTGGTTGCTCCTGGCTGATGTGGAATGGAGTGTGGGTGCGAGAATGAGCCGAAGGCTGAGAGGAGGTGGGGATAATAGATCGCGTAACCTCACATCATATGGGTTACATGGTCCTTGAGAAAAGCCCATGCCATCGTGGGATCTAAATGTCATCTCCTGTCACCATCCCCATCCACTGGCCTTGAAGAAAATGGTTTTTTGTTTTTTGTTTTTTGTTTTCTTAAGATTTATTTTATTTATCTGACAGAGAGAGACACAGCGAGAGAGGGAACACAAGCAGGGGGAGTGGGAGACGGAGAAGCAGGCCTCCCGCCGAGCAGGGAGCCTGATGCGGGGCTCGATCCCAGGATCCTGGGATCATGACCTGAGCCAAAGGCAGACACCCAATGACTGAGCCACCCAGGCACCCCAAAGAACAGGGTTTTGAGATAGACAGAAGCCTTCAGGAAGAAGGCCAGCGGGGTCATGATGTCTTCTCAGAAAATGCACTGCCCTGCCCTTGCTTTGCCTCTCATGCCGTGTTCATTATGTCCCGTCTTCTTGCCTGCTTTCAGGCTGGTCTTCTCATGTGCGTGTCTGTCAAGAAAGTCACTACCTTGGAGACAGGCTCGCTCCCAAAGGGGCTTAATAAAGTTCTTGAGTGTTTCCTAGGCAGAGTTAAAAATCACAGTCTAGGGCACCGTTGTGGCCTCACTAAATGAGATTCACTGGGTGTGGATCAGAGTGTGTGCATTTGTTTAAAAAGATTTTATTTATTCATTTGAGACAGAGATAGAGAGCATGAGCAGGGGGAGAGACAGAGGGAGAGGGAGAAGCAGACTCCCCGCTGAGCCAGGAGCCCGATGTGGGGCCCGATCCCAGGATCCTGGGATCATGACTTGAGCTGAAGGCAGACGCTTAACCATCTGAGCCACCCAGGCGCCCCAGCATGTGCATTTTTTCAAAGTTCCTGGGTTCTGACTCATGTGGACAGCTTGTCTGGGAACTACTGGAGCAGGGGAATGGTCCTGTTTTTCCTGCCGCCAGGCTTCTCTCTCCACTGTGAGGGTGCGGAAGCGACACCACTTTGGTGCCTTCTCTGGTGCACAAACCCAATGCCTTTGGCTAGGAGACTGATGTGCTGTCTGCTGTTCTAAGGAGGCTCTGAGAGTACTGTTTGCAGAAAGTCTCCTGAATCCAATCCTGTCGAGCTTCCATCTACGTGATTGCTGTTGAAATCACATTTCTGTTTCCTGCGCGGTTCCATGCTATGAAACCAGTCTGGTCTGGGTTAGCCGTTATTCTAAATATTTTGCAGTGGCCATTGGAGCTTACCATTGATTGAACAAATACACAGCAGGGTGAGTTTTCCACAGCGCCTTCAGACCTGTGCCTCCACCGCTTACAGCTGGGCGACACTGAGCACGTTCCCTAACGTCCGTGAACCTCGTTTCCTGTAGCAACATGGAAACGCTAGTTAGTGGTAAATGTAGCTGCTGCTTGGGGCCGTTTAGAGCACCTTCTATGTTAAGACAAGGAAAGTTGTCAGGACAGCGCCTGGCATGTGGAGAGCTGTCAGTCATTTCTAGCTGCTGTTCCTGTTGTCCTTCCCACATCTCCCTGAAGTGTGTTCCGGACAGATGGTGTTGAGGCTACCTCTGACTCACTGGAGGGACTTGGCACGATCACGCCAGCTCCTCAGGGACTCCAGAATCGAGTTGGGGGCGGGGGCACAGGGGAGGGCGTATGTTTCTCAGCATAGGGAGTATTCAGCTCTCCTTATGGGTGATTATGAAGTCCGAGTGGAAACTTCTCTAGGAAATTAGACCAAATGACCCGTTTGTACGTCTTGTACGATGGTTGGAAAAGTAAGTGGTCACTGGATAAGGATAGAACACGAGTCGGTGAATTTGCATGATCATGTCAAAGAGTGAAATTTAAAGGCCAAAGAACCTCATCACGTGGCTCCTTTTCTTGCTCTTAGTTCTACTGAATCCACTTCTCCTGCATCAGACGGTCACGGGTGAATCTGGGAACGCTATGAAACGGTTACTAGGTCAAATTGTCATCGGTAAGACTTTATTTCTCATGGAGTTCTCACGTGGCCTGTTTTATCGTGTGGATTTTTCTCTTCCACTAATATTCATTATTGATTGAACAAAAGGCCGATGTATTAATATGTTCTGAGCTCCATCATGAGGAGATGGTAAACGGTGTTTTTGGAGAGTCTGAGGAAAGGGGCGGTGGGGAGGGAAAGGGAGAGGGCGAGGTGAAGGTATACTGGGGGCAGGAAGAGAGAAGTCGTGGCAAACAGGAGGGGAGGATGAGGGGCGCAAGCAGAAAGCAGAAGTAAAGAGACATAGGAATAGAAGCTCACATGTCAGGAGGCTTACTATAGGCCTGGCATTGTTTTTAGCTCTTTCCCTACAGATAGAATTTTTTTTTAAGTCATTGACTAGTCACTGCAACACTGGGAGGTAAGTATTTTTAAGGTTGACATGCCCTGTTTACAGACCAGGAAACTGAGACACGTGGAGGTTAAGAGGGGAAGTAACTTACCCAAAGCCACCTAGCCAGCAAGGGCAGAGTCAGGGTGGTGGTACCCAGGTCAGAGAGAAACATAAAGAGACGTGGGATTTGGCCCTAAACTGCAGTGCACCTCCGTGTCCGGTGTCCTCTGGCTCAAAAGACAGGTGAACGTGTGCAGCAACTTAATCTGATTACACTGGATCTGGGTATGGATTGAACATGATGTCTCTTCAGTGCATGAGACCCTGTGGGGTGACAAGTCACTCTAGGCACATCACTAAGTGGGCGTCTGGTTCATATCAAGGTCTGTACATGTGGACGTCAGCATCAGTATCCTCATCGTCATTATCATGATGGACAGTAGTTTATGGTATAACGTTAGGAAACAAAACAGCAGATGAAAGAGTGTAGATGACCTCCCCACTCCAATCTCATAATTTAAAAAATGCATAGCGTGAAGCCTGGAAGAGAGTACACCACATTAAGTCATTTACCCTAAGTGTGAGATGCTAGATAATTTGCAAATAACATTTTGTTCACTGTTTGATTTGCTGTATCTTCATTCTTATTGCACAGCCAGTGTCTCTGGTACGAGTTTCAAGTCGTTTTTATGAAGACTCCAGCTTTGATACCCTTGCCAGGTGAAAACCCAGTCTGGGCATTTAATGCAGAGAGGAGCGATGTGGTACAGTAGAGAGGAGCAGCGGGGGAAGCAGAGAGCTTTGGATGGAAGGTTAGCTAAGTCTGCAAGTGCTATGAAATCGCCCCAGAGGATGCAGGCTGAAACCAAACCAAACCAGACAACAGCTTGCATGTCCCTGAGAGGAGACGGTTGTGCCGTTGAGATGAGGGATCTGCACTAAGATTTCTTAGGCTTTCATTCTCTTTTGGCCCCTGCGGTGCAGCGGGGCAGCGTGTGGTTCTTATGAGGCAGCACTGCTTTGCACCACGCTGTGCATGAGAGTGGCATCCTCACCTGAAGCATTCTCCTTTTGTGGGCCAGCTGGAGTAGTTTTCTTGACGTCTGGAAGCTTACAGATTCAGATGAGAAAGCAGAAAGAAAATACATCGTCCAGTAGTTAGATCCAGCTCTCCTCCAATAGACGCCTACATCGCCAGTGAGGCGCATGCACAGGTGTTGTAGTCACTGGTTGGGAATTAGCAGGTTGGGTTGGGAGACTCAAAGGAGAACCATGGAAGTGAATAAAAGGTGAGAAAACACGTCAGGAGGGGACGAACGGCAAAAAACCTATTTTCTGGCCTTGCTTTTCTGCTAAGAGAGTAGCGTGCTCCATTATTGTGGGGAGAGAGCGCCCTGGCCCGAGGTCTGGGAGGGAATTACTGAGCGTGGTGATGAGCAGTCTGAGGACCCACCATTGGCGGTAACAAGGGGACACTGAGTGTGTGAAGGCACAAAGGTCTCAGCCTTGACCTTAGACTCGGAAAGCTTCTTAGCCCCGCTGACAGTCATGCTACTTCACCTTACAGAAGCTCAGAGCCACCATCCAGCAAAACTGCTGGTGCTCCTCCACCTCCTAATCCAGGTCAGGGTGTGTGCCCAGGCACTGCTCACTGATCTGCATGAGTATGATGGCGACCGTGTGTGTGTGTGTGTGTGTGTGTGTGTGTGTGTGAACACGGGGAGACTCCATTCATTTAACTGTGATTGACCGTGTGTGTGTGTGTGTGTGTGTGTGTGTGTGTGTGTGTGTGTGTGAACACGGGGAGACTCCATTCATTTAACTGTGATTCACCAAGTTCCCAACCACTATCTAGACACTGTGTTGGGTGCCTGGGGGATAGAATGAATAAAGACACTTCCGTGTTTTCGTGGCGTTTATGCCAAATCAGAAGAGAATAGTTCATCTAACCATCATACACAGAAACATAAAAATTACCCCCGTGATTAGTGGTGCCAAAGAGGTGCATTTTATGGAGGTATGATTGATAGGTAGAGCTGCATGTATTTCATGTGTACCACTTGACGAGTATGTATGCAGATATCTGCCATCACTGCCATCAGGGACGTAGATGTAGCCATCACCTCCCACAGTTTCCTGCCACCCCATTTGTTTTTTTGTTGTTGTTGTTCTTTTTGGAAAGGATAACCATATTTACTCATTAAATGCCAGTTAAGTTTTCTACAACACAACTTGAAAATACCCAGCATGCATGTTTAATCTCAGTACAATGGTTTCAAGACCAAGTGTACATGTTACAAGCATCAAGGCTAGATTACAAATTGTCATAGTCATCATCGTCATCATCATCATCTTCTCGTTTTCAACGCATTTGATGATTCATTGGCAGTATTTTCTGATGACACCATGTTAGTGGTAATAAGAATGTTTTTAGACCCAATTAATGATGGATTAATCAGAACATTCTGAACTGCGGATGTTGCAGGAATTGGTGCTTTTACAGTTGGGGACTGTGAAGTGGGCACCTGTACTGTAAACCTTTGCCCTGTGAGGGACATTGGAGTCCCTACTTTAGTTGACACAGACATGGTTTTGTGGGGTTGGTGTGCCAAGTGTGGGAGTACTTGGTCTGCTAGTAACTGAACCAACACCTAACCGTGGAACTGTTATTCTTCCCGCAGAAGTAGATGCCTTTTTTGGTAAAGATTTAAGTCTATAGTTTGGAGCAGTCAAGCAGTATCTATCAGGTGGCAACCTGGGGCCTGAATATGGCTTGATTAATGGCAAAGGAGTTTGATTTCTTTGCCTTGCAATATCTAATAAAAAATCTCTTGGGGGAGGAGAGGTAAAAGACTGATCAGCACGACACTGGATGGCCAGTCGCACATCATCTGCATCAACAGTGGCTTTCTTAGCATGGCTGGAATAAATTTTTGCATCATCTAGAATTGTGGTCACATTTCGGAAGGCAAACTCCAACATCTGATTTATAACTCTTGGCTCATACTCTGTAATCCCCATATCCTTCAGGATTTGTGCCATCATCTGTGCATCTTTCGGCATGCTCTTGGGAGAAGCCATCTTGCCAGACTCCACGATATCCGTTGATCAGACTTCTCGAGCTAAATCACCCATATTAATGTATTTCAGTCCTGATCTTGATGCAAGTTCTTTGCCTAGCATGGTTTTTCCAACCCCTGGTGTACCGGTGAGCAGGATGTTCGGAAGCAACATGGTCCTCACCGCGCTGGCTCCGGGCGTCTAGCCCCGTTTGTTTTTGTTGGTGTGGTTGTTACTATATTATCATCATTAGTGGTAAGGACACTTAACATAAGATCATCTCTTAGCGATTTTAAGTCTACAACACGGTATCATCAGCTAAAGGCACTGTGCTGTAGAGTAGATCTCCAGAACCTGTTTTTCTGGCATAATTAGAACTTTGGACCTTTGACCATCACCTCCCCACTTACCCCTGCCCCAACCCCTGGCAACCATTGTTCTGCACTCTGCTTCTAAGAGTCTGTTTTAGATTGCATGTATAACTGAGATCACGCAGTGTTTGTCTTTCTGTGTCTGCTTTATTTTACTTAGCCATCATGCCCACCAGGTTCGGACGACATGCTCTTATCCGTAGAAAACCCTGAAGACTCTGACAAAGACCAAACCAGACCAAAACAACCGTTAGAACTAAGGAACAAATTCAGTAGTGTTGCTTTCATTTTTAAAGAGTTTACGGGATATGAGATTCTTGGTTGTTGAGCCTTTTGAATGATTATCCCACTTCCTTCTGGCCTCCATTGTTTCTGCTGAGAAGTCTGCTGTTAATCTGATTGGATTGCCCCCATAAGTGAGGGGTCATTTTCTCTTGTTGTTTTCAAGAGTTTCTCCTTGCCTTCGGCTTTCAGCGTTTTTCCTATGATATGTCTGAATCTCTTCTCGTTTCTCCTGTCTGGAGTTCCTTTAGTTTCTTTCAGGCAGTTTCCTTTTGAATATTTTTTCTGCTCCTTTCTGTCTGTGTTGTGGGATTCTCATCCTCTCTGTGGGCGTTCCTAAGAGTGTCCCACATTCCTGTGCAGCTCAGTTTATTTTCCTCATTTGTCTTCCTCTCTTTCTCCAGATTCTGTAATCTCTATATGCCTGTCTTCAAGATGGCTAAATCTTTCTCTGGTAGTTCAACAACTGTTGCTCTCCTTGAGTGAATTTTTGACTTCAGTTATTGCACTCTTTGACTCCAGAACTTCTATTTGGTTCTTTTTGATAATTGTTCTCTCTTTATTGTTATTCTCTATTTGATGTGACATTTTCATCATACCTTCCTTTACTTCTTTGATTGCGGTTTCCTTTTGTTCTCTGGACCTATTTATAACAGCAACTTTGAATTCCTTGTCAAATCTGACATCTGGTTGCAACCACAGGCAGTTTCTGTTGCTCGCTTATTCATACTTCCCTGTTTCTTTGCATGTATCCTAAGTTTTCTTTCTTGTCTGGAAACCTGACAATCGCCGTCTAAAATATTATAGCAGTTCTGGGTACTGGACCGTCACACCCCTTCCTGGATTTGTTATTGCTGTTAGCTTGTTTAGTTGTTTAGTGTCTGGCTGGTTTATTTAGAGTCTGTTTTCACTCCTTACTGTCCCCCTAGCCTCGCCCCCCATCCTAGCTGTGTTATGCTTCAGATTTGACTCCTCAGGGAGAGCCGACACGGGTATGCCCACTGTCACCTTGGGGTGACTGGTTTGGGCAGGGCTGTCTTTGATTGTCTCTTTCCCTGACCAAACCCAGCTGTCCAGGTCCGCTAACTGGGGGCTGCTTCTACTGTTTTCAACAGTGCCCTGGCTATATTGCTTCATAATCTGAACCTGAACCTGAAATCCCCACTCCTTTGAAGGGCCAGCTGTCAAGGTTAGTGTCTGGGATTTTGTTCCGACCCTAGGCAGGCTCCTTCCAGCTGTCTCTTCTCCCTGATTGTGTCAGGTAATCCAGCCAGCCTACAGTTGATCCTCTATGTCCAGGAATTCCACCAGTCTCCTCCGGGGTTGCCTTTTACCCCACGGCCTCCACTGTTTTGAAAGTGCCCCTAGGCCTAACCTTCAAAACACTCCATTGCAGATGGAATTCATTCCTCTGAGAGGAGCTCTCTGCTTCAAAACCTCTGAGCCACAATTCTGTAGTTGGGGAGTGGGGACGATGGTGGCACACTTCCCTTTTCCTGTTTTTTAGTAGTATACTATGTAGTGTTGCTTTTTACAATGTCCGTTTTTGATTGTTTATGGCCGGTATATACAAACAATTGACTTTTGCATACTGATTTTGTATCTTGTTACTTTGCTAAACTGGCCTCTTAATTCAAGTAACTTTTCTGTGGATTCTTTTTATGGATTCAGGTTTTGCCTGTGAATAATGACTGTGTTACTTCTTTCTTTCTTCTTGACTTTTTTATTGGCTAGAACAGCCAGTAAACTATTGACTAGAAGTGGCAAAAGTACACATGCTTGCCGTGTTCGCTGTCTTGGAAGGGAAGCATTCAGACCTTGACGATTCACGATTACATTAGCTTTCGATCTTTTGGTAGGTGCCAATTATCCGTTTAAGGATGTTGCCATAGACGGAATGAATATTGCCATCTCCCCAACATTCATAGTGAAGCCTTTCTCCGGTATGATGGTAATTGGAGGTGGGGCCTTTGGGAGATGATCAGGTCATGAGCATGGAGCCCACACGAACGGCATTAGCACCCTTATAAAAGAGACCCCCGAGAGCTCCCTCGGCCCCCCTGCCGTGTGAGGAGAAGAAGTCAGCAGTCTGTGTGGCAGGACGCAGGGCCTCCCCTGATGCCGAATCTGCTGGCACCTTGATGTTGGGCTTCCCGGCATCCGAAAGTGTAAGAAATACATTTCTCTTGTTTCTGTAACTCATCCAGTCTATGGTAGTTTTGTTACATCCACCCTAAGAGACTAAGATGGAAACCCCTCTCTACTCCTGATTTGCTAGGAGTTTTTATGAGGTACATTTTATCAGATGCTTTTTATGCATCTGTCGAGATGCTCATATATTTTTAGTCTGTTATTATGGTCAGTTAGAGTGATTGATTATCAAACACTCAACCCATCTTGAAGCCGTAGAGCAAATGCCATTTCACTATGGTATTTTATCTTTTGTATATATTGCTGGTTTCAAACAGCTAATATTTTATTTTGGATTACTGCATCTGTGCTCATGAGTTGCATTGCTCTTGTTAGCCTTAAAAGTAAAACAGCCAGTTATTTTACCAGCAAAAAAATGGGTCTGTTCAGGAATAGCGGAGAATTAGAAATTGGAACGAGCAACCTAAGGCAAAATCCTAGGCAAGTCCAACAAAGGAGAGGAATGTTATTTTATGGAGAAGGAGGAAGTCGGAAGGGGTTGTTTTGAACAAAAGTCCATTGGACAAAAAGCAGGAGTTCAGAATGATGACAGTTTCTCATCGGCTGAGTTGCAAGGGTAGTTGCTGTCTTGTAGGCGATGCCGTGTTGGGGCCTGGAATTGAGGTTCTATCATGTTGATTAGTCTTCTGTTGGGTCTATAATGGACAGCCCTTCCTGTAACTGATGTTGAGCAGTATGGCTCTCCCTTCTAGGCTCTGAACTCTATAGTGATATTTCCCTTTATTTTTTTTCACAGTCTGTAATTTATATTCTTAAAAACGTTTTGTCTTGCTTTGATGTCAGGATGTTGCTGGCTCTATAACATGCTTTAGGACGTGTAACATCATCTTCAGTTACCTGGAAGATTTTGTACAAAACTGGCATTATTTCTTCCATCTGTGTTTAATAGAATTTATTTTTTTTTATAGATTTTGCTTATTTATTTGACAGAGAGAGCACAAGTAGGCAGAGGGGCAGGCAGAGGGAGAGGGAGAGGGAGAAGCAGGCTCCCTGCTGAGCAGGGAGCCCATGTGGGACTCGATCCCAGGACCCTGGGATCACAACCCGAGCCGAAGGCAGCCGCCTAACTGACCGAGCCACCCAGGCGCCCCTGATAGCATTTAAACAATGAAGCCACTTAAGCCTTGAGTTTTTTGTGAGGGAATGGTTTTTTGTGTTTGATTTATTGAATTCATTCTCTTTGATAGGTATAGGGCCATTCGTGTTAACTATGTTTTTTTTTTTTTTTAAAGATTTTATTTATTAATTTGAGAGAGAGAGGGCACAAGCAGGGGGAGAAACAGAGGGAGAGGGAGAAGCAGACTCCCCGCTGAGCTGGGAGCCCGACGTGGGGCTCAATCCCAGAACCCTGAGGTCATGGCCTGAGTCAAAGGCAGACACTCAACCATCTGAGCCACCCAGGCGCCCCCGTGTTAACGACTTCTTGACTGAGGTTTGCTAGCTAGTGTCTTTCAAGGAGTTTTCCCATTTCATCTTTGTTTGGATAATATTTTTAATAATATTTTCTTATCCAGTTCATGTCTGAAGGATCTGTATTTGATGTCCCCTCTGGCGATACTGATATTAGTCATCTGTGTCACTCTGCCCTCATTTTTTTTTAAAAGATTTTGTCTGTTTCTTTGACAGAGCCACAAGCAGGGAGAGTGGCAGAGGGAGACAGAGAAGCAGGCTCCCCACTGAGCAGGGAACCCGACACGGGGCTCGATCTGGACCCTGGGATCATGACCTGAGCCAAAGGCAGACTCTTAATCGGCCGAGCCACCCAGGCGCCCCTGCCCTCATTCATTTTTATCACTCTGGCTAAACCTATTAGATTTAATGATCTTGTCAGAGAACCCGTTCTTAGTTTCATGGATTCCTTCGTATCGACTTTATGATTTCTACTAAGTTGATTTCTGTTCAGACCTCCGTTATACTTTTTCCACTTGCCTTAGGTTTAAATTGATTTTGCTTTTTTAATTTCTTAAGGTGACAGCTTAGATAATTGATTTGAGACAATTCTTTTCTAATTAAATTAAGATAATTTCCCTCAGTGCGTTGTTTTAGATTCACCTCGCAAATTTTGATATGCTGTGTTTTCCTTTTCACCTTCTTGCGGTTTCTTCTTTGATCCCCGGCGTTATTTAGAAATGTCATTTAATTTCAAAATATCTTGTGGTTTTCCAGGTACCTCGCTGCAACCCATTTCTATTTTCATTCTTTGTGGTCAGAGAACCTAGTTTGTATGATTTTGGTCCTTTAGAAGTTGAGGTTTGCTTTATGGCACAGCACATGGTCTGTCTTGGTGAACTCTGTATGTGCACTTCAGGTGTATTCCACTGTCCTTCTGTAAGTATCCGTTAGGTCATGTCTGTGGATAGTGATACTCCGCTGTTCCATAGGGTGTCTGATTGTATTGTCCACTTGTACTGTCAGTTGTGGGCAGGAGAATGCTGAAGGCTCTCGCTATAACTGATTTGTCTGTTTTTCTTCTTAGTTTTATTACTTTTCAGCTCTTGTGCTTTAAAAATGCATGCGTGTTTGTGATTTTTATATCTTCTCGATGGCTAGACCTCCCTTTTATTACGTAAATCTGTCTTTTCCCTTGTGAAAATCCTCGTTCTGCAGTGTATTTGTGCAATATTAATTTAGCCCCTCCGGCTACTCATTTGATTCACGTTTGCTGGGTGTGCCTTAGTGTGGTCGGGATGCAGGAACAAAGTACCACAGACGAGGTGGCTTATGCACAAACTTATTTCTCACGGTTGTGGAGGTTGGAGAGCCAAGATCAAGGGCCAGCTTGGTTGGGCTCTAGTGAAGGCCCTGTTCTAGGTCACAGATTTGTGGTCGTGTGACCTGGATCTCTCTGGAGCCTCTTTTATAAGGGCCCTTGTCCCGTTCATGAGGGCTCTGCCCGAGGACTTACGCCTCCCAAAAAGGCCAGCCTCCTAATACTGTCATCTTTGAGGGTTATATTTAACATGAGAGTTTGGGAGGAGACACCTTCAGACCATAGCATTACCATTTTCCACTCACTTAACTTATATATGTATTTATACTTAAAGTGGGATTCTTTTGACAGTATATAGTTGGGTCTTGCTATTTTTATCTAAAGTGTCAAATTAGGTCTTTTAATTGATGTGTAGGCAATGTACATTTAGCGTGTTAACACTTTACATGTACAGGTACCATCTGGCTGGCTGTATATTTCTATCGTATGTATTTTTTATTCAGATGCTCCTATTCTGTCCATAATTTTGGATCAGTTGAACATTTGCTGTTATTCCATTTTATCCCCACTGTTGGCTTACTAGTTATACACCTTAAAGGGTCTTTTCAAATGGTTGCTCTAGGGTTTACAGTATATATTGGTGCTTGTCACAGCATGCATTCAAATGATACTCTACCACTTCATGTACACTGTAAGAATCATACGACTGTACCTCCACTTCCTTTCTCCATCCTTGGTGCCGTGGTGGCCTTGAATTTTATTTCTACCAGTGTCTTAAACCCCATAATACATTGTTACTATTATTACTTTAGATACTTCTCCTTTAAGGAGATTAAATATAAGAGAAAAAATTCCTATTCACCCACAAATTTACCATGCCCAGCCCTATTCAATTCTTTGTATAGATCCTGATTTTTCTTTCTTTTTTTTTTTTAAGATTTTATTTATTTATTTGACAGAGAGAGAGGGAGAGAGCACAAGCAGGGGGAGCGGCAGGCAGAGGGAGAGGGAGAAGCAGGCTTCCCCACCGAGCAGGGAGCCCGACGCGGGGCCCGATCCCAGGACCCCGGGACCATGACCTGAGCCGAAGGCAGACGCCTAATCGACTGAGCCACCCAGGCGCCCCAAGATCCCTGATTTTCTTTGGCTATCATTTGCCTCTTCCCAGAGTACTTCCTTTAACATGTTTCGTAGGGCAGATCTGCTGGGTATGCATTTCCTCAGCTTTTTTGTTTGTTTTGAAGTTTTCGTTTCACCTTCATTTTTCAAAAGCATTGGCATGAGTCCGAAAATTCTGGGTCGCATGGATTCTGAGGAGTAAGTAGCCTTCCATCCTATTGGTTCCCTTGTATGTAACGTGTCCCTCTTGTTTGCTTTTTCATCAGAGGGTGTTGGTGTTTGAGTCGATCTTTTCGTTAGTCAAGTTGGACTTCAGTTCTGTTGTTGCTATAGTTAGTTTAACCCTAGCATAAACTAGATTGATATACAAAAATCAATTCTATTTCTATACATTAGCAGTGAATAATCCAAATAAGTAAGAAAAGAAAGCAATTTCAGTTACAGTAGAGTCAAAAGAATGACAGATTTAGGAATAAATTTAACCAAACAGGTGTGAGAGTTATGCACCGAAAATTAGAAAACACAGTTGAAAGAGATTAAAGCATACTTAAATAAATGGAAAGACCTCCTGTGTTCATGGATTGGGACACCTGATGTTAAGTTAGCAACATTCCCCAAATTGATCCAAGCATTCAGTGTAATCCCTATCGATACTCTAACTGCAGTGTTTTAGAAATTGAGAGACTGATCCTGAAATTCATGTGGAAATTTCAGGGCCCCAGAGTAGCTTAAACGATCTCGCAGAAGACAACCAAAGGTGGAAGACTCATGCATTCCGATTTCAAACATTATTTCAAAGCTCCAGTAATCAATACGATGTAGTACTGCTCTAAGGGTGGACATAGGGATCAACGGAATAGAATTGAGAGCCCAGAAATAACCCGTACAACCACGGTGAGTTAATTGTTGGCAGCAGTGCCAAGACAATTACATGTCCCAAATGGTGCTGGGACAACTAGATACTCACATTTAAAGAATGAATTTGAATCCAAACTTCCTAGCATAGATAGAAATTACGTCAAAAGGGACCAAAACTCAAATGTAAGCGCTAAAACTATAAAACTTCTATAAGAGCATAGGAGTAAATCTTTGTGACGTTGGGTTAGGTGATGGATTCTTAGCTGTGACACCAAAGCACAGATAATAAATGCCAAATGGATAAAAATGACTTCCTCAAAATTAGAAAAAATTTTTGCTTTAAAGGACACCATAAGAATGTGAAACAACAAAAACAAAGAATGGGAGAAAATATTTGTGTATTGATAAGCGTCCCGTATGCAGAATGTAAAAAGATTTCTTACAAATTAACAGTAAAAAGACAACCCAATTAAAAACGGGCTAAGCATTTGAATAGACATTTCTATAAAAAAGATGTACAAATATCCAATAAGGACATGACAAGATGTTCAAAAAAAAATATTAGTCGTTAGGGAAACAAAACTTGAAAGCACAGTGAATTACAACTTCCCACCCACTAGTATGGATAGAATTTCAAAAATGAAAATAAGAAGGGTTGGGGAGGATGTGCAAAAATTGAAATCCTCATACACTGCTGGTGGGGATGCAAAACGGAACATCTGCTGTGGAAAACAGTTTGGCAGCTCCTCAAAAAGTTAAACAGAATTGCCGTGTGGCCCAGTTATCCCCCTCCCAGGTATCTATCGAAGACAAGTGAGGACATAAGCTCTCACAAAAATTTGCATACAAATGTTCCTAGCAACATTAATCACAACAGTCGAAGAGTGCAAACAGCCCAAATGCCAACCGTGTCATGAATATATCACATATGGTGACCTATACATATAGTAGAATAACGTTCAGCCAAAAAAGAATGGAGTCGTGATACTTGCTACAACATGGATGAGTCCTGAACATATTATGCTAAGTGAAAGAAGCCAGACTCAAAGGCCACATAATGTATGATCCTGTTTAGTTGAAATATTCAGAATGGACAAATCTGTGGAGACATGAAGCCGATGAGTGAATATCAGGGTTCCTGGGACAGGGATTGGGGAGGGACTGCTAATGGTACGGGGTTTGTTCTGGAATTAGATATTGGTGACGGTTTGCACAACCTTGTGCATATAGAGCTAAAAAGGGTGAATTTGATGGTACACGACTTACAGCTCAATAAATGAAAAAAATTAAAGGATAGCATGGACCTTTGGATAGGTTTTTGGCCATTTTTAGAAATACAGTTGGCTACACCTGAAGACATAGTAAGCTGTCCAAATCTTGCCTTCATCAGTTTGGTCATCAGAGGTGACGCTGTAGCCGGATTAGGTGTTAACCCGTATTTACAAACTGCATGTCACATACATATATACACATACAGACACTGGTTGACTTAGGGGTAGTTATTACATGCTGCTCCCTGTTTAAAAATATATGTAAAAATAAAATAAAACTCCTGGCCAGTACAGATTTGCTCCTCTCATTCTGTTTCAAGGCCAGTGGGTGGTCCATGGTATGATATGAACACTTCATCTCTCATTTCCCTTCCAGAGGTTGTTGACTGCTAATGGCCATTGAGAGTTTTTTCCCCCAGAAATTTATCTTGTCATTGTACACAAAGCCTGTGTAAATATTTCTCGTTTTTTTGTTAAGATTTTATTTATCCGTTTGACACAGAGAGAGAGAGCACAAGCAGGGGAGTGGCAGAGGGAGAGGGAGAAGCAGGCTCCCTACTGAGCAGGGCGCCCGATGCAGGGCTCGATCCCAGGACCCTGGGATCATGACCTGAGCCGAAGGCAGACGCTTAACCGACTGAGCCACCCAGGTGCCCCTCAGCCTGTGTAAATATTTCTTTAAGACAAGTTGGCAGCAGTGGAAATTGCTGGATCCAAGGTTCCTTTGGCTACTACAGAAACATCTCCGGAGTACCTACTTGTGTACCTGATATTGTTCTAAATGCTGGGGAGACATCACAGAAGACCCACGTGTGCTCCTCTTTTCATGAAGCTGAAATCGTACTGAGGGTGGGGACAGGGTAGAATCAGATTTTGATAGATGCCACCACAGAGCCCTGCAAAGTTCTTTTACCAATTCATGCTTCCCTCGGTGTGGCTGGGGTAACAGATGCCCCCTTGCTGGCCTCCTCAGCACCCCATTCGTGCAGCAGGGGCTGTTGACAGGAGGCTGAGCTCTTTATCCCAGGCTGTCTACACGATCTTGGAGTCTGCAGCTGGAATGATCCCCCAGGGGATTTTAAGAGTAGCAAGACCGAGATGGAACCATCCACTACCCATTTAGGTGTATTCCGGGCAGGAGGGGGAGCTGGAGGGTGTTGTGACCCTGTCTGGGCAAATTACCAGAGTGTGCGGTGACAGGAGAGGGTGAAAGGTTGGTAGAGGAGCAGTGGGAGGTACCTTCCCGTACTAGGATGTACCGCTGAGAGGCCAGAAGAAGCAGTCCGCTCTGGGAGGTACAACCGGGAGTGAGGGAGGCTTGTGTTCCCAAACCAACCATTGTGTGCATGGTGCGGGGAGCTCACCACCATGCAAGGACCTCCACCTCCTCCCTGAGGTCACCATCATCCCACTTTTTTTTTTTTAAGATTTTATTTTTTGACACACAGACAACGAGAGTGGGAGAGGGAGAAGCAGGCTTCCCACCGAGCAAGGGAGCCCGATGCGGGGCTTGATCCCAGGACCTGGGATCATGACCTGAGCCGAAGGCAGACGCTTAACAGCTGAGCCACCCAGGCGCCCTCCATCATCCCACTTCTGACCCACCCCGTCAGCTCTACAGATTCTCATCAAATGGGGACCAGGGAAGATGGCAATGGAGCTCGTGGATGGTTCCCTGATAGGTGAGCAGGGCAGAGATGAAGGACACCACTGGATCTGACTGGTCTAGATGGGATTGCCTACCAGATTCTTCCAGGGAAGAGAGCTCCCGTTGGCTGGAGGTGGGGGTGTCCTCAGAGAGATTGTGGGTGCAGAGGTGGGGCTTGGAAGAGTGGAGGTGGAAGTGGGGGGGCGGGTTGCAGTCCTTCTCCGGAACCTCAGGCTGCTGATCTGCAAAAGAGGCTGAAGATACTAGCCAGCTCAGTGGGATCACTGGCTTTTATTCTGTCCTCTAGTCTATTTTCCTGTTAGGTTTTTTAACAGTGGGTACTGGATCCCACGATATGGATATCAGGGCCCAATAACCAATCACTAAATCTTACTCCAGTGTCCCATTATGTGCCCACGAGACTACATGGAGGTCTTGGATGGGCAGAGAGCTTCTAGAGAGCTCATGACCTACTCCAGGCCAGGTTTCTCCAGGGAACCCGATGGTGACCTACTCAACCAAGAGGTGAATGCTTAAATGATGGGATTTTAAGCATTAGACAGGGGAGGTGTTTGCTGAGGGTAGGTGAGTAAGTCATAGGTGGGTTCTCAAGTCAGTGAACTTTCCCCAGTCAGGCATTAAGCCCTGACTGTATTCACACCTGAGTCTGAAAGGCTGCAGATGCAACACTGGGTTCCTGGGTTCCTGGGTTCCTGGGTTCCTGGGTTTGTGAAAATCCACCATGGCCTCGGAGGTGGGCCAGTGTGTGTGTCCCCTGAGGAGGACAAGGTGCACCAATTGGCCCACATCAGCCTCTGTCCCCAAATTCCACACCTTACAGTAGATACTGCCCGTGAGCAAATAGCCCTGCTCTGGTGTTGGCCTCATGGTGCGAGAAGAGAGGGGGGAAATGCGCGTGCCTCCCTGTTTGCACAAAGCCCGGCAGGAACTGGAGACCCTCATGCCACCTTTCCTTTAAAGCAGAATTAGGCATTGAGAGGAGGGGACAGGTTTCCTCTTTGGGGAGAGGATAAGGTGGAGCGGTGGGTGGAACAGGGTGTGCGCCTCGGTGGTCAGGCACGTGGTCTGTGGGCATATCTACCTGGCAGGGCAATGCAAACCCCTTCCCCATCTCCTTCCCCCGCTCGTGTTCACGGGCTTGCAAAGGATCTGCTGGCTGAGGTGTCCTTCTGGTTCCGGGCTCAGATGGACCCGGGAAAACCAGGTGGCTGCAATGCCTCCGAGGTTTAGGAGCTGAGAAGGCTGAAGGAAGCGCTGTGTTCAGGGTGAATGGGATGTGGGCCAGGCCTTCCACAAGGCTCGGGGTGGGGGTGGGGGGGGGCTGCTGGATCCACCCTGAGCAGCATGGGACTGTGCTGCTCCACCTTCCACAGCTTCCACTCCTCAGCAGGAGGGCTCTGGGGCCTTAAGGACAGTGTGAGTCTCCTGAGGATGGTATGAACACTTCCAACCTAGAAGATAGCCCCATTTTGACGGGTGGAGGGCTCTACTGTGTGTCAAGCCTGGGGGGAGGGCCAGCTGCCCTCCTGGGTGTGGCCTGGGCCTAGTGCAGCTGTGTCTTCGTCCGGAAAACAGCCAATGACGGCAACACCAGGGGGTCATCCTTCGCCTGGAAAAGGACGTTCCTCAGGTGCCTGGACGGGCACACTGGGATAGGGGCTAATGCCCTGGAGACAGCTGTGTTCCAGAAAGGCTCTCTGTAATTCTGTCTTCAGTCTCTGTGTCTCACTCATGGGGCTGGGTGAGACCTCACTGTGGCTCTCATTGGCATGTGTCCTGTGTGGGGTGACTTTTTGTGGTCAGAAGCAAGATGTCATTTCTCTGAGCTGGTTTGGGGTCTGTCCAGGCTTTGAGGTGTCTGAGCTGTGTGAGGGTGTGTCCGGCGTGTGGGATCAGTGAGCTGTGGAGTGTTGTGTGTCCCAAGTGAGAGTTCTCTGGTTTTAGGGCTCTCTCCCAGTGTGTGCGGTATCTGGCCTGTTTTGGGTGCAGTGTGCAGAATGTAAGGTGACTGGGGCTGTTGCCATGATGTATTTCGGGAATTAGGGTTTGAGCTCTCCTGAGCGTCTCTGTCGAGGTTGACATAGTTGAGCTCCTGGGGGCCCATACTGTAGGTTGTGAGATCACAAAGGTTATTGGTCACAGGACAGGAGGTGTCCGAGCAAGCTCTGTGTTCACAGTACAGGTGCTCTGTGCTGTTTGTGTGTCTGCATGCAGGGTTGTGAGCTCTGTGATTGTGTGGCATCTATGTGCAGGGTGTGAGGTCTGTGAGCTGTTAAGTTTCTGTGTTGCAGGTTGCCAGGTTCCTAAAACGCATGTGGGTCTATTTTAGAATTTATTGTCTCTGAGCTGTTTCGTGTCTTTCTCCTCATTTCTTGAGATCCCAGGAGTTTGAGTTCTGTGCGTTGTTTAATCTTGTATGTCCAGTGCGTTGAGGTCTCCTAGCTGCCCTTTCCTGGGTCTGGAGCTATCCACTCCAGCTCCCAGCACCTGGGCTTCCTTGTCTAGGCCAGTGAGTCTATGTGGTTGGCTTCCCTTGGTGTGTGACTGGGATACGAGTCTGTGTCCAGGGTGTGATGCTTCTGAGCTGGGGGCGATCCGGGTCCCAGGGTGAGGCCTCCTCTGTTTGTGGTGCTGTGTTGCAGGCATTGAAACTTCTGAGCCACGTGGCTGTTCATATCCCCATTGAGAGACTTTGTCACATACCGAGTTCAGACATGAGGTGTTTGTGACCTCTACCCAATGTTTCAGTCTGACAACTGTCCAGAAAGACAGAGCTTGATCTGAGTTGCCCGTCGGGAGTCATGCATTCCAGCTCCCAATAACCTGGCTTCTCGACCACTGACTCTGTGGTGTGCTTCCCTCAGACCTTCCTAGGGTTGGGTTCTCCCAA